>NC_054469.1:7086076-7388576 GCF_017639515.1 Carcharodon carcharias
CTGTAGTTCTCAGCCTCTGAGGCCTGATCTCTGCCTTGGAAGGTAAGTTTTCTCTTTCTTCTGGGGTCTGTCACATCAGCCATGATCGTATTGAATGGCAGAGCAGACTCGACGGGCCATTCTGCTCATAATTTTTTTTTGTGAACAAATTTGGTTATGTGGCAAAGTTGTACATTTGTTAAAAATCAGTGCTGTTTGCGCTGTCAAACAGCACTGAGCAGTTGTGCTCTGATTACCCCAAATCATCTTATGCAGTTATAGTAATGATTAAGCCAGGCTCGTGATCTAATGGAAGCAATAAATGGTCCCTTTCAATTTGAACGGGCAATGCTTTACCACAACGCTCCCATATGCATTATTGTACTAGTGATGGTACATTAATGGGTTTGTTTAAGGATATTAAAAGCCGTAAATGAATGAACTGCTTGCAGCTACAATGGCATTGGGAGGTCTGTCGCAAGTAAAATAAACCTGACAGCGCACAGAAACTGATGTAATGCTATAGTCTATCAGATGATGCAAGAGGAGGAGGCAGTGAATTGTTGAGTTGGATTATTATACCCTGCTGAGTGTTATGATATGGTATTACCAGGCTGACCAAATCCCAAAGGGAAACTTGGCCAAGCTGTCATAATGATTTTGCAATTTGTATTTATTACGCGAAGGTTTGTGCACTGAAGTCAGAAGGAAAGAATCCACTTCCACCTTTGAAGATTTTAAAGATAAAATTAAAACATTTATTTAACAAAAGAAAAGAACAACTTAAACACACAAGATTGCAGTTACAGAATTAAATTTGGTCTTATAATATTTCCCAAATAAACACCCTTCTCCCAGGAAACAGTTCAAATAGATTCCTAATCTATAAAACATCCAGTAATGTTACCACAAGGTACACACTGTTGCTATAAAGAAGGTATTTCACAGCTTCTCTCTTCCTCTCACTCGACAATGGAACTCCAAGGCTTTTAACAAAGTCTTGCTTTCTTGAGCAAGCAAGCACTTCTCTAGGGTGGCTAGAGGTTGTATTTTCACGGGTCTGTTTCACACAGTCCACCATTCAATATCTCACATCGCCACTCATACTGCTTTCAATCTTTCCTTAAATATACTTTCTTCCTTTTGATCTTTAAATCCCATTGTTTTAACCTTTCTTTGGAAGTTACTTTTCCCAGAATATAAAAATCTTACATGTTTCCAACTTGTCATTGCCTTTGGATCAATAAAACATGATATACTATCTACTTGTTTACCTATAAACTCCTGCAAGATGCAACAATTTTCCTTGTCACCTTCTAAGTCCCTTTTGAAATTCAAACAACCTGTCAATTTATCTACAAATGCAAATGCTAGCTCTAACTTATTTACCTATCTTACTTAGCTCACCCATTTCCATTTCAAAATGCCTGTTTTACACTTTATCCCTTTAATGATTGCAGCCTTGACCGTCTTTAGTTTAATTAAATTAATCTCACACACACAAACCTACACACGCATCATAGCCCGCACAAGCCTGTTTTAAAGTATCCCACAGTAATATTAGGAAAAAAATAATATTTCCTTTACAAGAACAAAATGGGAACATGAGTATTTTCATCTGTTGAGTAATTCCAGATCTTAATGCTGGCATCATAGTGTTTGACCACCTTTTCGGACTGACTTTATAAGCTGCGGTTTTCCTGATCCCGGTTGACGTTTGTTTCAGTAGATAGTGTAAGCACTTACCCTGCCCCCCCCCCCCCCCCCCCCCCCCCCCCGAAGTCCATAAAGCTCGCCAACTTGGAGGGAACAAATAATATTTCATAGAAGGTAGAAAACTTCTCTGTTACCTCTGGGTTTCTAACTCCTCCCACCTACTCTGATCAACTGTGCGAAAGTTCAGTTTTTTGGGGGAAAAATAAATTCCATGAAAAGCAGCTATATATTTTAATCACTTGTTATGGAGACGTGGTCTTTCAAACAGTCTATGCATTTATAACCGGGACCACCCTCATGGAGGTAACTGGTATCTCTATCATAGGCAACATGTTTTATGGGCTGGCCTGCCTAACTGTTTGGTCATGACACAAATTAAAATAATTCACAAGTCAACAGAAGCACAGTTTGTGATACCTTTTTCCTCCTTTGAATTAGTTTTTAATGAATAAAACTTTCTGAATGTAAAAGTGGACTTTGTACATCATTTTTCTTCATTGAAAAGCTTAATTTTATGCATAAAATGTGATTCTCTGCTCATTTCTGATCTTTATACACGATTAACTGGACTGGTGACATAATCAAAGTTTGAGGTATCTGTAACCATTGGAAAAGACCACTTTAAAATCAGCACCCTGATCAAGCGAGGCAAATTTTCTTGTGGGAGTGGAGTTGATAGATTTTCAGTGCAGTCCAGTCTGAATGCAGTTTGAACTGCAACCTTAGTATAGTTTTTTGGCATACTTCAGAATGTGGTGTGTTTGTGCTATGATAACAGCAAAGTGCAATATATAATGCCTTTAATGTAGTGAAACATTCAAAAGCACTTCACTGGTGTGTTATCAACCAAAATTTGATACCAGGTCACAAAAGGGGATATTGGGGCAGATAACTTAAAAACTTGATCAAAATTGGTTTTAAGGAGAGCTTTAAACCTTTCTGCCTCTCTGGAATTGCATCCTTAAAGGAAGAAAGCAAAGCTTAGGCAGCTGAAGGCACAGCTAGAAATGGCAGAGAATTAAGATCAGGAATGTTCAGGAGGTCAGGTTATGTAAGTGTAGATATTCTGAAGGTTGTGAAGCTGGAGAAATTTACAGGGATAGGGATGAGTGAAGCCATGGAGGGTTTTGAAAACAAGAATGAGAACTTTAAAATCAAGGTGTTGCTTAACTGAAAGATGTCAGTCAGAAAGCACAGGGTCAGTGAGTGAATGGGATTTGGTGCAGAACTCGAGTTTGTGGTAGGGACCAAAGACAGTTGATCCAGTCTTTCCATTATTTAGTTGGAGGAAATTTCTCATCCAGCACTGGATGTCAGACAAGCAGCCTTGTGTTAGGCAGTGGAGAGTTCAAGGGTGGAGCTGGGCATCATCAGCCTGTGGCCTGACATCCTGTTTTTGGATGATGTTGACGATGGGTTATGAAATCTAGGATGGGACCATGGATAGATAGTTGGGGGGGGCCACCAGAGGAGGTGCGGAGCAGGAAAAAAAAGCCATTGCAAATGAATCACTGAAGGATTAAAATTGATTATCCAAGTGCAGTCCCACTCAACTAGACAGTGGACGGGGAGGCGTTGGAGGAGGATGGTGTGGTCATCTGTTTTAAAGGCTGCAGTCAAGCTTAGTTCATTCATTCAGAAAACCTGGCAATTCCCCTATCATACCATTCAATCCTCTGCTGCTGAGTTTCAAGTTTTATTGCTTTGAATATCTTATACACACTCTAATTGAACTTTGCTTGAATAACAACTTCCTGAAAAGAGTCATAAATTTTCCTTTTGTCAGTTTAACCCTTTTATTTTCTATCAGTTTTGCCACCTTGTCACAATTTGACTTGATTTAGTGGTACCACAATGATTTGGATTTACCAGGTCTTTACCACTTCCTGCTTTGAACAACTGATGTCTCTCAGTTACCTTTCCGGGAAGAAGAGCTCATATTTTTCAGTCTTTTCTTGAAAATCAGTCCTCTGTTAACTACCTGTTAACCTGTGTACTGCTTCTAAGGACTCCTGTGTTTCTTGGTCATCCAAATTAGACACCTTACTTGAGGTGTGGTCTGACGAGAGCATGATATGATTTTAGCACAGCATCTTATGACTAGTACTAGTTTAATAATATGTTTGTATTGTTGGTTGCTGCTCTGCAGAAACTGAAAACGTGCAGAATCACGCATCCCTAGATTTTTCAGCTTCACCTGTAGCTTTTTCAACACTACCATTTTTAATTCCAGCATTTATCCGTATTGTATAAATACGGATTTATACAATCCATCTCTGCTAATTCTTAAGAATGATGTGGCTCATTTTGTAGGTCCTTGTTGCCTCAAAGCATTCATCTCGTCTTCCCCCACCAATTTCAATTTCCAAGCTATGAATGTAAATTATAAATAGAATGGATCCCACCACCATTCTATCTGGGTTCTGCATTTATTTCTACCCGTCGGCCAATTTCTTAGCCCTTTCTCATTTTATCTCAAAATTGTTCTAAGCTTCCATAGCAACCCTTTTTGTTCAGGTACAGGTGGATATAACAATAGCCTAAAGATTAAAGAAAAAGGAATGAGAGCAACAAAATTGAATAAAAATGATTGGAACACATAAAGTAATGGAGGATAAATGTAACAAAAGAGGAGCAATGGAAAATAAGCATGTTAAACTGCCTGCGTAGCGATGTACAAAGCATCAGCAACAAAATGGGGGGAATGGAGGCAACAGTTAACAAGTGAAGAGGGTACCTCCGCCATGCTGTTGTCACAATTGCACAGCTCTTCCTTGAGGATTTTTCCTGCCTGATCGATATTCTGTAAGTACAAAGCTGAAAAAAGAAACCTTTTTATTAAGAGCTTCCATCTCTCTGAGGAGACCTCAGGCCAATCCATGTTAAACAACCTTCTCTGAAAGCACTGCTCATGTTTTGACTGATGTGGCAAACTCCACCGCAGCAGTTGAGACAATCAACAAAATTCTAAAACAATCAATGACATTCAAAATCAAACAATACACAGTGTTCTTTTAAAAAAAAAAGCCAATGCACCCTATCTCCCAATGTTAACGGATCCCTTAAAAAAATTCCAGTATCTGCAATTTCACCAAAAGCTAATCAGTTCTTCCTTGGGCCATACCCCACCTGTGTACCAAGTTTTGTTGAGACCTGTCCATTAATTTTTGAGATATGCTGTTTACAAACTAACTGAATAACAGGGGCTAAAGCATTACTTATGCCCACCTTCAGTGGTGGAGGTAATAACGGAGAAACTGAGAACATGATTGGCTGCTAAATATTGCTCATTGTGAAGTCTTTAGAAATAATAGGAAAGGTAGAAGGGGTGATGGAGTAACTGTTAATCAGAAACAACATAATGGCAAAAGCAAGAAAGGACATAACTAATAGAGATGGAAAGATAATCCATTTGGAGGCTGCAAGGTACTTGAAAAATAAGGAATCTCTTAATACAATGCATGAGGAATCATAACTGTATAGGACAAGCTGGATGTATCAGCCAGGTTGTATCCCATTTTGTATGTTCTGGGCAAATATAAAAAAAATTCTAGAAGGAATATTATGTTCATATGAGATCTCTCCACATTGGTGGCCATGTCTTCAGTTGCCTTAGCCTTAAGCTCTGGAATTCCCTTCCTAAATCTCTGTACCTCCTTTAAGACACTCCTTAAGACCAAGCTTTTGGTCATCTGACCCAATATCTTATGTGGGTTGGTGTCAAATTTTGTTTTATAATGCTCCTGTGAAGCGCCTGGGGACCTTTTATTATGTAAAAGATACTATATAAATATAAGTTGTTGGGATAAAGGATAGGAAGGGAGCGATCACATTATTAGAAGTATTCTACTGACTGCCAACAGTGGAAATGTGTGAAGGAAGAAGCATGTAAGATCTGTGAAATTGAGTGAAACCTCATGGACGTGGGAGGTTTCAATTATCCAGAAATAAATTCACTGGTAGAGGGTCAGAGGGGCTTGGCAATACATATATAGCCGAACAAGGGAGGAACCGCTACTGGAACTGGTTATGAGAAACAAAACGGAGAAGAGTGGGATAATATCTGGGGAGTATTTATCACGGTATATAAGGTTTAAGATCGTTTTTTAAATTCATTCATGGGATGCGGGTTACCTTCTTGAACCACTGCAGTCCATATGACGTAGGTACACCCACAGTACTGTTTGTGAAGGAGTTCCAGGATTTTGACCTATCCACAGTGAAGAAATGGCAATATATTTCCAACTCAGGATGGTCTGAGTGTGGCTTGGAGGGGAACTTCCAGGTGGGTGGTGTTCTCATGTGTCTGCTGCAATTGCCCTTCTAGGTGGTAGCGGTTGTGGTTTTGGAAGGTGTTATCTAAGGAACCTTGGTGAGTTTCTCCAGTGCATCTTATAGCTGGTACATACCGCTACCACTGGTTGTGGAGGGAATAAATCTTTGTGAAGGAGTGCTAATCAAGTGGGCTGCTTTGTCCAGGATAGTGACAAGCTTCCAGGCAAGTGGAGAGTATCCCATCACACTCCTGACTTGTGCCTTTTAGATGGTGGACAGGCTTTGGGGAGTCAGGAGGTGAGTTACTCGCTACAGGATTCCTAACCTCTGATCTGTTCTTGTAGCCACAGTATTTATATGGCTAGTCCAGTTCAGTTTCTGGTCAATGGTAACTCCCCGAGGGTGTTTATGGTGGGTGCCGGTTAGATTCTCCTGTTAGAGATTGTCATTGCCTGGCACTTGTGTGGCATGAATGTTACTTGCCACTTGTCAACCCAAGCTTGGATATTGTCCAGGTCTTGCTGCATTTGGACATAGACTGCTTCAGGAGGAGTGGTGAATGGTGCTGAACATTGCGCAATCATCAGCGAACATCCCCACTTCTGACCTTATGATGGAAGTAAGGTTAAGAGAGATAAAGGACAAAGCAATAGATTGGGAAAAGACAATTATGAGGAAGGGAGGTAAACTAGAGCAAAATATTGACATGTAGAACAGTAGTGGGCAATAGATATTTTCTGCAGTTTTTAATGAAGAGGCCACCAAAGCGGAAACTGCAACAGTGGAAGATGTCATAAACGATATTACCACAGTTAGAATGCCAGAGAATCAGAATCAAAAATCAGAAGGAGAAATATCGACAGATTATATCCATACAAGGGAAGAAATGGCAAAGGTACTAGTAGCCATATATTAAAATTCACTAAAGTATAGAAAATTGTCAGAGGACTAGCAAGCAATAATTGTAACTTTCATCAAAGGTGGTGGTAGGACTAAACCAGGGAACTGTACTTGCGTCCATGTTTATTATGTGCAGGGAACATGTTTGAACTGTATAGTGCAGCATTGTGTGGCTGAAAGACTAGACAAAAGATGTGAGTAAGGTTGTACAGTTTAGGTTAGTTTTAAGTTGTCTCAGATGAATAGTCCATCTAATTTGGGTGATAACAGCCAGCTCTGGTCTTTCCATTTGCATCATGTTTGTCTCCTAACTCAATAGAAGATTGGACCCTAGGATAGTTTGTAATAATATTCGCTTTGCTCTTTGTAAGATCTAACACACCTTTTGTGAAAGGGTGGCTTCAAGAGGATCGTTTGAGGATCTGGGTCTATACTCGATGGAGTTTAGAAGATGAGGGGGTATCTGATTGAAACTTATAGAATACTGAAAGGCCTGGATAGAGTGGACGTAGGGAAGATGTTTCCATTAGTAGGAGAGACTAGGACCCGAGAGCACAGCTTCAGAGTAAAGGGAACATCTTTTAGAACAGAGATGAGGAGAAACTTCTTTAACCAGAGAGTGGTGAATCTATGGAATTCATTACCACAGAAGGCTGTGGAGGCCAGGTCATTGAGTGTATTTAAGACCGAGATAGATAGGTTCTTGGTAAGGGGATCAAAAGTTACGGGGAGAAGGCGGGAGAATGGGGTTGAGAAACTTATCAGCCATGATTGAATGGTGCAGCAGACTCGATGGGCCGAATGGCCTAATTTCTGCTCCTGTGTCTGATGGTCTAAGGTCCTGACTTGTGTCACATGCAAAATCTCATGTATCAGACGTCAACAGGGTTCTTCTGTTGCCTGCCTGGGTTGCAGTAACTGGTCAATTCACAGTTGTGCATTACATATAGAGCAAAACATGTTGGCCCAAGGATGTAAATAGATCAATGCGATACCATCTATGAGGAAGACCTACTTCTGTTCAGATTTCATTCAGAATTATTCCTCATCAGCTTTGAAATACAAAAAAAAATCCAAAATGAGGAATGACTGCTTACCTCACCCTCTCTTGTAGGGGATCTCCATTTTGCTCTTCCTCTGCCTCATGAGTGTTAGCAAGTTCTTTCACTCAGCTGACTTTACAGTACTGACTCAACATGGAAATGTGTTCTCTGTATATGCTGAGATTGCACATTTAAAATTTGGCTTGTCACATCATAGCTCTGGGTAAAAATATCAGTTCCAGCTGTAGGCTTTTGGAAGTGGCTGAGGCCTTCAAGTCAGAATTTTATTGAAGATAGTAAAAGACAGTTGATTGGATAAATGCATGTTATTGTGAAATATGTAACTTTTTTATTTGAGCAATAAAAAGTATGAGAGTGGAATTAACACAAAAAGTGGGATGTGTGTCTATCAGCAGGAAGTGAAGTGAGTGTTCTGCAGGAACACTCAAGCTTGACACCATGCAGGACAAAACAATCCAAACTCTCCACCACTGACACATAGTGACAGTAATGTGTACTATAAAAAGATGCACTGCACCAACTTGCCAGTGCTTCTCTACCAGCACCTTCCAAACCCATGAGTTCTACCACTTAGAGGGACATAGGCAGCAGGATGCATTGGGAACATCACCACCTGCCAGTTCCCCTCCAAGCCACACACCACTCTGACCTAGAACTAGATCATCATTCCATCACTGCTACTGGGTCAAAATTCTGGAACTTCCTTCCTAAAAGCACTGTGGGTGTACCTACACCACATGGACTGCAGTGGTTCAAGAAGGCAGCTCATCACCACCTTCTCGAGGAGCAATTAGGGACAGGCAATAAAATGTTGGCCCAGCCAGCAATGTCCACATCCCATGAAAGAACAAAAAAGGAAATACATGCTGGTGTAAGATTTTTAATATTATGGATTATACTGGATTATATAAATGGGTATTCTGTTTGATGAAAGAAGTTATTTTTAAAAAATAAAGTGCTAGCTTTACAGCCTCATTCTTCTAAACTCTTAATGGAGCACTGTAATGATGTCTTTTGGATGAGATGTTAAACTGAGGCCCCATCTGCCCTCTCAGGTGGATGGCGCTATTCAGAGAAGAGTTCCTTCTGGTTCTTGGACAATATTTATCCCTCAACCAACATTATCAAAACCGATTACCTGATTTCTAATCACATTACTGTTTGAGGGATCTTACTATGTACAAATTGTGCTGCTGCATTTTCTACAAGTGACTACACTCAAAAATACTTCATTAGCTATAAAGAGATTTAGGACATCCTGAACTTGTGATAGGTACTAAAAGTACATACAGGTTCCTTCTTTATAAAATACCCTTGTTTGTAACATGTATTCTCTCCATAATACTATGCTGTGTTTATTTTTTAACCTCCAATTTTCTAACAATGAATCTTAACCTAAAGTGGAACTTTCTCAGGCTTAGCAAACAGTGACTTTAACTTTGGACTTGTTGCTGCTCTTCAAACTAAAGAATGGATTTAACTGAGGAAGAAATAGCTTTGAAATTGCTGCTTTTTGACTATGTTTTGCTGTAATCCCCAAGGCAGATGGTCTTGTACACATGGTATGTTTGTGTTACACATCACCTCAAGAGTGTCACAGCGATCCCACTCTCTCTCCTGCTTCAAATATTGCTGCAAGAGCTTGGTTATGAGGTGAGGACATGGCGGGATTTAAAAACAAGGATGAGTAATTTACATCAAGGCATTGCTTGACCAAGAGTCACTGTAGCCAGTGAGCATAAGGTTTTAGGGGAATGGGATTGGGTGTGAGTTGACACAAGGAGCAGAGTTTTGGATGACCTCAAGTTTAGGGAGGGTAGAATGTAGGAGACCAGCCAGTCGTGCATTAGAAAAGTTGAGTCTGAGGTGACAAAAGCAGCAGATGAGCTGAGGCGGACGTGGGTGATATCGTGGAGTTGGAAATTGGGGGTCTTAGTGATAGCATGAATTTGTGGTCAGAAGCTTATCTTGGGATCAAGTGTGACACCGAGGTTGCAAACAGATGGGCTTAATCTCAGACTGCTGCCAGGGAGAGGGTTGACATCAATAGCTAGGGAATGGAGTTTGGAGCAGGGACCAAAGAAAATGACTTCAGTCTTCTCAGTATTTAATTGGAGGAAATTTGTGTTCATCCAATACTGGATGTCAGATAAGCAGCCTAATAATTTAGCAATAGTGGAGGAGTCAAGAGTGGTAGTGGTGAGGTAGAGTTGGGTGTTTCAGGTTACATGTGAAAACTTGCACTGTGGCTTCGGATGATGTTGCTGAGGGACAGCAGATAGATGAGAAATAAGACAGGACCAAGGATAGATCTTTAGCAGAAGCCAGAGGTAACAATGTGGGAGTGGGAAGAGAAACCATTGCAAGTGATTCTCTGGCTACAGTTAGATAGATAAGAATTGAACCAGGTGAAAGCAGTCCCATCCAGTGGAGAAACCATTAGAGGAGGATAGTGTCGGTCAGCTGTGACACAGGCTGCAGGCTGATTGAGGAGGGAAAGTTTACCTTTGTCACAGTTACCTAAGATGTCATTTGTGATTTTACAAACTGCAAGGGAGGAAACCGGGTTGAACGGATTCAAACATGGAGTGCCAGGAAAAAAGGAATCAGATTTTGGAGGTGACAACACATTCAAAGACTTTGGAAAGGAAAGGGAGGTTGGAGATGGGACAGTAGTTTGCAAGAATGGACCAGTCGGTCAAGGGTTGATTTTTGAGGAGGTGGGTGATTACAGCAGATTTAAAGAGAAAAGGGTAACAAATAAAGAAAGAGAACCGTTTACAATGTCGGCTAACGTGGGTGCCAGGACAGTAAGTTTGGGTGATCAGCAGTTCAATGGGAAAAGGGTCAGGGGGACAGTAGGTGGGTGTCATGGACAGGAAGAGCTTGGAGAGGGCATGAGGGGAGATAGGAAAGAGAAACAAAAGAATTTTGTCAGATGTGATGCAGAGGTAGCACCCCACCCCATTAGAAATTTGTAGGGTCAAGTCGTGGGGACTTGAGTACGTAAGTACTTGACTAATCCTTCTGCAGTATCCTGCTCCACTCTTCAATCATCCCAACAACTCCTCCCCTTCATATTGCACTTTTCAGTGAAAGCTCAGGAGATGCAGCACTCTGCTTACCAGTGCGCAAAACGCTCCTTCCGGGTGAAACACTGATTTACTTATACTTCTTTCACTTCTGTCAGCGAAAAGCAGGACATGCCCAGCCAATACTACCTCATCAGTCTAATTTCGATCATCAGCAAAAGGCACTTACTCAGTAATAATCTTCCACTGATGCTCAGTTTGGGTTCTACGAAGGCCACTCATTTTCTGCCCTATTTACAGCCTTGGTCTAAACATGGACAAAAGAGCTGAACTCAAGAGGTGAGTTTCTCCCCTTGACATCAAGCCAAGTGTAGCATGAAGGAGACCTAGCAAAACTGCAAGTCAATGGGAATCAGGGGCAAAACTCTGGTTGAAGTCATATCTAACATAAAGAAAGTCGGTTGTGGTTGTTGGAGGTCAAACATCTCAATCATGGGGCGTCACTGCAGGAGTTCCTTAGGATAGTGTCCTAGGCCTAGCCATCTTCAGCTTCTTCATTAATGACCTTACCTCAACATAAGGTCAGAAGTGGGGATGTTTGCTGATGATTGCACGATGTTCACCATTCACAACTCCTCAGCGTCTGAAGTATGTGTCCATATGCGATTAGGCTTGGACAACATTGAGCTTGGATAATGATAAGTGGCAAGTAACATTCGCACCAAGCAAGTGCCAAAAATGACCATCTCCAACAAGACAGAATCTAGCAATCTCCCCAAGACATTTAATGACATTGCCATCACTAAATCAACATCCTGGAGGTTGCCATTGACCAGAAGCATAACTAAACCGGCTGTATAAATATTGTGGCTACAAGAGCAAGTCAGAGGCTGGGAATCCTGTGGTGAATAACTCACTTCCTGACTTCCCAAAGCCTGGCTACCATCTACAAGACAGAAGTCAGGAGTGTCATGGAATTCTTTCCACTTGCCTCGATGAGTGCAGCTCCACAACCTCAAGGAAACTTGACACAGAATCAAAGAATTGTTATGGCATCCCCTCCACTGCTGATGTACAGTGCCAACAGTGTGCACCATCTTCAAGATACACTGCAGCAACTCACCAAGGCTGCTTCAACAGCAGCTTCCAAACCCATGACCTCTACCACCTTGAAGGCAAGAGTAGAGGATGCATGGGACCACCACCACCTATATGCTCCCCTCCAAGCCACTCACCATCCTGAGTTGGAAATACATAGCTGCTCCTTCACTATCAATGGGTCAAAATCCTGGAACTCCCTCTAACAGCACTGTGGGTGTACCTATATCACATGGACTTCAGCAGTTCAAGAAGGCGGCTCACGACCACTACCTCAAGGGCAATTAAGGATGGACAACAAATGCTGGCCTAGCCAGTGATGCCTACATCATGTGAATGAATTTTTAAAAAAATTAGTATACTGTATTTATGTATTGTATTCACTGTTCGCAATGTGGTCGTCTCTAAATTTTTAAAATTTATTAATGGGATATGGGTGTCGCTGGCTAGGCAAGCATTTATTCTGCATCCCTAATTGCCTTTGCTCAGAGGGCATTTAAGAGTCACCCACGTTGCTGTGGCTTTTTTTTCCCCCTCATTCCTCTTATTTCCTTTCCCTTGCTTTTGGACGGCAACTGTTCAGGATCCTTCCATTTACAGCTCTAGACATACCTAGGAAGGAAAACTAAGGTGCAAAAAGAATTGGAAGAGACAGATAGCACTACAGTAAGAAATAGGAAGACATTAGGCAGGGTCAGAGAAAGGGGGAATGCAATAAAAGCTAAACTATGTTTACGGTACATGTACGTGAATGCATGGAGTGTGGTAAATAAGGTTGATAATCGGCAGGTGCAAACAGACACAGCAGAATTACGGAACCTGGCTCAATAAAGGGCAGGACTGGGTATTAAATATTTCTGGATATAAGGTGTTCAGGAAAGATAGGGAAGGAAAGAAAGGAGGAGGGATGGCAGTATTGATTAAGAAGAATATTACAGTACTGGAGAGGGAATGTCCTGGAGGGGTCCAAGAACAGAATATGTTGTGTTGGAGCAAAGAAACAATAGAGGTACCATTATACTACTGGGTGTATTCAATAGGCCACCAACTGGTGAAAATAATATAGAGGAGCAAACTTGCAAGGAAATTACAGCACTAGCTGCACCCCTAGCCAAGCTACTCCAGTAAAGCTACAGCACTGACATCTACCTGATAATGTGGAAAACTGCCCAGCTATATCCTGTCCACAAAATGTAGGCTAGATCCAACCCGGCCATTTATCGCCCCATTCGGTCTCCTCTCGATCATCCACAAAGTGCTGGAGCGTGTCATCGACACTGCTCTCAAAAGGCAATTACAATAGCCTATTCACTGATCCCCAGCTGGGGTTCCGTCAGAGCTCTTGACCTCATTACAGCCTTGATTCACACATGGACAAAAAGGGCTGAACTGAAGAGGTGAGAGTGACTGGTTTTGACACCAGGGCAACATTTGACAGGGTGTGACATCAAGGAGCCCTATCAAAATTGAAGCTGATGAGAACTGGCCGGGCGGGGGGGAGGTTGGGGGTGGTTGGGGGAGGGGGGCGATTTCCTCCGGGTAATGTCCTAGGCCCAAGCACCTTCAGCTGCTTCTTCAATGATCTTCCTTCTGTCATTAGGTCAGAAATGGGGATGTTCAATGATGATTACGCAATGTACCATTTGCAACTCCTCATACTTAAGAGGTTCATGTACATATGCAGCTAGACTTGGACAACATTCAGGCTTGGGCTGGTAAGCGGCAAGTGACATTCACGCCACACAATTGCCAGGTAATGACAATCTGGAATGAGAGAATCTAATCACCCCCCTTCGCATTCAATGGCATTACTGTCACTGAATCCGCCACCATCAACAACCTGACCAGGAACCTAATTGGACTAGCCACAAAGATACTGTAGCTACAAGAACAGGTCAGAGGCTGGGAATTCTGCTGACACCCCGCAGGCTGTCCACCATCTACGAGGCACAGAAGTGTGTTGGAATACTCTCCACTTATGTGGATGAGTACAGCTTCAACACTCAAGAAGCTTGACTCCATTCAGGACAAAGCAGCCCGCTTAATTGACACCCCCTCCACAATCTTAAACATTCACTCCCTCAGTGCTAACGCACAGTGGCAGCAGTGTATACCATCTACAAGATGCACTGCAGCAATTTGCCAAGGCTTCTTTGAAAGCATTTTCCAAACCCACGACCTCTACCTCTGAAAAGAACAAGAACAGCAGACACATGGGAACACCACCACCTGCAAGTTCCCTTCAAAGTCACAAATCTTCCTGACTTGGAACTATATCACTGTTCCTTCACTGTCGCTTGATCAAAATCCTGGATCTCCTTCCTTTACAGCTTGGTAGGTTTACGTACACCAGGTGGACAACTGGAGTTCAAGAAGGCAGTTCACAGTCCAATTTATGAGGAGATGATGGTGTGGTGGTAATGTCTTTGGACTAGTAATCCAGAGACCCAGACTAAAGCTCTGGAGATACCGGTTCAAATCCCAGCTTGCGGAATTTAAGTTCAATTAATAAATCTGGAATTGAAAGCTAGTCTCAGTAATGATGACCATGCTAGCTATCATTGATAGTCATAAAAACTCATCTTGTTCACTAATGTCCCTTAGGGAAGGAAATCTGCCATCCTTACCTAGTCTTGGCCTACATGTGACTCCAGACCCACAGCAATGTGAACAAAGAACAAAGAAAAGTACAGCACAGGAACAGGCCCTTTGGCCCTCCAAGCCTGCGCCGATCATGTTGCCCGTCAACTAAAACATTTTGCACTTCCGGGGTCCGTATCCCTGTATTCCCATCCTATTCATGTATCTGTCAAGCTGCCTCTTAAACACCACTATCGTACCTGCTTCCACCACCTCCTCTGGCAGCGAATTCCAGACACTCACTACCCCCTGCGTAAAAAACTTGCCCCGCACATCTCCTCTATCGTTTTCTCCTCTCACCTTAAATCTATGCCCCCTAGTAACTGTCTCTTCCACCCTGGGAAAAAGCTTCTGACTATCTACCCTGTCCATGACGCTCATAATTTTATAAACTTCTATCAAGTCGCCCCTCAATCTCCGTCGCTCTAGTGAGAACAATTATGGTTGACTCTTTTCTGCTGAAATGGCCTACTGAGCCAGTTCAAGGGTAATTAGGGATGGGCAACAAATGCTGATCTTGTCAGTGATGCTCACCTCTTATGAAAGAACAAAGAAGAAGCAAAAACTTTGGATCATTATAATAAGGGACTTAAGTTATCCTAATATAGACTGGGATTGTAATAGTGTAAAAGGCAAAGGGGGAGGGGGTAAGGGTTTCTGAAGGCTGTTCAGGAAAATTTTCTAGATCATTATTTTTCCAGTCCAGTGAGGAAGGAGGTATTGTTAGATTTGGTTCTGGGGAATGAGGTGGGACAAGTTGATCAAGTATCAGTAGGGGAGCATTTAGAGGACAGTAATCATAGTATCTAAAGATTAGGTTAGCTATGGAAAAGGACAAGGAGCCAGATGAAATGAATCAAATACTGGCAGGGAAAACTAACAGTGGCCTGCTTTTGAAGAAGAGATGGTTCAGGTTGTGATGTTATTGGAGATGCAGTGTGCGTTACTTTATTATTGGGAGAAGTGCATTTTCTCCTTGTTATTACGCTAGAAGGCTTACTTGCAAATGCTTTTTGGCTGTTTGATATAATTTATTTAAATTTCCAGTCCAGCAGAACAGAATAACCTGTTCTGTAGTCTTTATGTTGGGGCGTTTAATACCTATATCATCTGATTATAAATATTCCAATCAGTTATAACAGGACAACACTTCCAGAACTAGGTATTCCTTTCTACTCCCAAACTGGCACCATATGCTGGAACCTCACCTCTCCTCCTTTATGGCATCCTGCTGCTGGTACAAATATTCCCAGTGCAGAGAACCCTTTCTATTGTTCAGTGTCCTTGGACCGTGGGACACCCTGC
Organism: Carcharodon carcharias; assembly: GCF_017639515.1. Classification (NCBI taxonomy): domain Eukaryota; kingdom Metazoa; phylum Chordata; class Chondrichthyes; order Lamniformes; family Lamnidae; genus Carcharodon; species Carcharodon carcharias. The sequence goes on from NC_054469.1 coordinate 7,102,086, forward strand.
CCCCTCTTTCCACTACAGCCATATACTGATACCTGTCCTACAATTCTATGAGACTGCAGCTATATTGCCACACTTTCTCCCTCACTCTCCCCTCCCCCATACACGCTGAAAGAACCCCAGGGTGATCACCAGCCAAGCCAGGACCTTCCTCCGCTCGCTATATCCTGTATTATACAACAATCTGACAGGTTTCTGGTTGTTCGAGAACACACGAAATAGAAGCAGTAGTAGACCAAATGACCCGTCAAGCTTGTACAGTCATTCATTATGATCGTGGCTGATCTTGAGTTTCAACTCCACTTTTGCACCTGCTTCCCGTATCTTTGATTCCCTGAGAGGCCAAAAATGTATCTATCTCAGCCTGAAATATACTCGGAACGATGGAGCATCCACAGCCCCCTGGGGTACATAATTCCAAAGATCCACAGCCCTTTGAGAGAAGTAATTTTGCCTCATCTCAGTCCTAAATGATTGGCCACTTATCCTGAGACTGTGCCCCACCTCACTCTCCGTGTTTTAGATTCCCCGAGCAGCAGAAGTAACATATTAATGACCTTGGGATCCCATCCTATCGTCGTCTTGGATCCTGGATCTCCTTTCCTGGTTGCTGGCACTTCACTCACATTGCTTCCAGAACCAAGTTATCTCCCCTATTCCCAAACAGGTGTCATATGCTGGGACCTCACCTTTCATCCTTTATGGCATCCTGTTGCTGGTACAAACATATTCCCAAAGCAAAGAACACTTAATATTTTTATTTCCAGATTTTGTAGACTGATTTCAAATTCTCAAACTGCTATTGTGAAATTTGAGCTCTCATTAGTCTCTTAACATATACGCTAGATTTCCTACAATAAAAGCAAAGTGCTACAAATGCTGGAACTCTGAAATAAAGACAGAAAATATGGCAAATATTCAGCAATATATATGGACAGAGAAAAACAGTTCAGGTTTCAGGTGAATGACCTTTCATCAGAACTGGAAGAAGTTAGAGATTCAGCAGGTTTTAAACAAATACAGAGGCATGAACAGAAGCGTCTGATTTTGAAGATCAGTCATTTTGGACTTGAAATGTTAACTCTTTCTCTCCCCACAGATGCTGCCCAGACCTGCTGAGTTTTCCTATCATTTTCTGTTTTTATTATAAAAAAAGTGGAAGGGACAGGAGAAAGAACAAAAACCCTGTTGTGATGGGATTTGGGACAGGAATAGTTAAATAACAAAGGTACAAGGCAAAAGGGGCTCTTAATGGTTCTGCTGTAATTATTTACAGCTCATCTATGGCATTACCATCACTGAATCTTCCACTATCAATATCGTAGGGGATACCATTGACCAGAAACTGAACTGGCCTAGCCATATAAATACTGTGGCTACAAGAGCAGATCAGAGGCTGGGAATCCTGCAGCGAGTAACTCACTTCCTGACTCCCCAAAGCCTGTCCACCATCTACAAGGCGCAAGTCCGGAGTGTGATGGAATACTCCCCACTTGCCTGGCTGTGTGCAGCTTCAGCAACACTCAAGAAGCTTGACACCATCCAGGACAAAGCAGCCCGCTTGATTGGCACCACATCCAGAAGCATTCACTCCCTCCACCACCGACGCACAGTGGCAGCAGTGCCTTCCATCTACAAGATGCAATGCAGGAACTCACCAAGCCTCCTTAGACAGCACCTTCCAAACCCACGCGTTATACTATCTATAAGGACAAGGGCAGCAGATGCATGGGAATACCACCACCTGGAAGTTCCCCTCCAAGCCACTCACTATCCTGACTTGAACTATTTCACTGTTCTTCACTGTTGCTGGGTCAAAATCTTGGAACTCCCTCCCTAGCAGCATTGTGGGTATACCTACATCTCATGGACTGAAGCAATTCAAGAAGGCACCTCACTACTGCCTTCTCAAGGACAATTTGGGATGGGCAATAAATATTGGCCCAGCCAGCAACACCCACTTCCCACCTCCTTTTGCCTTACATCATTATCTCTGTGCAGTTGCAGATGCTGGATATTTGAACTTAAAAATTGAAAATGTTCAGCAGGTTAGCAGCTGTGGAGAGAGAAAAACAGAATTAATATTGGTGACCTTTTATCAGAACTGGGAAAAGTTAGAAATGTAATAGGTTTTAAGCGAGTGATGAGAGAAGGATGGAAAAAGAACAAAATGGAAGGTCTGTGATAGGGTGGAAGGCAGGAGAGGCTAAATGACAGAAACAGTTGATGCAAGTCCAAAGGGAGTGGGAATGGGAAAGAAACAAAAGATGTGTCTGGAGGAGGTGTGAAAGGCTGAATGATGAACCGCTGGTGTCCAAAAGCAAAAACAAGAGAAAAACGAGAGGAAAACCAAAACATGCAAAGAACAAAGAAACAAAATGGGGGCAGAGATTTGCGGTCTGTCTCTGGCCTCCTGCAGTGCTGCAGTGAAGTTCAATGTAAGTTTGAGAAACAGCACCTCAGACACTTCATAGCCTTCCAGAATCAACGTTGAGCTCAACATTCAGACCAAAGCCTCTGTTCTTGTTTCGTTTCCTTTATCTTTGCAGGTTTTGGTTCTATTCTCATTTTCTCGTTCTTGCTTGGGACACCAGCTGCTCATCTTTCTGCCATTCGTACCAACTCTAGACACATCTGTTGTTTCTTTATTTGTCCCATTATGCACCCTTTGGCTTTGCACCATGAAATCTTTTACTCTCCCCTGCCTTCCACTTTATCACAGATCTTTTCTTCTTGTCCTTCCCTTTTCACACTCCCTCCGCCACTCACACCTCATTCTCTACTTGCCTTAAAATTGTTAGATCTCATGATTCCTCCAGCACTGTGAATTTCAAAATAATCAAATTTCAAAGCATACTTCCTCAATTTCAAAATTGCTTCTTTCTTCTTTAAGCCCCTTTTCCTACTGGGCTCCAGATCTGGTATGGTTCAGTCCCTGAAGGCAGGTTTCCTGATCTCTATCCAGATACTCTCCACTGGACTATGTGTGTAGACATTAAGTGAGAGACAGAATTGGGCTCAGCTGTGATGCCTTGTAGGGCTGAATGGCCTGATGCCACTGTGGAGACTCCCAAATGAATTGGGCTCGTGGCCAAGTTAGCAGGACGGCCTCCCACCATGGAACCAAACTCTTAATAACAAATCAACCCCAGTCTAGAGCGAAGGATAGGAACAGGAAGAGGTCATTCATCCTCCACTTCTTCTTCCATTCGTTTGGTAGTATGGTTGTTCTAAAGGATAGATAACCAAGTCCTCCCCCTGCCATGCCAACCTTCTGTGCTACTCTCCACAGAGACCCTCGCTTCAACGTTTTTAATTGGTGCCTGAGCAGGTAAAGAGAAGCCCCAAGCACAGTGGCCCTCCCATTGTATCAATATTCAACGTGGATAAAAGTCTCACTTTCATTTGTGCCTGAGAGGAGAAGCTTACCCAGGCTTGGAACCCAGGTGCTTTCGCTGAATCGTGAATGTTAGGGAATGGTCACTGCTTTCCTGGATGAGTGCAGACAGAACAACACTGGAGAACTCGACAACAACAGGTGGGAGCAGTTGGCTTAAAATACACAGCAAGCTCAGTATCCTCTTCACACCTGACACATTGTGGCTGTGATAAGTACCAAAACTCAGTATACCCCAGCAAGGTCATGGGAACACCATTAGCTATGAGGCTCCTCACATAATATTCCTTACATAACAATACTGCTCCTTCCTTGTCACCTCGAATCTCCTGCTTAAGAGCTTAGAAAAATTTTAGAGAAGATTTATTAGAATGGAACCAGGAATAGGGAACTTTGGTTGTATGCAGAAACTGGAGAAACTGGGGTTGTTCTCCTTCGAGCAGAGAAGATTTATTGGCTGTCCCTTAATTCAAGAATGATGCCTACTCAGTGTCACACATTCCTGCCATTGGTTTTCATGTGACTGTCCAGGCCAATTCTAGACCCATAGATCTTTGAGCATATAGGGTAGGATGTATTTCGAGGTAGTGAGATCTAGATTGAACGATATGCTTTCCTTTCTTTCCTTCTCTGCTATCACTCTGCCTCATTATTAAGGCATGTGACTCAAGATGTGATGCAGATGTTGCCATTTTGAACGATTGTTAGCAAGCTCCTTTCAGTCACTGAAGTCAATACTGTGTTACAATCCCAGCTATATCTTTATAGACACATATAAGTTCTGAAAGATATTACAATTTATAATATCTATCTTATATTCTAATATTCAGGGTAAATATACAGTACATGTGAACCAACTGGTGAACTGTATTCAGACACACCACACTCCAAAATAAATGACAGATGTGACCAAAGCGGTTCTTGTGAATTTCTCAACAATCCACCCAGACGCTTGTCATACCGTGAGCCAACCAGTCTCACTGAAACTCTCTCACGGGTTTTCAATCGCCTCATTTGAAGAACTTTCCTTAGAATTCACTTCAAACATCGTTCCCACTTGGACGGCTTCAACCAGGGTTTCAATCTCGTCTTCTGAGATTCCTTTCCTCTGGACCTCTGCGTAGACTCAAGCTTCACCTTCCAACAACACATTAAGATTTTTGACCATGCCAAGCAGAACACCATTGCTCCAAAGGGGTACCTTTGTTCTTACAGCTCACAGCATGGAGTCCCCAGCCTTCAGCTGCCGTCTTGGATCTTCAGGCTTCTCTTGAACCCACTTTGCTTCAAGTCTGCCCCCTGCAGCTGTCTCTCGTTAAATCAGAACCTATTGCTCTGCTCTTTTCAACTTTACTTAACAGGATCTGTTTCTGATATGCGCCCTTGTCCCTTACCTGGGACTGTCTTCTGGGCCCTCTTTCTGTCCCACTCCCTTGTTTGAGACCTTCTTCTTGGTTTGGGACCTTCTCCCCATCCCCTTCCCCGTGTTCTGCTTCCTGGGACACCTTGTCTACAATGGCGCTCCTCTTCAGGTTACCTGACCTGCAGTTTTGTGCTGTTTCACTTTTATTTTTCTTCTCCTGCACAAGCATGCAGGACCGACTCCCAGCCTAAAGAGCTAAAGAAACGAACTGCACAAAAGACAAGAAAAGTCACTAACTACGTATATGTGGTCATCCTCCGGCCGGTGCATGCGCAAAATACGAAAACGATAAAAGCTTGAACTGTGCACGTGCAACCACTTCCCGGCCGGCGCATGCGCAGAAGACCCTAAGCCCCAACCGCCGATTTAGAAGTAAGTATTGTGTTTAGACACACCTACCACACTTCACGGAGAGCTTCAGAGTGTCTTTGAAGCGTTTTCTTTGTCTTACCTGGAACACTGACCACTTGAAAGTTGAGAAAACAAGACCATAAGGCGTCGAAGCAGAAGTAGGCCATTCAGCCCATCGAGTCTGCTCTGCCATTCAATGAGATCACGGCTGATCAGATAAACCTCATCTCCACTTTCCTGCCTTTTCACCATAACCCTTGATTCCCCTTTCTCAGCCTTGAATATACTTAAGGACCCAGCCTCTACAGCTCTCTGCAGTAAAGAATTCCACAGATTAACTACTCTCTGAGAGAAGAAATTCCTCCTTATCTCTGTTTAAATTGGCGGCCCTTTACTCTGAGATTATGCTCTCTGGCCCTAGACTTTCTCACCAGGGGAAGCAACCTCTTAGCATCTACCATGTCAAGCCCCCTAAGAATCGTATATGTTTCAATAAGGTCGTCTCTCATTCTTCTAAACTCTAATGAATACAGGCCCAACCTACTCAACCTCTCCTCATAAGAAAATCCCTCCATACCCGGGATCAGCCTAGTGAACCTTCTCTGGACTACCTCCAATGCCAGTATACCTTTCCTTAGATAAAGGGACCAAAATTGTTCATTGTGTTCTAGATGTGGTCTAACTAGTGTCTTATACAGTTTTAGCAAGACTTCCCTATTTTTATACTCCATTCCCTATGAAATAAAGACCAATATTCCATTTGCCTTCCTATTACCTATTGAACTTGTATGTTAAATTTTTGTGATTCATGCACAAGGACCCCCAAATCTTTCTTTGCTGCAGCCTTCTGCAGTCTTTCTCCATTAAAATAATATTCAGCTTCTCTATTCTTCCTGCCAAAGTGCATAACCTCACATTTTCCCACATTATATTCCATCTGCCACTTTTTTGCCACTCACTTAACCTGTCTATATCCCTCTGTAGACTCCTTGTGTCATCCTTACCACTCGCCTTCCCACCTATTTTTGTATCATCGACAAATTTGGTGATAGTACATTCACTGCCCTCATCTAAATCATTAATAAATATCGTAAGTAATTGAGGCCCCAGCAATGATCCCTGTGGCACTCCACTAGTTACAGGTTGCCATCCTGAAAATGCCCCCACTTATCCCAACTCTCTGTCTTCTATTAGTTAGCCAATCCTCTATCCATGCTAATATACTACCCCCAACAACATGGGCTCTTGTCTTATTAAGTAGCCTTATGTGCGGAACCTTGTTGAACATCTTTTGGAAATCCAAATATATTACAACTACTGGTTCCCCTTTATCTATCCTGCTAGTTACCTCCTCAAAGAATTCTAATGAATTTGTCAGGCATGATTTCCCCTTCATGAAGCCATGCTGACTCTACTTGATAAGATTATGTAATTCTAAATGGTCTGCTATGACATCCTTTATAATAGACTCTAACATTTTCCCAATGATTGATATTATGCTAACTGGCCTATAGTTACCTGTTTTTTGTCTCCCTCCCTTTTTGAATAAGGGTATTACATTGACAGTTTTCCAATCCTCTGGGACTTTTCCAGACTCTGAGGATTCTTGGAAGGTTACTTCCAGTGCATTCACTATCTCTGTAGCTACTTCCTTTAATATCAGGTCCAGGGGAAACAAAAACAAAAATACCTGGAAAAACTCAGCAGGTCTGGCAGCAACTGTGGAGAGGAACACAGTTAACGTTTTGAGTCCGAATGACCCTTCAACAGAGGGACTTATCGACCTTTAGCCCCGTTAGTTTCCCTAGTACTTTTTCTCTAGTGAGAGTTAATGTATTTATTTCCTCCCCCTCTGTTGCCCCCTGATTATTTAGTATTGGAATGCAATTAGTATATTCTACTGTGAAGAGTGAAGCAAAGTATTTATTCAACTCCTCTGCCATTTCCTGGTTCCCCATTATTATTTCCCCAGCCTCATTCTGTAAGGACTTTGGTCTCTCTCTTCCTTTTTATATATTTAACGAAGCTCTTACTGTCCATTTTTATATTACTTGCTAGTTTACCCTCAAAGTTTATTTTCTCCCTCTTTATTATTTTTTGGTCATCTTTTGTTGGTTTTTAAAACTTTCCCAATCCTCTGGCTTACCATTAATCTTTGCCACATTGTGTCTTTTCTTTTAATTTGATACTATCCTTAACTTCCTTGGGTAACCATGGATGGTTTATCCCCTTCCTTGAACTCTTCCTCCTCACTGGAATATATCTTTGTTGTGAGTCATGAACTATTTTCTTACCATTACCTGCCATTGTTTACCAACTGTTTTTTCTGCTAAAATCCTGTCCCAGTCCACTCCAGCCAACTCTGCCCTCATTCCTTTGTAATTACTCTTATTTAAGTTTAGCGCAGTTGTTTCCGACCCAAGTTTCTCATGCTCAAACTGAATGCTAAATTGACCTGGTAGGAGAGACGCTTTTCAGCCATCCGGACACAGTTTCCAGCCTATTGAAGTTGATATTGCAGGGGTTTTGCCTGAATTCTTGTGGATCTGACTTTAAAAAGACCCTAGCATTTGTTCGACAGTCCTCAAGTTGAATCTGGAGGATGCAGCAGAAGCTGATGGAGTTTCTCTAGTACTCTTATGTTCCCTGATACACAGTCCAAGCCTCATTGCAATACAACAGCGTGGTGACGACAACTGATGTGTACGCTAGGACTTTTGTTGACTTGCGGAGGTCTTTTATTATCAAACACTGACTGCTGTAGTTTGTAGAAGGCTGAGCTGGTGCAGCTGATCTAGTGTTGGATCTCCTCGTCATTGGTGGCCTTTTGAGAGAGGTGGCTGCCAAAGTATGGAAAGTGTTCCACATATTCCAGAATCTCTCAACATATATGGGAGGTGGAATATTTAGCTGACCAAGTATGAGTTGTTATATGAGTTTTGTGTTGGCAAAATTCAAGGATAGACCTTGCTTCTTGTATGCAGAATTGAAGACATTGAGAGTGACTCGCAAATCTGGTGCACACTGGGCAACAACACTGCAGTCATTTGCAAACTATAAATCATGTATGTTTATGGTGGTCAATCTAGTTTTGGCATGGAGGCAACTGAGATTAAAGAGTTTTCCATCTAGTGGGTATTTAATACTCATGCCAGGCATTTGATCTTTGATGAAGTGACAAGCCACTGCCAGGTAGATTGTAAATAGTGGTGGGGCTATCACACAGCCTTGCTTGACCCCAGTCTAGATTTTGAAGGCGTCTGTTTTCAGTCTCCCATTCAAGACCGTTGCAGTCATATCTTCATGAAGTAGTCGCAGGATTGTGATGAAGTTTCTTGGACATTCAAATCTTTGGAGCACATTCCTGTCTGGCAACAAAGACCATGTCAGAGGTTCCTCTGGAAGATCTAAAGCCGCACTGTGTCTCTGGGAGGAATTCCTCAGCCACTGGAAGTCGGTGATTCAGGAGTGTTAGGACTTTCCCTGCTATGGGCAAGAAGGAAATATCTTGGTCGAGAAGGTTAAAGGGGAGATGTAATTGAGGTGTTCAAAATCATGAAATGTCTTGATAGAGTAAATAAGGAAAAACTCTTTCTAGTAGCAGAGGACACAGATTTAACATAATTGGCAAAAGAACCAGTGGGGAAATAAAGATAATTTTTTTCTACACAGTGAGTTGAGATGATCTGGAATACATTGTCTTGAAAGGGTGGTGGAAGCAGATTCAAAATAGTCACTTTTGAAAGGAAATTAGGAAGCAATTGAGAAGGGAACATTTGCAGGGTTATGGGGAAAGAGCATAGGGGAGTGGGTTTAAATGGATAGCTCTTTCAAAGAGCCGGCACAGACATGATAAGCTGAAAGTCCTCCTTTTGTGCTGCACAATCTAATGGCTCGGGAGCACCATCACCACTGCAATTACCACTTACTGCAATTCTGTAGAGCCTTGGTGAGAGTGCATCTGGAGTATCATGTGCAGTTTTGATCTCCTTATCTAAGGAAGGATGTATTTTCCATAGAGGGAGTGCAGCGGAGGTTTACCATACAAATGCCTGGGGCAGCGGGATTGTTTTATGATGAGAGTTTGAGGAAACTGAGCCTGTATTCTCTAGATTTCTGAAGAATGAGAGATAATCTTATTGAAACTTACAAAATTCTTACACGATATAACAAGGTAGATTTGGATAGGATGTTCTCCCTGGCTGGTGAGTCTAGAACCAGGTAATACAGTCTCAGAATAAGGGGCAGGCCACTTAAGATTGAGATGAGGAGGAATTTCTTCAGTCTGAAGTTGGTAAATCCTTGGAATTCTCTATCCTAGAGAACTGGGGGAGCTCAATCATTACATGTTCAATACAGAAATCGATAGATTTCTGGATATTAATGACATCAAGGGATATGGGGATAGTGGGAAAAATAGTATAAGACAGGCTTGTTTAATCCACGGCCCCAAGCCGCAATTCCCCTCTATGATGGCCCCAGAAAATGCCAGTAAGGTGGCTCAGTGAGTTTGAAGATTTCTGCAGGGGACTGCTGCTCCAATCACAGCCTGTTTCTCTCAGCCTGTGATTGGAGAAGCAGTCCCCATATATTCAGCCTATGAGCAGCAAACATGGGAGAGAAACAGGCTGTGATTGGAGGAGCAGCAAACACAGTTAACACAGAAGCATGAGGAGATAGAGAGACTCTGGAGCACGTGGGGCCTCCGCTCAACAGTGAGGTTGAGTGTCTCGGGCTACAGGAAGACATAGGCGGGATGGTCAAATGGGCAGATAAGTGGCAGATGGAATTTAACCCTGAAAAGTGTGAGGTGATACACTTTGGAAGGAGTAATTTGACAAGGAAGTATTCAATGAATGGCATAACACTAGGAAGTTCTGCGGAACAAAGGGACCTTGGCGTATGTGTCCATAGATCTCTGAAGGCAGCAGGGCATGTTAGTGGGGTGGTGAAAAAAGCATATGGGACAATTGCCTTTATCAGTCGAGGCATAGATTACAAAAGTAGGGAGATCATGTTGGAGTTGCATAGAACCTTAGTGAGGCCACAGCTGGAGTACTGTGTGCAGTTCTGGTCGCCACATTATAGGAAAGATGTGATTGCACTGGAGGGGGTGCAGAGGAGATTCACCAGGATGTTGCCTGGGATGAAACATTTAAGTTATGAAGAGAGGTTGGATAGACTTGGGTTGTTTTCATTAGAGCAGAGAAGACTGAGGGGCGATCTGATTGAGGTGTACAAGATTATGAGGAGCATGGACAGGGTGGGTAGGGAACAGCAGTTCCACTTAGTTGAAGGGCCAGTCACAAAGGGGCAGAAGTTCAAGGTGAGGGGCAGGAGGTTTAGGAGGGATGTGAGGAAAAACTCATTTACCCAGAGGGTGGTGAGGGTCTGGAATGCGCTGCCTGGCAGGGTGGTGGAGGCAGGCTGCCTCACATCCTTTAAAAAGTACCTGGATGAACACTTGGCACGTCATAACATTCAAGGCTATGGACCAAGTCCTGGTAAATGGGCTTAGGTAGGTAGGTCAGATGTTTCTCACGTGTCGGTGCAGACTCGATGGGCCGAAGGGCCTCTTCTGCACTCTGTGATTCTGAGTGAGTGAGTGAATGTGGGTGAGTGAATGTGAGGGTGCGAGCAAGTGAGTGTGAGCTTGAGTATGTGAGTGAGAAGGTGGGTGAGTGAGTGTGAGCATGGGTGAGTGAGTGTAAGAGTGGGTGAGTGTGAGTGTGAGGGTGGGTGAATGAGATTGAGGGTGGGTGAATGTCTGACGATGAGTGAGTGTGAGGTTGGATGAGTGAGTGTGAGGGTGGTAAGGGTGAGTGAGTATGAGAGTGGGTGAGTGAGAGCGTGTGTGAATGTGAAAGAGGAGATGAGTGAGAGAGAGAGGGTAAGTGTGTGAGAGAGAGGGTGACTGCATGTGTGTGAGATAAAGGGTGTGTGTGAGAGAGAAAGAGTGTGTGTTTACATGAGAGGGTGAGTGAGTGATTGAGTGTTGTGGGTGAGTGAGTGTGAGGATGGATGAGTGTGGGAAAGAGGGTGAGAGTGTGTGAGAGAGGGTGAATGAGGGTATGTGTGTGTGAGAAAAAGGGTGAGAGTGTGTGAGGGAGAGAGGGTGAGAGTGCGTGTGTGAGGGAGAGAGGGTGAGAGTGCGTATGTGAGGGAGAGAGGGTGAGAGTGCGTGTGTGAGGGAGAGAGGGTGAGTGAGTGTGCGTGTTTGTGCAGGTGTGTGTGTGTGAGAGGAAGAGAAAACGGTGCATGTCTGTGTGTGTGTTTGAGTGTCTGGCTCACTCCTAGTATCAGGGTTTTCATGCATCCTCACCCTCACAGCAACAGACACTCTCACACTCTCTCTCAGTGGGTGAGGGTGAGGGTGAGCACCCTGTGACTGGGAGTGGGCTGGACACACACATTCACCCTTCCACATTCATCTTTAGTTATTACTCGTTTTTTAATTATCAATTTATTGTTGTGACTTTTTTTTGCTTATCAAGTTGTTTCTTTTCATAATCAGCTTTTTAAAAAAAATTGTGTTTAATGTTGTGCCAAACTGTATCTTTCTGAAATTCGCTCTTCGGGTCCCCTAATATGAGAAAAAGTGAAATGTGGCCCCCACACACAAAAAGTTTGGGCAAGCCTGGTGTTCATGAGTATGAGGGTGGGAGTGGATGAGTGAGTGTGAGGGTGGGAGTGGATGAGTGAGTGTGAGGGTGGGAGTGGATGAGTGAGGGTGGGAGTGGATGAGTGAGTGTGAGGGTGGGAGTGGATGAGTGAGTATGAGGGTGGGAGTGGATAAGTGAGTGTGAGGGTGTGTGAATGTGAGAGAATGGCGAGCGTGAGAGAGAGGGTAACTGCTTGTACGTGAGATAAAAGGTGTGTGTGTTTGTATGAAGGGGAGAGTGAGTGTGAGTATATGAGAGAGGGTGAGTGAGGGTGTGTAAATGTGTGAGATAAAGGGTGAGGATGTGCATGTGAGGGAGAGAGGGTGAGTGTATGGGTGAGTGAGTGTGTGTGAGTGAGTGAGTGTGTGTCTGTGTGTGTGTCCGGCTCACTCCCAGTATCAGGGTTCTCATGCACCCTCACTCACACTCCTCGCATTCCTCCGATTCTCCCCACGTTACCCCGGCTCTCGACCCTCCTCTGGCTGGCAGCCACATTCGGGTGTCACTAGCCCTAAGTTCTTGCTCCAGGTCTCTCTTCTGCTCTCAATGAACCTAGCCCCTGCCAGTTTAGTGAGTGTGCAGGTGGGTGAACGTGAGGGTGGGTGAGTGAGTGAGTGTGGGTGTGAGTGAGTGTGAGTGAATGAGAGTGAGTGAGTACGAGGGTGGATGAGTGAGGGTGGGAGTGAGTGTATGTGAGAATGTGAGTGATGAGCCCTGATCATTTGTTTGAATGGTGCAGAAGACTGGATGGGCCGAATGGTCTTTCGTCCCCTATTTCCTATGTTCCTCCTACTGTTCAGGGAGAAGACCCACCACACTTTCTCAGGGCAATTAGGGATGGCAATAATTACCAGCCTTGCCAGCGTCATCCACAATCTGAGAATAAAAAGTAAGTTCAACTAGGAAGTGTCAAATCACATACTGTAAAGCTCAGTGTATAATTCAGGCTCTAATTACCAATATGTTATAGAAATAACTCTAAGCCTTATATTTACAGGGCTTAAAATAGATCACAAATGCAGACTTGCACACCAGTACTTTTAGTAATTTATGTACCAGTCTGACTAAATGGCCCCAGTGCGAACAACGCTAACATTTAATCCAGGTTTATTATTGTTACACTCAGCTTGTCCATATTATGAAACATCATGCTTTTACAGACAAGTGAAAAAAGAGTGGTAAAAAGTTGTTAGCTGCTTTCATTTTTTAAAACCTGACTGCTAAGAATTATGCCTGCTTTGCTGTTAAAGTAGCTTGATGCATCACACAGCAAAAGCCAGAGGATATTTATTTGTTACTGGCAAAGTTTGTGTGGTAATGTCACAGATGGACTCGCCCTACCTCATCACTGTCCCTCTGAATTCATTGGGTTACATTCCTTGGAGTTAAGGTTCTCATTGATTTGTTGATTCCCTCCAACTCTTAATGTTGTTTAGAATTTCATTCTCTGTTTTCGGTATCCTTCTCTGTATCAACTCACTTACATACAGGTTAATCAATCTGTTTTATCACTGAGTACACCTCGTAACCTAGGTTAACTCACCCACCATCTCATTCTGTACAGGTTAACCCAATTCACCATCTCACTCTGTATGGGTTAACCTGTACTGAGTGGGATGATAGGTGGGTTAACCTGTATTCGGCGAGATGGTGAATGGGTTAATCTGTACAGAGTGTGGTAGTGGATGGGTTAACCTGTACAGCATGAGATGGATGGGTTAACCTGCATTTAGTTAGACAATGGGTGAGTTACCATGTACAGACTGAAATGGTGGGTGGGTTAACCTGTGCTCATCAGGTTGATGGGTTAATTTGTACAGAATAAGATGCATGGGTTAACCTGTACAGAGTGAGATGGTTGGGTTATCCTGTGCAGAGTGAGATGGTGGATTTGTTAATCTCTACAGAGTGAGATGGTGGGTGGGTTAACTTGTACAGAGTGGGATGGTGGAATTGTTAACCTGTACAGCATGAGATGGTGGATTTGTTAACCTGTACAGAGTGGGATGGTGGGTGGGTTAACCTGTACAGAGTGAGATGGTGGTTGGGCTAACCTGTACAGTGTGAGATGGTGGATTTGTTAACTTGTACAGAGTGGGGTGGTGGATTTATTAACCTGTGCAGAGTGAGATGGTGGATTTGTTAACTTGTACAGAATGGGGTGGTGGATTTATTAACCTGTGCAGAGTGAGATGGTGGGTGGGTTAACCTGTAAAGCGTGGGATGGTGGATTTGTTAACTTGTACAGAGTGGGGTGGTGGATTTATTAACCTGTACAGAGTGAGATGGTGGGTGGGTTAACCTGTACAGAGTGAGATGGTGGGTGGGTTAACCTGTACAATGTGGGGTGGTGGGTAGGTTAACCTGTACAGAGTGAGATGGTGGGTGGGTTAATCTGTACAGAGTGAGATGGTAGGTGGGTTAATCTGTACAGAATGAGATGGTGGGTGGGTTAATCTGTACAGAGTGGGATGGTGGGTGGGTTAATCTGTACAGGGTGAGATGGTGGTTGGGTTAATCTGTACAGAGTGGGATGGTGGGTGGGTTAATCTGTACAGAGTGGGATGGTGGGTGGGTTAATCTGTACAGAGTGAGATGGTGGGTGGGTTAATCTGTACAGAGTGAGATGGTGGGTGGGTTAATTGTACAGAGTGGGATGGTGGGTGGATTAATCTGTACAGAGTGAGATGGTGGGTGGGTTAATTTGTACAGAGTGGGATGGTGGATGGGTTATGGATGAATGGTGTATTTCTGTACAGTCCTTTGTAAAATGAAAGCAGTGTACGAATGATTGAAACTAATACAGAACTTGGGTTGCAGTGACAGAAAGTGTGGAATGGCCCGACAGCTCCTTACTGGGCACTGTGCTGGTCCTCCATGCCTGTCTTTCATTCTCTGGGGACTTGATTTATTTAATCTCCTTACCATTGTCCCAAGCTGCACCATCCATAATTTACGATTTACCCAGAAGGTAGCTGATAATGTGCTGGTCTTTTATCTCTCCTCACTATACAAGCTCTGCTGGTTCTCCAACATTGCCAAAACAGATTATCTGGTCGTTATCACATTGCTGTTTGTGGGACCTTACTGTGGGCACATTGGCTATCATGTGTCCCTACATTACAACAGTGACTACTCTTCAAAAGTGCCTTATTGGCTTTGGGACACCCTGAGATTATGAAAGTGCTATAGAAAAGCAAGTCTTACTTTTATTAACCACACGTACCTGAATCAATATAAACATATACCTACTTCTTTGACCGCACCTTCAATCAACTCTCCAAATTCACCTCCTACTCAGGTCTCCCACCTCTTCCCCCCACCCTCACACCCCAACTCTCTTCAGCACATTACTTCCTGTTCAACGATACAGCACAGAAGTAGTTGATTCGGCCCATCACGTCTATGCTGGCCCTTTGAAAGAGCTATCCAATTAATCCCACTCCCTTGTTCTTCCCCCTAACCCTGTCATTTTTTCCCTTCAAGTATTTATCCAGTTCTCTTTTGATACTGTCCATTTATTCTGCTTCCACCACCCTTTCAGGTAATGCATTCACAACAGCTTGCTGCTTAAACATTTTGTTCCACTTTTCAACACCCCATACTCCCTGACCCCCCACAGTGACCTCCTGTTTCTAATTTGAAGACTTTGTCACTTATTTTGACTTTCGGGATGCCTTTTGTCCAAATCACCAAAAAGCCTGCTTACTCCAAGAAGAACAAGCCCAGCTTGTCCAACCTAACTTTGTAACTAAAAACCTCCCTCCCCCCATCCCTGGAACCATTCTGGTAAATCTCTGCAACTTCTCAAGGACCCTCACCTCCTTCCTACAGTGTGGTGACCAGAACTGCATGCAAAACTCTTCTTTGGCTATAGAGTTATTTGGACATCCTGAGCATGTAAAAGGTGTAATAGAAGATGTTCTTATAAGTTTGTCATTCTTTCTGTTTGTGACTGTGTAAGTACTAAGATGCCATTTATTAACCTGCTGCGTTGATTTTCTCCCTCCCCATGCCAGAGTGACACTGTGTAAATACAAGCGGATTGGATGCCCGTGGCAGGGGCCATTCCATGAGCTAACTGCTCACGAGGGAGAATGTGGCCACCCCACCAAGACTGGCAACGAACTGATGGAAATCCTGGATGAAATGGACCAAAACCACAAGAAGGAGATGCAACTGTACAATAGCATTTTCAACCTGCTTAGCTTCGAGAAAATAGGATACACAGGTAAGGGTGGCTTGTGCTTTCATCACATACACCAAGCATATTCTGTCTGAAGAAAGGCAGAACTCCCACCACACCCCCACTGGGCTGTAGAGACCAGGAAGGTCCCAGGTTCAGTTCCTGCTCTGTGCTGATAGCTGATTCTCCATAGAGCAGCAGTTGGGTGCCTGCAGTCATCCCCAGCAAGTCTTGGTTCAGCACAAGTGAAACAGCTGTGGCTCCTGTTCCTGGTTGTTGGCTAGTAACCCCTCCCTCCCCCAGCCCTCAGACAAGATCAAGCTTGGCTGTGATGCTCCTGCCGTTGAATATCATGCTAGACACGTCACCACCTAGGCTAAAGTGTGGCGAATGGCTGCTCAGGCTCAGGGATGTTTTGCACCCGGCAGATCTACGAGGAGAAAGAGGAAAGAAAACTTGTTTAACCTGTGGTTCCGGTACAGAGCCTCACACTGCAGCAGACCAAGTCTGCAACACAAGGGTCATGACCCTATGTCTGTCCAGCCCTCCCGTTTAACCCCTGCTTTGTAGGATCATTGAATGTGGTTCCCTATGGCACCTGATTTTAAAATATGCTAATTTTATTCTGCAATTATAAGAAAACAGGCATTTGGAAAGTTCCATTCTTGAAATTGCTGGACCGGCCTAACCCAGATGTTGAAATCACAGCCTATAGTCCAGTTATGTCCTTTCAGTATCTCTAAAAACTGGGAGATGTTACCAAATGTAATTCATTCCCAGGGCCTGGTGACTGACGCTCAGTGATGAATCCTTCAGTTATTAGAAACTGAGTTATTCCGGCATTTTAGTTGGCAGTTGTGACTTCTTAAGAACAAAGCCCATGCAAATGTTCGTACCAGTATTGTTTGTATAAACATGAGTAAATGTCAACAAGCACAACTTGTATTTATATAGCACCTTTAACATAGCAAAATGTCCCATGTCGCTTCACAGGAGCATTATCAGACAAAATTTGTCACTGAGCCACATAAGTAGGTATTCGGACAGGCAACCAAAAGCTTGGTCAAAGAGCTTATTTTTAAGAGGCATATTGAAGGAGAAGAGAGAGGCAGAGAGGCTTAGAAGGGAACTCCAGCACTTAGGACCTCGTTAGCTAAAAACGCAGCCACCATTGGAGTGAAGAGAACCAGGGTGGTACAAGAGGCCAGGTTTGGAGTAATGCAGAGATATATGTTGGGAGGATTGTAGGAGTTGCAAAAATTACAGGGCATCGGGTGGAGGCCATGGACAAATTTGAAAACAAGGATGGGAATTTTAAATTGGAGGCGTTGGCACTCTGGGAGCCAGTGGAGGCCAACAATCGCAGACGTGATGGGTGAACAGGACTTGGTGCAAGTCAGGATATAGACAGCAGAGTTTCAGCTCGGGTTTATGGAGGTTAAAAGGTTGGAGACCACCCAGAAGTGTAAATCGACCCCCCCCCCAACCTGTTTGTGGAAATTTCTGCCCTTTATCTTCTATACTTTGGGTTGACAAGGGCTGTTGTAAAGACCACTATTAATGCTCCCCTGCTTTTCTTGTATGTATTATTGCATGAATGTCCCTCTGCAATGAATTGTTTGGTAATCGTAGCTTAGTGGGTCAGTTTTCAAGCCAGCTGGCTGTGAAGCCACCTGGCTGTGAGGAGTTGGGAATTTGGGATCGCGCTATTGGAGCATCTCTCTTGCAGAACTAGATGGTAAAATACAGGATAGTGAAGCTGGATAATTTGGAATTGAAGAAGAGACTGTGTCAACATTTCAAAATAGATGATTGAAGGAAAAGGGGGACTAAAGGGCAACAGGAACAAGACTGGCATATGGACCACTGGGCTGGATAAAAACCAAGCATAGACTGGCTGGGCCGAACAGCATGTTTCCATGATGTACTTGGTGTGTGAATATTGGAGGAGAATTTATTTAAAGAGCCATTGAACTGAATCATAGAATAGAATCATATAACACAGAACTGGGCCATTTGAGCCATTATGTCCTTGCTGGCTCTCTGCAAGAGCAACTCAACTTATCTCATTCCCACCGTCCTTTCTCCACAGTCTTGCAAATTTTCTCTCCTCTGGTGCTTGCTTATCCAATTCCCTTTTGAAAGCCACAAATTGAATCTGTTTCCACCACACACTCAGGCAGTGCATTCCAAATCCTAACCACTCACTGCTTAAAAAAGTTTTTCCAGATGGCATGATTGCTTCTTTTGGCAATAACCTTAAATCAGTGTCCTCTGGTTCTCAACCTTCTGCACCAATGGGAACATCTTCTCCCTATTTACTCTGACTAGACCCCTCATGATTTTGAACAGCTCCATCAAATCTTCCCTCAACCTTCTCTTGAAGGAGAAGAACCGCAGCCTAGTCATGTAACTGAGGTCCTCATCCCTAGAACCATTCTCCTAAATCTTTTCTGCACCCACTGTAAAGCCTTCACATCCTTCCAAGTTGGTCATACTACTTAGTTGAGGCAAAATAAGTGTTTTGTAAAAGTTCACCATAATTCCCTTGCTTTGGTACTCTGTGCCTCTATTTATAAAACCCAGGATTCCGTATGGCTTTTAAACCACCTATTCAACCTGTTCTGCCATTTTTAAGTGATTTGTGCATATGTACCCCCAGGTCTCTCTGTTCCTGCAGAATTGTATCCTTTATTTTTATATTATCTCTTCTCATTCTTCCTAGCCAAACATATCACTTCACACTTCTCTGCAGTAAATTTCATCTGCCACCCGCCTGTCTCTTGAAGTCTATCACTATCCTCTCAGTTCACAATTCTTGCAAGTTTTTTGTCATCTGCTAATTTTGAAATTGTGCCCTGTACACCCAAGTCTAGGTCATTAATATAGATCAAGAAAAGCAGTTGTACTGATCCCTGGGGAACCCTACTATACACCTTTAGACTGAAGAATAACCATTCACCACTACATCAGCGGTGTTGGACTGCAGCGGTTCAAGAAGGCAGCTCACCACCACCTTCTCAAGGGCAACTAGGGATGGGCAATAAATGCTGGCCCAGCCAGCAGAGCCCACATCCTGTGAATGGATAAAAAAAAACCTGTCGCTCAATCAGTTTTACACCCATGCTGGCACTGTCCCTGTTATTCCATGAGCTTCAGCTTTGCTGGCAAGTCCATTATGTGGTGCTTTATCAAATGTTTTTTGGAAGTCCATTTTCACTACATCAATCACATAATTCTCATCAATCTTGTCACCTCCTGCAAAGAGTCGATCACGCCAGTTAAACACAAGTTGCCTTTAACAAATCTATGCTGGCTTTCCTTAATTAATCCACATTTATCCAAATGACTGTTAGTTTCGTCCCAGATTATTGCTTCTAAAAGCTTCCCCACCACCAATGTTAAAACTGACTGACCTGTAGTTCCTTGGTTTATTCTTACAGCCTTTTTTTGAACAAGGATTTTTGCAATTCTCCAGTCCTCGGCACCACCCCTGTATCTAAGGAGGATTGGAAATTTATGGCCAGTGCCTCTGCAATTTTCACCCTTACTTCCCTCAGTATCCTTGGATACATTTGATCCGTTCCTGGTGATCTATCAACTTTAAGTACAGCCGGTCTTTCTAATACCTCCTCTTTATTAATTTTTTTCGCCAGTATCTCAATTACCTCTTCTTTCATTATGACTGGCAGGATCTTGTGTCTTGGTAAAGACAGTTTCAGAGTACTCATTCAGTACTTCAGCCATGCTGTGTGCCTCCATGCATAGATCCCCTTTTTGTTCCCTTATCATCCCACCCTTCCTCTTATTACCATTTAATATTTTTATACCTATAGAAGACTTTTCGGTTATTTTTTGTTAGCTGCCAGACTCTTCTCATATTCTGTATTTACATCTTATTTCCTTTTTCACTTCCCCTCTGAACTTTCTATATTCAGCCTGGTTCTCGTTTGCATTATCAACCTGACACTAGTAGGAAGTGTTTACTTTTCTATAATAGTTGCACAGTCCCTGATGCATGGTTATAGTACAGGAGGCCCATCCTTTACTTGCTAGCTCTCAGCAAAAGCAACTCAATAAGTCCCACTCCTCCTCACATTCCCCATAGACCTGCAATTTCTTTCTCGTTAGGCACTTATCCAATTCCCTTTTGAAAGCCACAGTTGAATCTGCCTCCACCATACTCTCAGGCAGTGTATTAGTGGATAGATAGAGAGAAACTGTTCCCTCTGGTGGAGAAATCCAAAACAAGCAGGCATAATTTTATAAGTTGGAGCTAGGACATTCAGGGTTGAAATCAGGAAGCACTCTTTCACACAAGGGGGTTGGCGAGCTTCAGGACTCTCTTCCACAAAAAAGCTGTGGATGCTGGGAGTCAAGATTGAGATCGATAGATTTTGCTTTGGTTAAGGGTATCGAGGGAGATGAAGCAAAGGTGGGAAAATGAGGTTGAGGTATAAATCAGCCAGGATCCAATTGAATGGTGGAACAGGCTCTAGGGGCTGAATGACCTCCTTCTGCTCATATGTTTTTGTGACATGGCAGTGTTTGTTGGAGACAGAAAGCTTGGCCCATGCGCAGAATCATCTCAGAGGGCTTTATAGAGCAGCGGATAAGAATTAAACACCAAGGACGGGAGGGAGAGGAGAAAAAGGGAGAGACTGGGGAAGGGAGAAAAATGCACAAAGGTAATGGAAGATGGGGATGTAGTGGCTGAAGGATCAGACACATTAGGAACAGAGGGTGCTGAGATCCAGGATCACTTGGGTGATGCAGGGCGAAGAGGAGGAGAAGGAGAAGGTCCCTGAAGGCACGTAACACTGGAGGAAGTTGACTGGGAAGAGGTCATGGAAAGTTCCTTTGGAAATCTTAGTTGACTAGAACAAACGAGCAAATGCAGTTTGGCAAGGAAGGGAGCCCTAAGTTTGCAACTTCTTGGTGCAATTGAGGAAGTGGACCACAAATTGTAGTAAGAGAATTCAACACAATATTATGATAGGAAAGCAAAGTGAGAGAACATGCAAACGTACAAATTAGGAGCAGGAACAGGACACTTGGCCCCTCGAGCCTGCTCTGCCATTCAATAAGATCATGGCTGATCTGATTGTAACCTCAACTCCACATTCCTGCCTAACCCAATAACCTTTCACCCCCTTGCTTATCAAGAATCTATCTACCTCTGCCTTAAATGTAATTAAAGACTCTGCTTCCACCGCCTTTTGAGGAAGAGTGTTCCAAAGACTCAACCCTCTGAGGGAAAAAAATTCTCCTCATCTCTGTCCTAAATGAGCAACCCCTTATTTTAAAACAGTAGCCCCAGTTCTAGATTCTCCCACAAGAGGAAACTCTCCTAGGATGCTCTCCATATCCACCATCAAGACCCATCAGGATCTTATATGTCAGAAAACTCTCCACTTGCCTGGATGAGTGCAGCTCCAACAAGATTCAAGAAGCTTGACACCATCCAGGACAAAGCAGCCTGCTTGATTGGCACCCCATCCACAAACATTCACTTTCTCACCACTGACGAACAGTGGCCGCAGTGTATACCATCTGCAAGGTGCACTGCAGAAACTCACCAAGCCTCCTTAGAGAGCACCTTCCAAACCCACGACCACTACCATCTAGAAGGACAAGGGCAGCAGATAGATGGGATCACCACCACCTGGAAGTTCCCCTCCAAGCCGCTCATCATCCTGATTTGGGTATATATCGCCGTTCCTTTACTGTTGCTGGGTCAAAACCCTGGAACTCCCTTCCTAACAGCACTGTGGATGTACCTACACCTAATGGACTGCAGCAGTTCAAGGAGGCAGCTCACAACCACCACCTCAAGGGCAATTAGGGATGAACAATAAATGCTGGCCTAGCCAGCAACGCCCACAATAAAAACCAAGGCGCCTCTTACTCTTCCAAACTCCAGCAGATACAAGCCTAGCCTGTCCAACTTTTCCTAATAAGACAACCTACCCGTTCCTGGTATTATTTTAGTAAACTGTCTCTGAACTGCTTCCACTGCATCCTTCCTTAAATCAGGGGACCAATACAGTACACAGCACTCCAGATGTGATCATACAAATGTCCTCCATAACAAAAACATAACCTCCCTACTTTTGTATTCAGCTCCCTTTGCAATAAACAACAATATTTTATTAGCTTTCCTAATTTCTTGCTATACCTGCATATTAGCCTTTTGCGATTCATGCACTAGGACCCCTAGATCCTTCTTCAGCTCAGAGCCCCGCAATCTCTCACCATTTAGATAATAAGCTTCTCTTTTGTTTTCCCTGCCAAAATGGACAATTTCACACTTTTCCCACATTATACTCCATTTACCAGGCCTTTGCCTGCTCACTTAACCTATTTATATCCCTTTATAGCCTCCTTTTGTCCTCTTCACATCTTACTATTCTACCTATATTATCAGCAAATTTAGCAACCATACCTTTGGTCCGTTCATCCAAGTGGCTAAGGCCACTAACACAACACGTCCAGTATGTTACGAGTTGAAGCACCACCATTTGAAGAGTTTGTTTGCACGTATATCTAAATTATGCTGTCCTCTCCTTTGTCCTGCTTTGTTTTTTCCCACTCACCGAGGCATAGGATGATGAGGGCATATATCCACACCAGAAGTTTGTGGGGCTGAATAAAAAAGACTGACTCCTGAGCAACCAGTCTGCTGGGAAACCCCATTGCAAGCAAGCAAAGTGTTAAGAACAAAACAACAAGTTATGTTCTTACAGCACCTTTAATGTTGTAAAATGTTACAAGACACTTCACCCCAGTGTTATCGAACAATATTTGACACCGAGCCACATGGACCAATGATCCAGAGACAAATCCCAACACAACAGCTGGGGAATTTAAAATTACACTACATTGCACAAACACAAAAAGACCCACTTATGCCTAGTCTGTTTCCTGTTAGCTAGCCAATCTTCTATCCATGCCAATATATTACCCTCTACACCATGAGCTTTTATTTTTCACAATAACCTTTGACGTGGTACCTTATCAAATGCCTTTTGGAAATCCAAATACAGGACATCCACTGGTTCCCCTTTATTCACAGCTTATGTTACTTCTTCAAAGAACTCCAATAAATTGGTTAAACATGATTTCCCTTTCACAAAACCATGCTGATTCTGCCTGATTACCCCGAGGAAGTGAGAGAAATGTGGGAGTGAAAGACAATAACCAATAACAGGACTTATTGGGGGTTCCATGGTAAATAATGCATAGTGGGATTGAGAGGGTAGCAGAATCTGACAGAAATCAGGAGAGCAGGTTAATGGAAGGAAAATGAGTGAGGACAAGGGAGAGATGAGACTACTGGCCGGGAATGTTGGGGACAGGGAATCTAGAGATGCTTTTTTAATTTTTATGACTTTATAATGAAAAAAAAGTATTTTCATTTAAATGAAAATCTTTCTTTTTTAGCTCTTTCTACACCACTCACCACTGTGTAAATGGGGAGGAAATCCCTTTTACCAGCAATGCAGTAAACTAGGGAAAGTGTGTTGGAGAAGGGCCTTTCTCCCTGCTTCATCTCCCATCCAGTAAAGACACCTTGCCTCACGCTGTGTCTGAACAGGAGGATGGTAGGAGAAGTTAGGCTCTGCACTATCCAGCTCTTTTGTAGCTGGAGAGCCTAGAGCAGGGATGTCCAGCTATTGGGGATCGGAGCCTGATACTTGTGGCAAAAGCAGTGATTGGGGTCCATAGGTTTGAATAATAATGCAAACTCTATTCACAAAACAACAAAGCCACCATCCTCCTTTTCTCCATTTGTCATTACCTGAAACTGGTTCTTACCCTTCCCCCTTGTTCGTTTTCTGTCTTCTTTCCTTTTTTCTGTCTGTAAATCTGTCTATCTCTCTTTCTCACGCAGGTCCTCTCTACCTTTCCCCTGTCTTCCTCACCATTTTTCTCTCTTCCTGTGCCTCTTATTTTGGACATCTCTCTTTCTCTTTTGCTTTTCCAACTCTCTTTTAGGTCACAGTACATCTTAAGAAAGTTTATTTTACCTCAGAATATAATCCTCACTTCAGACAACTTTTCCTCTATGAACACAGCACGCGGAGCGAGAGAGAATGGGGGTTGGGACACTAACACAGCACGTGAAGCGAGAGAGAATGGGGGCTGGGACACTAACACAGCACGTGGAGTGAGAGAGAATGGGGACTGGGCCATTAACACAGCACGTGGAGCGAGAAAGAATGGGGGCTGGGACCACTAACACAGCACATGAAGCGAGAGAGAATGGGGGCTGGACCATTAACACAGCACGTGGAGTGAGAGAGAATGGGGGCTGGGCCATTAACACAGCACGTGGAGCGAGAGAGAATGGGGGCTGGGACCACTAACACAGCACGTGAAGCGAGAGAGAATGGGGGCTGGGACCACTAACACAGCACGTGAAGCGAGAGAGAATGGGGGCTGGGACACTAACACAGCATGTGAAGCGAGAGAGAATGGAGGCTGGAGCACTAACACAGCACACGGAGCGAGAGAGAATGGAGGCTGGAGCACTAACAGCACGTGGAGTGAGAGAGAATGGGGGCTGGAGCACTAACACAGCACACGGAGCGAGAGAGAATGGAGGCTGGGGCACTAACACAGCACACGGAATGAGAGAGAATGGAGGCTGGAGCAGTAACACAGCATGTGAAGCGAGAGAGAATGGGGTCTGGGACACTAACACAGCACGCGGAGCGAGAGAGAATGGGGGCTGGGGCCCCTTACACAACAGAGGGAGTGGGAGAGAATAAGGACTGGGGCCACTAACATAACACGTCCAGTATATTATGAGTTGAAGCACCACTATTTGAAGAGCTTGTTTGCACATCAATATAAGTTATGCTGTCCTCTCCTTTGTCCTGCTTTGTTTTTTCCCACTCACTGGGCATATAGCCACACAGAAAGTGTGTGGGGCTGAATAAAAAACCTACCTGAGCAGCCTGTCTGCTGGGAAACCCTGACTGCAAGCAAGCAGTATGTTAAGAACAAAACAACATGTTTTTATACCGCCTTTAATGTAGTAAAATGTTACAAGGCACGTCATCCCAGTGTTATCAAACAATATTTGACACCGAGCCACATGGACCAATGATCCAGAGACAAATCCCAACAGAACAGCTGGGGTATTTAAAATTACACTACGTCACACAATCTGACTGCTTTCCTGCTCATTGCCTAAACTACAGCCGCACACCTGCTGATCCCCTTGTCCAAGTCAACAACACATATTAGTGACAAAAACCAAATTGCAAAGGGTTTGCTACTGAACTACTATGACAGCTTAGGCTTTACACAGGATAGCTCAGATAATGAAATGGACAGTGAGCAGGAGGGTGAAGATTGGAATTAAAGGTGGGGGGGCGTTGTGCAAAGGTAGGGCAGTTGAGGGCAATCTAAAATATTTAGTAGGATTTTGAAAGCAAGGAGGGAGACATCAGATGGGAAGGTAGTTGGAACAGAGTCTGAGAGAGCAGGGGCATTGTAACAGAAGAGGTAGGGTCATGAGCAGAAGACCAGGAGCACAAGCTAGAGAAGGGGACAGCAGGCTGAAGGAAGTCCCAAAGGCAAATCCATAACAATCATTGGTCAGAAGGAACAAGAGCGCCCTCACAGCCAACCGAAAGAGCATCTTTGAGCCCATCCCACCTTCAGCTGCACCATTCAACAATAGTATTCTCCCTTTAAAGGGGCCATTGTAGCCTTGCAGGTCCTACCCACCACTGAACCGGTCTCAGTGTCTGCAGCGGAGACCAAACTTAATGTGAACACAGCTGGAAATAGAAGAGAAATGACTCAATTCCTTGGTGGCGTGTATTTAATTAGTAATCAAATAACCATCATCATTCATGAGTACAAAGACTGAGAACGTTCGTGTTTGTTAAATCCAACCCCCTCCCTCCCACTCCCTGCCTGAGCGCACACAGCTATCAGGTAAAGTTTTAATCCCAAGCTGGGTCTTATTTAAAGTTAAAATGGGCAATATCTTCAAAAATAATGCGTTGTTTCCGCTCAAAATGTAATTGGTTGATCTTTACTCACACAGGAACCGATTTCTGCAGTCAGACATGTCACAAAAAAGGTAGGACAGCTACACACGATTCCTGATGGCAAAAAGTACTGCTGCCCTTCTTACCCTTTCATCCAGAACTCCCTAGGGTGGCAGGGCAACTGGTCAGCTCTCACTGTCTTGTTATGACATAGCAAACTGTACCACTACTGTCAGATCTTGGGAAGAGAGCGAGTGTGGGCGTCTGGGGCACATGTTCAGTTAAGTATCATTTAACAGGCACTCTAGGGATAGCTGCCTCTCCCTCTGCCTCTGTCTCTGTCTCTGTCTCTCTTTTTCACTCTGACTCTCTCTCTCTCTCTCTCACTCTCTCCTCCTTTGGATTACCCCAGATGGTGTGGTGAGCATGGAGTCAGCAACAAAGGCAAATCCAGCTATTGGAATAAAAGCAAAATACTGCAGATGCTGGAAATCTGAAACAAAAATAGAAAACTCTGGAAAAGCTCAGCAGGTCTAACAGCATCTGTGGAGAGAAAAAGAAACAGAGTTAACATTTTGAGTCTGTATGACTCTTCTTCAGAGCTAAAGAGAAGTAAAAATGTGATGAAATTTATACAGTTTAAGGGGTGGAACAGGTGAAGCTGAATAGAAGGTCAGCGATGGGTGGAAGCAAAGGAGAGATTGGCAAAGATGTCATAAACAAAAGGACAAAGGGGTGTTAATGGTAGTGATACTGGCTAAAGGAGGTGCTGATGGCGGCATTAAGGTCAGAGAGCAGAATGTGATATCTCCTTTTTTCAATATTCATTTAAAAAATTTTTATTTTTATCCACTTATTTTTATTATACAAAATAAAAGTTAAAAAATTTAAAAGCGAATATTGAAAAAAGGGGATATCACATTCTGCTTTCTGACCTTAATGCCACCATCAACACCTCCTTTAGCCAGTATCACTACCATTAACAGCCTTTTGTCCTTTTGTTTATGACATCTTTGCCAATCTCTCCTTTGCTTCTACCCATCGCTGACCTTCTATCCAGCTTCACCTGTTCCACCCCTTAAACTGTATAAATTTCATCACATTTTTACTTTTCTTTAGCTCTGAAGAAGTCATATGGATTTGAAACGTTAACTCTTTCTCTCCACAGATGCTGTTAGATCTGCTGAGTTTTTCCAGCATTTTCTGTTTTTGCTCCAGCTATTGGGAATTCAAGTTAAGCAGCAAGATTAGGGAAGCTTGGCTGCCTTCCTTCAGGAGGAAGAGGGTCCAAGATTACCTTAATAGAGGTCATGATGAGGGTTCACAAGAATCGAAGCAGCAAAGCCTGTGGTGAAGAGTTCAAATCACAGGCAATACAAACAAAATATTCTTAACTATTGAATGAAATGAGACAGATCTTTTAGCCAAAGAGGAATGGAGTTGTGAAATAGGTTCTCAGGGAAGGACAATGTCAGGGACAGTACAGGCAACTATATTGCCCACTGTTCCTTCACTGTCACTGGGTCAAAACACTGGAACTCCCTTCCTAACAGTGCTGTGGGTATACCGACGGCTAGCCACCACCTTCGCAAGGGCAATTAGGGATGGGAAACAAATGCTGGCTTAGTCAGGCTTAGAATAAGTAGTTTCAGGAGAGCAGAGGGACTGAGGAATATGGTTAGCAGGTGGATCAATAAGTTGATTTCTGAAAAAGGAACCGGTTCATACTTTAACCGTATATGCACCAGCTCTTTGAATTCAGCCTCACTTCCCTGCTCTCTATCCATAGCCCTGCAATTTACTCCCCTTCAACAATTGTCCAATGCCCTTTCGAAAGTTAATATTGCATCTGCTTCTACCACCCTTTCAGCCAGCGTATTCCAGATCACAGCAAATCACTGTGTGAAAAAAATTCTCATCTTCTCTCTGGCTCTTGCGCCATTGACCTTAAATCTGGGTCCTTTGGTTATGGACTCTGCTGCCTCTGAAAACGTTTTGTCCTTATTTACTCAGAACCCCTTCATGATTTTCAACACCTCTACCTAAATTTCCCTGTTCTAAGGAGAACAATCCCAGCTTCTCTAGTCTCTCCCTGGTGTTTCTCTGCCATCCCTGGTATCATTCAGCCCCACCTTTCCAAAGCTTGTCTTTTTTCTGTTTCAAAGCATCTTAAATCCTTATCTCTAACTTTTGTGTGACCCATTTACTGGCTTGAGAGGAATTTTACTTCACAACAGTAATTCTGATTTTGATATCCATCCTCGTCATCCTTTATAATCATCCTTTTCAATACTTATCCAATTCCATTTTAAGTGCTGATTGTATCTCTAACTCATTTGACATGTCTAGTAGTAATGTGAACTTGTTAAGCAAAACTGGAGTTTCAGCTGGAGTACTGTGTCCAACTCTGGGCACCACATTTTAGGAAAGCTGTTAAGCTCTTAGAGAGAGAGCAGAGGAGATTATTGAGAATGGTACCAGAGTTGAGGAACTTCATTGATGTGCAGAGATTGGAGAAGCTGGAATTGTTCTCCCTAGAGCAGAGAAGGTTAAGGGGAGTTCTGAAGAAGTGCTGAAAAGCTGGAGGGTTGGTAACCAGAGGGCATAGATTTAATGTAACTGGCAAAAGAACCAGAGGGGGAATGAGAATTATTTTTATACAGTAAGTAGCTATGATATGGATTGCCGGCCTGATAGGCCGGTGGAAGCAGGTTCAATAATAGGTTTCAAAAGGGGATTGGATATAGAGTTGAAAAGAAAATTTGCAGGGCTATGGGTGGAAAATAGGGGAGTGGGAATTAATTCAAAGAGTTGACACAGGCACCTCTCACAGGAGACGGGCTGATGGCATCCTGTGCTGTATATTCCTGCCTCGGATCATAGGAACATCATTAAGCAAAAAAAATGTCTTCAGTCTCTCATTTGCTTCATCCAAATAACTAGAATCAATAAAGGGCTAGTATGTAGGGCTGATATTGATTTAAAATGTTCATGGACAAATAGGTGGCTTTGCAGAATGTGATTCCCAGGACATCTGTTAAAAAAAAAGAGAATCCTGTGCAAGAATGAAAATGCAATTTGTTCAGTCACTGCAGAACACTGGCCCTTCTCATTGCTCAATTCTCACCTCAGGCTGAGCAAGCATGAGTTACCAAGGCCAGTGAGGTACAAGGTCTGTCGAAGGGTCATGAGGACTCGAAATGTCAACTCTTTTCTTCTCCGTCGATGCTGCCAGACCTGCTGAGTTTTTCCAGGTAATTCTGTTTTTGTTCCAGTGAGGTACAAGTTGGTATTACTCACTTGATCTTTTAGACAATCCCTGGTTCCCTTCAGGGCCCCCCATTGGGAGAAGTTCAACACCTGCTATACATGAATTAGAAATTGCTCACTGCTTTACAAAGTGCTTCGAGTTTAAAATCCTCTACCAGCTCTGGAAGACATTTAAAACATGTGGAGGTGAGACATAGGTACACTGGGATTTCGCACTTACTATGTTTACTTCTCAACACTGAGTAGAACATCCAAGAATTATAGAGCACGCTGGCCAGATATTGAGTTTGTGACTGACCCATTAAATGCAGGAACATTGCAGAAAGAGATCGATCCATTTCCCACATGGTCGGCCAAGTGTCTTTTGGACGTTTCACTGGCAATTATCAACTTACTCAATGCCCAAATGAATCTGCTTTTGCTCTCGGTGTATGAGATCTAAAAAAGTGTTTGTTGGCTTGCTTGTCTACAGCGTACAGAGTGTAGTGGTTATGCCACCAGACTAGTAATCCATTCAAGTCCCAGCATGCCAGTTTAACATTTCAATTCATTCTAAAAAGTCTCTAAATAACAAGCTGGTATCAGTATAAGTGACTGTGAATTCTCTCCACCCCACCCCCCAAATGGCTGTGGAGCGGGCGGGGTGGGGGGGCAGTTGAAATTTTCAACATTGTTGTTGGTTAAGGGTATTGAGGGATATGAAGCAAAGGCAGCATGCTTGATTGGCATCCTATCCATCATCTTCAACATTCATCGATTCACTCCCTGCACCACTGGCACACAGTAATGTAGGAACTCGCCAAACCTCCTTAGGGAGGCAGAGAGAGGGGGGGAGGCAGAGAGAGGGGGGGAGGCAGAGAGAGGGGGAGGCAGAGAGAGAGGGGGAGGCAGAGAGGGGGAGGCAGAGAGAGGGAAGGAGACAGAAAGAGACAGAAATACACAGGGAGAGAAGGAGACAGAAAGAGACAGAGAGAGACAGAAAGAAAGGAAGAGAGAGAGACAGACAGACAGAAAGAGACGGAGAGACACAGAGAAAGAGGGAAAAAGAGGGAGATGGAGACATGGGGAGAGAGGCAGAAAGAGACAGACAGAGGGAGACAGAGAGAGAGAGAGAGAGACAGAGCGAGAGATGGAGAGAGAGAGAGAAAGAGACAGGGAGAGACACAGAGAGAAAGAGACAGGAAAAAAGAGAGAGACAGAGAAAGACAGAGGGACACGCAGAGAGGGAGACAAAGAGAGAGAGACAGAAAGAGACAAAGAGAGAGACAGAAATTGTGAGACAGAGAGAGAAAGAGAGAGAGGCAGAGGCAGAAAGAGGGAGGGAGAGGGAGAGAGAGGGAGACAGAAGCAAACAGAGAGAGAAACAGAGAGAGGGAAACAGGGAGATAGAGGATGAGGGAGACAGAGAGAGACGGAGACAGAGAGAGACGGAGACAGGGAGAGACGGAGACAGGGAGAGACGGAGACAGGGAGAGACGGAGACAGGGAGAGACGGAGACAGGGAGAGACGGAGAAAGGGAGAGACGGAGAAAGGGAGAGACGGAGAAAGGGAGAGACGGAGAAAGGGAGAGACGGAGAAAGGGAGAGACGGAGAAAGAGAGAGAGCGAGGGAGACAGAGAGTGGGAGACAGAGAGAAACAGAAAGACAAGGGGGTAGAGAGAGAGACAGACAGAAAGATACATGGAGAGAGGGAGATAGAGGGAGGGGTAGGATTGGCAACAACATTCCGGGATATAGAATCTTCAGGCGGGACAGGGGAGGGGGTAAAAGAGGTGGTGTTACATTATTAGTTAAGGAGTCAGTTACTGCAATAAGGAGAAATGATATCTTGGAGGGGGCATCGAATGAAGCTTTGTGGGTAGAGCTTAGGAATAAAAAAGGGGTGGCCACATTATTAGTTGTTTATTGTAGACCCTCAGATAGTCAGTGAGAAATTGAGGAGCAAATATGTGCACAATTTGTGGAGGTGTGTAAAAACAAGAACAATAGGCTATTAGGTGATTTCAACTTTCCCAACATTAATTAGGATAGACATAGTGTTAAGGGCTTGGATGGGGTGGATTTCTTGAAATGTGTACAGGAGAACTTTTTGGGTCAATATGTAGAGGGTCTAACAAGGGACGGCGCTGTGCTGGATCTAATTCTGGGGAATGAAGCCGGACAGGTGGCTGAGGTGGTGGTGGGGGAGCATTTTAGCAATAGCGACCACAACAGGGTACAGTTTAAAACAAAAACAAAAATACCTGGAAAAACTCAGCAAGGTCTGGCAGCATCTGCAGAGAGGAACACAGTTAACGTTTCGAGTCTGTATGACTCTTCAACAGAACTAAGGAAAAATAGAAAAGAGGTGATGTATAAACTGGTTTAAGGCGGGGGGGACAAGCAGAGCTGGATAGAGGGCCAGTGATAGGTGGAGATAACCAAAAGATGTCACAGACAAAAGAACAAAGAGGTGTTGAAGGTGGTGATATTATCTAAGGAATGTGATAATAAAGGTACAGATAGCCCTAGAGGGGCTGGGGTGGGGGGGAGGGATCGAAATAGGCTAAAAGGCAAAGATAAAACAATGGATGGAAATACATTTAAAAATAATGGAAATAGGTGGAAAAAGAAACATCTATATAAATTATTGGAAAAAAGGATCGGAATGGGGGTGGAGATGGAGGAGAGAGCTCATGAACAGTTCTGTTGAAGGGTCATGAGGACTCGAAACGTCAACTCTTTTCTTCTCCGCCGATGCTGCCAGACCTGCTGAGTTTTTCCAGGTAATTCTGTTTTTGTTTTGCTGTTCCTCCAGTTTGTGTTGAGCTTCACTGGAACAATGCAGCAGGCCAAGGACGGACATGTGGGCATGAGAGCAGGGTGGAGTGTTGAAATGGCAAGCGACAGGGAGGTCTAGGTCATGCTTGTGGACAGACCAAAGATGTTCCGCAAAGCGGTCACCCAGTCTGCGTTTGGTGTCTCCAATGTAGACGAAACCACATTGGGAGCAGTGAATGCAGTAGACTAAATTGAGGGAAGTGCAAGTGAAATGCTGCTTCACTTGAAAGGAGTGTTTGGGCCCTTGGACAGTGAGGAGGGGGAAGTTAAAGGGCAGGTGTTGCATCTTCTGCGGTTGCATGGGAAGGTGCCGTGGGAGGGGGTTGAAGTTGAGGGGGTGATGGAGGAGTACCTCTTTGTCCTTTTGTCTATGACATCTTTTGATTATCTCCACCTGGCCCTCTATCCAGCTCTACTTGTCCCACCCCCCATCCCGCCTTAAGCCAGCTTGTATTTCACCTCTTTTCTATTTTTCTTTAATTCTGTTGAAGAGTCATATGGACTCTCCGCAGATGCTGTCAGACCTGCTGAGTTTTTCCAGGTATTTTTGTTTTTGTTTTGGATTTCCAGCATCCGCAGTTTTTTGCTTTTATCTTGGTACATTTTAAGTTTGTTATGGACAAAGAAATCAACAAGTTGCAAAAAAATGTTTTGGATTGGGGGAGAGTGGATTTTAGTAAAATAAGGCAGGATCTGGCCAAGGTGGACTAGGAACAGTTACTTGTGGGGAAATCTACAGAGCCATTCAATCATGGCTGATAAGTTTCTCAACCCCATTCTCCCGCCTTCTTCCCGTAACTTTTGATCCCCTTACCAATCAAGAACCTATCTATCTCGGTCTTAAATACACTCAATGACCTGGCCTCCACAGCCTTCTGTGGCAATGAATTCCATGGATTCATCACTCTCTGGCTAAAGAATTTTTCCTCATCTCTGATCTAAAAGGTCTTCGCTTTGCTCTGAGGCTGTGCCCTCGGGTCCTAGTCTCTCCTACTAATGGAAACATCTTCCCCACGTCCACTCTATCCAGGCCTTTCAGTATTCTGTAAGTTTCAATCAGATCCCCCCTCATCCTTCTAAACTCCATCGAGTATAGACCCAGAGTCCTCAAATGTTCCTCATAGCCTTTCATTCTTGGGATCGTTCTCATGAACCTCCTCTGGACCCTCTCCAGGGCCAGAACATCCTTCCCGAGATACGGGGCCCAAAATTGCTCACAATATTCTAAATGTGATCTGACCAGAGCCTTATAAAGCCTCAGCAGCACATCCCTGCTTTTATATTCAAGTCCTCTTGAAATAAATGCCAACATTGCATTTGCCTTCCTAACTACTGACTCAACCTGCAAGTTAACCTTAAGAGAATCTTGGACTAGGACTCCCAAGTCCTTTTGCACTCTGGATTTCTGAATTCTCTTCCCATTTAGAAAATAGTCTATGCCTCTATTCTTCCTACCAAAGTGCATGACCTCACACTTCCCCACGTTGTATTCCATCTGCCACTTCTTTGCCCATTCTCCTAACCTGTACAAATCCTTCTGCAGCTTCCCCGCCTCCTCAATACTACCTGTCCCTCCACCTATCTTTGTATCATCTGCAAGCTTAGCCAGGATACCCTCAGTTCCTTCATCTAGATCATTAATGTATAAAGTGAAAAGTTGTGGTCCCAACACTGGCCCCTACGGAACTCCACTAGTCACCGGCCACCATCCTGAGAAGGACCCCCTTATCCCCACTCTCTGCCTCCTGTCAGACAGCCAATCTTCTATCCATGCTAGTACCTTGCCTCTAACTCCATGGGCTCATATCTTACTGAGCAGCCTCCTGTGTGGCACCTTGTCAAAGGCCTTCGGGAAGTCCAAGTAGATAACATCCATTGGCTCTCCTTTGTATAAGCTACTCGTTACCTCCTCAAAGAATTCTAACATATTTGTCAGGCATGACCTCCCCTTGATGAAACCATGCTGACTTTGCCCGATTTTACCATGCACTTCCAAGTATTCTGAAATCTCATCCTTAATAATGGACTCTAAAATCTTAGCAACGACCGAGGTCAGGCTAATAGGCCTGTAATTTCCCTTCTTTTGCCTCACTCCCTTCTTAAACAGGGAGGTTACATTAGCGATTTTCCAGTCCTCTGGGACCCTCCCTGACTCCAGTGATTCCTGAAAGATCACCACTAACGAGAGAAAGACAGAGAGAGAGAGACAGACGGACAGAGAGACTATAACATTCGGCAAGTGTGGGAACAGTTTGTTTGATTATCCATTCTAACCACAGGCTAGAAAGGAAGAGCAGTGGAGAATTCACAGATACAACCAATCCTCAACACTGAGACCTTTCTCCACAGTGAGCAGTTTTAGTTAAGATTTAATGTAACAGTTTAAACCCTGAATGAAACACTCCACAAACTCCTGTGAGAATTGGCAATGAATTGAACCCAGCTCCCCTCCATCACTTCTCTCCCACCATCAGTCATTTAGACTGAAGCTGCAGTGGGACTAACCAAAGGCTCAACTCTACCTACTACACAGGAACATGATGTTGCTGCAACTGTCCCCCACACTTTGCACTGTTTTGGGGCAATTTTATTTTCTCCATGTTACTTTTTTCCACTGGGCCTCCCAGTCCTACACAGTCGTGTTCGCAGCAGCCAGGCTCACCTGCTCTCAGCTTTTGACCACTGCCAGTAAGACAGTGAGAGTGGACTCCAGAAGCCCAGCTCCTTCCACTGGTGCAAAAGCCAGGCTGTCCTCAGTACCATCAACGAGACCAAAACCCAGTGAGTGACCATGAGGAGGAATGGTTAAAAATAATGTTCCCCTCCAGTCCCCTCCATTTTAATTCAGATCCTTACCCACATTAGTAAATGGTTTCCTAATCCCAAATTAATTGTTTTATCAGCATTTTCAATCTTAGGTAATAAATTGGGTGTTCAGACAGCCAGCCCGAAGTTGACTGTGTGGAATTTTGGACAAGCCGGTTCCTGATATTGTTTAGGAGAAACCAGTGGTGTTTTGCAATTGTGATTTGTTTCTTCTCTCTTTGTCTCTTTTGCAGAAGTTCAGTTTAGGCCCTATCGAACAGATGACTTCATCACCAGGCTCTACTACGAGACCCCAAGGTTCACCGTGCTCAACCAGACGTGGGTCCTGAAGGCACGCGTTAACGACTCCGAGCGCAACCCCAACCTGTCCTGCAAGCGCACCCTGTCATTCCAGCTCATCCTGAAGAGCAAGGTCAACTCCCCGATGGAGTGCTCCTTCCTCCTTCTGAAGGGTCCCTATGATGATGTCAAAATTAACCCCGTCATCTACCACTTCGCCTTCACCAATGAGAACAATGAAACAGACTATATGCCGCTGCCTATCATAGACTCTGTCGAATGCAACAAACTGCTAGCGGCCAAAAACATTAACCTGAGGCTCTTTATATTTCAGATACAGAAGTAGAGGGGGGGATGGGGGCCGGGGAGAGAGATTGTAGATGGTGGGGGGGTGGGGGGGGGGGGGGGGGGTGGGGTTGGGGGGGGGGGGGGGGGGGGGGGGGGGAGGGAGGGAGGGAACAGAGAGAGAGTGAGAGACACGTCAGGATGGAGTGAGCACCACTGAACCATAGTACCTCGAAAAAGCCAGCGACATCAGTCAATAGTTTAAAAAAAGCAGAAGAATTCTTTGAAAAGGAAGGAAAAAAACAAGAGACAAACAAAATATCTACTAACCGCATGTGGTCATAACTACTCGGGACTGTCACAACTGCGCGGTTTTGTTCAGAAGCCTCTCATACAACGGTTATAATGGGATGGGGGTGGGGTGGGGGGAAGGGGAATTGGGGTTGGGGGAGAGAAATAAGAAAAGTGTCTGAGTTCAGTAGCTGCTATTAGAACTATTTAAGCAGTGCCGAGTGGTCAGTATCTGCCTGTGCATTGAGTCCGCAGTCCATCAACAAGCTCTGCTCGCCAGTGGATGCCAAGATGCCACACTAGCTTTCCTCTGTCACACCCATTCGTTATGCTTGCTCATTATTTTATTTGGTCAGATTGGCTGTTTGTTTCTGCAAATCTCCTGCTTACCCGCCACAGCTAGTAAGTTATTTAATGAGGTAGATGGAACTTTCTTCTTAATGCCCCTTCCCTCTTAACAAATCACCAGTCCAAACTTCCGCTTGATTGGTGAGCATCACAGCACCATCTGGTGAGCCAGAGTTTGGTGGGAGGATCTCGCTGTCTCCTATCTGTGCCAGGGCAGCACTGGCAGGAAAGGCTGATGGATACTAAACAACCAGTAGCTCACCTAGTTGTGTGCGTTTAGCTCGGATGAGGGTTGTCCAAACAGTGTTTTCAAGAAAGACAGACTCAACGGGGCTCAAGGACATTGGAGTGGGCCACTCTGCTTTGCAATGGATGAAGAGGACCTCATTGTTCTCAACACTCAATCATTAGGAAGTGAGGGAGGCTGCACGTTAATCCTGAGAGTATAGATTGGAGCCAATCAGCCAGCTAACCATCCATCTTTCACTGGTTGCAGTCACACATTCCTACCCTGCAATTGAAGGGCACAGTTAACTCTCCCCTTGAGTTCTCTGTTTTCAGTTTTTGCTTTAAATTTGTGAGTAAATGTGTAAGAACTAAAATCAAAATGGACGTCGGGGCACGAGGGGCATGAGAAAGAAAATAGTGTAGATGAGAACTGTGATATTAGGGGGTGTGCCGGGAAAATGCAGTAATAAGAATCCCACAGTAATGTTTGTGCGTTTATCTTGACCGTATTTTTTACTCTCTTCTCATTGTATTTAACATAATATTCTGTTCGCGTAGCTGGAGAGGAGGCAAGGGCTGAAGCCAAGGTCTTCACCAGAGATGAGATTGTTAGATGCTGCAGGAGCTGCTCACAACCCTTTAAGCTCAAAGATCAGGCAAAGCTGATTAGGAATAATTTTAAAATCTGAGAATTTATTGAGAAGAATAATTGAGGGGGGTGGAAAACTAAAACCCTTCAGTGGCATTGAATGGCGTGGCCTAGCCCAGCCCAATATATTGTTTTACAGAGCAGCAGATCAGCCCTAGGAAACCAGCAGTGGACAGAGATCACTGCACCACACCGTCCTCAGTTCCACTGCCCCATGTGCCACATTTTCTCAGATTGAACCTATTCCAGTCACCAGTATCTGGATCCCATGCAAGAAATAGATAGCTGCTTAAGTCAGTGTAATTCCATATATTTAAAAAGACTAAACAATCCTTACCTTGCTGAATAAACAGCAACACAGCAAGGAACCCTTACCCTAAATAAACAATTCCATAAGTTACACAGTGAATGACTCTTACCCTGAATAAACACAATTCCATAAGTTACACAGTGAATGACTCTTACCCTGAATAAACACAATTCCATAAGTTACACAGTTAATAACGCTTACCCTGAATAAACACAATTCCATAAATTACAGTGACTCTTACCCTGAATAAACACAATTCTATAAATTACAGTGACTCTTACCCTGAATAAACACAATTCTATAAATTACAGTGACTCTTATCCTGAATAAACATGGCTACACAGCTAATAACCCTTACCCTGAATAAACACAATTCCATAAGTTACACAGCTAATAACCCTTACCCTGAATAAACATAATTCCATAAATTACACAGTTAATAACCCTTACCCTGAATAAACACAATTCCATAAGTTACACAGTTAATAACCCTTACCCTGAATAAACACAATCCCATAAGTTACACAGTTAATAACCCTTACCCTGAATAAACACAATTCCATAAGTTACAGTTAATAACGCTTACCCTGAATAAACACAATTCCATAAGTTACAGTGACTCTTACCCTGAATAAACACAATTCTATACATTACAGTGACTCTTACCCTGAATAAACACAATTCTATAAATTACAGTGACTCTTATCCTGAATAAACATGGCTACACAGCTAATAACCCTTACCCTGAATAAACACAATTCCATAAGTTACACAGCTAATAACCCTTACCCTGAATAAACACAATTCCATAAATTACAGTGACTCTTACCCTGAATAAACACAATTCCATAAATTACACAGTTAATAACCCTTACCCTGAATAAACACAATTCTATAAATTAGTGACTCTTACCCTGAATAAACACGATTCCATAAGTTACACAGCTAATAACCCTTACCCTGAATAAACATAATTCCATAAATTACACAGTTAATAACCCTTACCCTGAATAAACACAATTCCATAAGTTACACAGTTAATAACCCTTACCCTGAATAAACACAATTCCATAAGTTACACAGTTAATAACCCTTACCCTGAATAAACACAATTCCATAAGTTACAGTGACTCTTACCCAGAATAAACACAATTCTATAAATTACAGTGACTCTTACCCTGAATAAACACAATTCTATACATTACAGTGACTCTTACCCTGAATAAACACAATTCCATAAGTTACACAGTTAATAACCCTTACCCTGAATAAACACAATTCCATAGGTTACACAGTTAATAACCTTTACCCTGAATAAACACAATTCCATAAGTTACAGTGACTCTTACCCTGAATAAACACAATTCTATAAATTACAGTGACTCTTACCCTGAATAAACACAATTCTATACATTACAGTGACTCTTACCCTGAATAAACACAATTCTATACATTACAGTGACTCTTATCCTGAATAAACATGGCTACACAGCTAATAACCCTTACCCTGAA
The DNA here is from genome assembly GCF_017639515.1 of Carcharodon carcharias. Classification (NCBI taxonomy): domain Eukaryota; kingdom Metazoa; phylum Chordata; class Chondrichthyes; order Lamniformes; family Lamnidae; genus Carcharodon; species Carcharodon carcharias. The sequence goes on from NC_054469.1 coordinate 7,140,931, forward strand.
TAAACAGCACCTCTGTAGTTACAAAATGAGGACTCCTCGCCACACAATCTCCGTATGATTAATGCAACTACTGTTGTGACTAGCACTTTAACCCTCCCGTAACCTGCTGATTAAACTGGAACTTTATACAGTTGTGCAACAAATGGGTTTAACTGGCCCCTTTAACCCTTGTCCTGCTGAATGAACTGGAACTCCGAAGGATTAGTGAAACAAATGCGACTTAGGCTTTTGGGGTTTTGTCTGGTACCAAAATGATATTGTCGGTTCTTACCATTTATTTTCTGTACCCACTTGTACTGTATAGTTCAAATACCATAAAATCTAGATTATAATTCGCACTGGTGTATAAATCACTCATCCTACATTTAGACAGTGTGAAAACCGATAAAGTGTACAATTTGTGCACTGAATTTTCTGGTTGTTTGGTGTAACAGCCCCTTGGTTATTTTTATTGTTTATTTTGGAGGCTTTTTGTAAATTTGCATTGATGCACATCTTCATTTCTCAATGTACTTGGTGCCTTTCTACAGTCTGGCACTGTTGAATCGCCTTGCTTTTAACCCACATAGGCTTATATGGCTGGAGTGTTTATTGGTTCCCATAACATACAATGAGGTGTGGGGATGGGGGGCTCAGCCAGTGACCATTGCGATTATCCCACTGGATATCAACCCAGAATTCTGAGCCTGATCTCCAGTCTGTGACTGTCTGGGGTGGAGTTCACACCCCTGAATTGGGAATCAATGGCACGAATGTTCCCACTGGGCCAAAGGTTGTCTCCTCTTATCTGTTTCTGATCTTTTAAAGAATACTTACAATCCATTCCTCCTTCTTGACGGATGGAGCTGGGGTAGGAAAGGCAAGTTAAGCTATTAGTATCTGTAACTCTCAATAGAAAGCAAAACAAAAAATTGCAAACTGTCCACTTTCTGTGCACTTAGAGATCACCTAACCAGGTTTGATCATGTCATCGTACCAAACCCCCCAACATGGCCCACCACCAGCAAGAACCTAAACAAATCTTCATTAATTGCTAACCTTTATGATGAACTTTGCTTCTCCATTTGTGCCCCCCTCCATCCATGGGTCTTGTTGACTGCTTTGTAGCTCTTCCCAAACAGAGGACTTTGAGATTATGATAGGGTAAACATGGAAAAGATTTTTCCACTTGCTGGGGAGACTACAACCAGGGGGCCATAAATATGAGATAGTCACTAATAAATCCAATCAGGAATTCAGGAGAAACTTTTTGACCGCAGTGTGGTGAGAATGTGGAACTGGCAATGACAGGAAGCAGTTGAGATAAACAACACATGTATGTCTTTAACAGGAAGCTAGATAAACATGAGGGAGAAAGGACTAGAAGGATATGCTGATGGGGTGAGATGAGAGGGGGTTGGAGGAGGCTTATGAGCAGCATAAGCTCCATCATGGGCCTGTTGGGCCAAATGCCTGTTTCTGTGCTGTAAATTCGAAGTAATTTTTACAAACAGTACTTTCTTCCATTGCTGGCACGACAGGATTACAATTGTAACCAGCACTGTGTTAAAGAAGTGGTGATGCCACCCCAATATCTCCATACCATGCAAAATAGTAAAGACGCTGCCAATATGAAATAAAAACAATGCTGGAAACACTCAGCATCTGTGGAGAGAGAGAGACCTTCGTCATCATCAACCTGAATTTGTGTCTCCACAGATGCCTGACCTGCAGAGCGTATACAGCATTTTCTTGTTTACATCTTGACAACATATTGACGTGGGTGTTTCACTTGAAGAGGCAACTGATACATCTGCACCGCAGGACCATTTTCCCTTTCCCACCTCAATTTTCAATCATGTGAAAACTCTACTCTCACTGTGAAACATTGCAGCCTGACTTCACAACGCAGAGGATGCTTAAAAGTAATCTCAACACTTGTGCAGACTTGGAGAATAGCTGTACAGGCTATCAGGTGTGCCCTCATTACCTGAGGGTATGTTACAGAATGCTCAGCAGTTGCAGTAAGGTGGGGATTGGAACCAGATCAACATGGAGCTGTGGTTTATGTATTGGATTATATCAGCATCAAACTCTCTAATACATCAATAGGCCAGCAGCAAGTGACATATCCAACACTTCATATGTAAAGAAAAACTTTTTTTTTTGTCAGTGAATATCTAATATTGTTGTTCCTGTGTTCTGGATTCACCCACAAGTGGAAACAGTTTCGCCACATCCAACTTAGCAAAACCCCCCTTCATTATTTTAAAACCCTCTATTTCCTACATTTGTATTGGGAAATGATGATTTTGGGAGGTAAATTGTTCTTGTTGCAATTATGCCAAATGAGCAAAACTCTCATTGATCAAACTCAGAAGACCAGCCTAATGGTGTGCCCCCAGCCCAGAAACATCACATCATGGAGTTTATTAGCATGCCAACTGCTCCAGTGGCTCCTGTGTGTGCACTATTGCAGATGCCATCTTTCAAATGAGACATTAAACTGAGGCCCCGTCTCCCACCCCTGGTGACCAGAAAAGATTCCAGGACTACTATTTGAAGAGGTGGAACTGAGTGTCCTGGCTACCACTTATCTCTCAACCAACAAGAGTTGAGCTACTCTTTACTACAAATACCCAGCATCTTTTGGCAACAGTCATTGATTGTCCTTCATGAACAGAATGTATTGTATGTGAAGTAGCCTGCAATGCTCCTGAGAAATAATGTCTTATATAAACACGAGGCTTTGTTTGAATTCCTGCTGGGAGGATGACACAGGTGTATTTATCTGCACCCAACATAATTTCAAGATAAATATCAATTTATCAATTTCTTATACATTGTGTGTGTTTGCCAAAGAATACTGCTCAGAACATGCACTCAATGACATCCTCCCACCCATGTTTAAACATACCCATACCATTTACCTGCATGCTAAATTTACTCAGGGAACGGAACAGGTGAATTAAGTATTTGATCATGAAGATACGTGGAAGTAGGTTGCATTGACACAAAAACAGGCCATTCAAGTCCCTGCCAATATCTGCGCTCCACATGAGCCGTACCTTGACAGCTGACATCACCTAGAACTCTTTCTCATGATCACCAGGGACCAATACAGGGCAGTAAAACACCCAAAACTAAATTTTGGCTTTGCTGTGAAGCCCTCTGCAGTTGACTAACACATTAACATCTGGATAAAACAACTGGAACCAGCCTGCTAACCTTCAGGAGTTAATTTCTCCTCTGAACTTTCAGATTGAACACATTTAGTTCCCCACCTCCCCCTAAAACCCAGAGTGATGCTGAGGCAGATCCAGCAGTTAGAGAATATTGCTCGGGAAGGAACAGGTGAATTTGGATCTATGATTCCCAAATATCTCCACAACTGGGTTTGAGTCCCACCACGGCAGATGCTGGAATTTGAATTCAATAAAAATCTGCAATTAAAAGTTGAACGATGATCATGAAACCATTGCCAATTGTTGTAAATACCAACCTGGTTCACTAACGTCCTTTAGGGAAGGAAATCTGCCATCCTTACCTGGTCTGGCCTACATGTGACTCCAGGCCCACAGCAATGTGGTTGACTCTTAAAAATGTCCTCTGAAATAGGGCAATTAGGAATGGGCAATAAATGCTGACCTAGCCAGTGATGCCCATAGCCCATGAATGAATAAAAAAACCTGGGGGTTTCCTCACCTCACATCTGGGTCTATTGCAGACTCATTGATAAGGGATTGATTAGTGAGATTAGTTAACACCTCAATTACCATTTTTATCATGGGACTACCATGATGGCAGGTAGTGAACTGAATTTAAAAAAAAATTATTTGTTCATAGGATGTGGGCCTCGCTGGCTGGGCCAGCATTTATTGCCCATCCCTAATTGCCCTTGAGATCTGACTTGGCTTGAAATGGCTTGCTAGGGCATTTTGGAAGGCATTTAAGAGTCAACCACATTGCTGTGGGTCTGGAGTCACATGTAGGCCAGACCAGGTAAGGACAGATTTCCTTCCCTAAAGGACATTATTGAACCAGATGGGTTTTTACCACAAACAGCAATGGGTTCGTGGTCATTATCAGACTTTTAATTCCAGATTTCTTTTTATTATTGAATTCAAATTCACCATCTGCCATGGTGGGATTTGAACCCGGGTCCCCAGAGCATTACCCTGGGTACCTTATAACAATACCACTACATCACTGCCTCCCCAAAACAGGGGAGGAATGGACCTTGATCATTTTTTTTTGCCTCATGATTCCTACCCGGCTATGTGGAAAATTGCCCAGGTATGCCCTGAACACAAAAAACAGAACAAATCCAACCCAGCCAATTACTACCCCATCAGTCTACTTTTGATCATCAGTAAAGTGATGGAAGGGGTCAACAGTGCTATCAAGTGGCACTTGCTTAGCAATAACCTGCTCACTGACACTCAGTTTGCAAACTGCCAGGGCCACTCAGCTCCTGATCTCATTACAGCCTTGGTTCAAACATGGACAAAAGAGCTGGACTCCAGAGGTGAGGTGAGAGCAACCGCCCTTCACAACAAGGCAGCATTTGACCAAATGTGGCATCAGGGAGCCCTAGCAAAACTCAATGGGAATCAGGAGGAAAACTTTCCACTGGTTGGAGTCATACCTAGCACAAAAGGAAGATGGTTGTGGTCGTTGGAGGTCAGTCATCTCAGCTCCCCAACATCACTGCAGGTGTTCCTCAGGGTAGTGTCCTCGGCCCAACCATCTTCAGCTACTTCATCAATGACCTTCCTTCCATCATAAGTTCAGAAAGATGCTCACTGCTGATTGCACAATACCAGCACCATTCGGAACTCAAATACTGAAGCAGTCCATGTCCAAATGCAGCAGGACCTGGACAATATCCAGGCTTGGGCTGACAAGTGGCAAATAACATTCACAGCACATAAGTGGTGGGCAATGACCATCTCCAACAAGAGTGAATCTAACCATTGCCCCTTAATGGCATTTAGGAAAATAGTTCAGGACTCACAACAAAAAGATAGGAAGGAAGAAGGGTTCAAGGAAGGGGATAAACCAACCATGGTTAACCAAGTTTAGTATCAAATTGAAAGAAAAAACATACAATGTGGCAAAGATTAGTGATAAGCCAGAGGATTGGGAAAGTTTTAAAAACCAACAAAAGATGACCAAAAAAAACAAAGAGGGAGAAAATAAACTTTGAGGATAAACTAGCAAGTAATATAAAAACAGACAGTAAGAGCTTCTTTAAATATATAAAAAAGAGAAAGATCAAAGTGAGCATGGGGTCCTGACAGAATTAGGCTGGGGAAATAATAATAGGGAACCAGGAAATGGCAGAGGAGTTGAATACTTTGCTTCAATCTTCACAGTAGAAGACACTAATAGCATTCCAATACTAAAAAATCAAGGGACAAAAGAGGGGGGGGGGGGGGGGGGGCGGAGGAAATAAATACAATAACTATCACTAGAGAAAAAAGACTAGGGAAATTAATGGGACCAAAGGCCGATAAGTACCCTGGACCTGATGGGTTGCATCCAAGGATATTAAAGGAAGTAGCTACAGAGATAGTGGATGCACTGGTAGTAATCTTCCAAGAACCCTTAGATTCTGGAAAAGTCCCAGAGGATTGGAAAACTGCCAATGTAACACCCTTATTCAAAAAGGAGGCGGGGAGGGGGGTAAGGTTGGGGAAGAGAAAAAGCAGGTAAATTTAGGCCAATTAGCTTAACATTTGTCATTGAGAAAATGTTAGTATTATAAAGGATGTAATAGCAGAGCATTTAGAATTACATAATCTAATCAGAGTGAGCATGGCTTCATGAAGGGGAAATCATACCTGACAAATTTATTAGAATTGAGGAAGTAACTAGGATAGATAAAGGGGAACCAGTAGATGTAATATATTTGGATTTCCAATAGGTGTTCGATAAGGTACCGCACATAAAGCTTAATAAGATAAAAGCCCATTCAGAGTAGTATATTAGCATAGATAGAAGGTTGACTAAATGAAAGACGACAATAAAGAGGGCATTTTCAGGATGGTAACCTGTAACTAGTGCCGTTCCACAGGGATCAGCGCTGGGGCTTCAATTATTTGCAATATATATTAATGACTTAGACGAGGGAAGTGAATGTACTATCACCAAATTTGTGGATGATACAAAAATAGGTGGGAAGGCAAGTGGTGGTGATGACACAAGGAATCTACAGAGGGATATAGACAGGTTGAGTGAGTGGGCAAAAAAGTTGCAGATGGAATATACGGTGGGAAAATGTGAGGTTATGCACTTTGGCAGGAAGAATAGAGGAGTTAAATATTATTTAAATGGAGAAACACTGCAGAAAGCTGCAACACAGAGGGATTTGGGTGACCTTGTGCATGAATCCCAAAAAGCTAACATACAAGTTCAAAAGGTAATAGGGAAGCAAATGAAATGGCCTTTATTTCAAAGGGAATGGAATATAAAAATTTTCCACCCATGGTGGTTGACAGGACCCTCAACCGTGTCCGGCCCATCTCCCGCGCATCCGCCCTCACGCCTTCCTCTCCCTCCCAGAACCATGATATGGTCCCCCTTGTCCTCCCTTATCACCCCACCAGCCTCCGCATTCAAAGGATAATCCTCCGCTATTTCTGCCAACTCCAGCATGATGCCACCACCAAACACATCTTCCCTTCAACCCCCCCCCCCCCCCACCCCAACAGCATCATAGGCACCGTTTACTTCTGGGCACCCTGGTCCACTCCTCCATCACCCCCTGCACCTCAACCTCCTCCCACGGCACCTACCCATGCAACCACAGAAGGTGCAACACCTGCCCCTTTACTTCCCCCCTCCTCACCGTCCAAAGGCCCAAACACTTCTTTCAAGTGAAACAGCATTTCACTTGCACTCCCCTCAATTTAGTTTACTGCATTCATTGCTCCCAAGGCTTCCTCTACATTGGAGAGACCAAACGCAGACTGGGTGACCGCTTTGCGGAACACTCTTGGTCCGTCCGCAAGCATGACCCAGACCTCCCTGTCACTTGTCATTTCAACACTCCACCCTGCTCTCATGCCCACATGTCCATCCTTGGCCTGCTGCATTGTTCCAGTGAAGCTCAACGCAAACTGGAGGAACAACATCTCTTCTTCTGATTAGGCACTTTGCAGCCTTCTGGACTTAACATTGATTTCAACAACTTCAGATCATGAACTCTCTCCTCCATCCCCACCCCTTTCCCGATCCTCCTTTTTCCAATAATTTATATACTTTTTTTAATATATTTTTTCCCCACCTATTTATTATTTTTAAATGTGTTTCCATTCTTTGTTTTATCTCTACCTTTTAGCCTATTTCAATCCCTTCCCCCTACCCCAACCCCACTAGGGCTATCTATACCTTGCTCGTCCTGCTTTCTACCCTTAATGTCACCATCAGCACATTCCATAGCTAATTTCACCACTGTCAACGCCCCTTTATCCTTTTGTCTTATCACATCTTTGGCAATCTCTTCTTTGCCTCCAATTAACACTGGCCCTCTATCCAGCTCTACCTGTCCCCACCCCCCCTCAACCAGCTTATATTTCACCTCATTTCTCTATTTCTTTAGTTCTGATGAAGAGTCATATGGACTCGAAAAGTTAACTGTGTCCCTCTCCACAGATGCTGTCAGACCTGCTGAGTTTTTCCAGCTATTTTTGTTTTTGTTTGTGATAAAAATAAGGAAGTCTTGCTAAAACTATACAACGCACTATTAGACCACACCTAGAATACTGTGAACAGTTTTGGTGCCCTTATCTAAGGAAAGATATACTGGCATTGGAGGCAGTCCAGAGAAGGTTCACTAGGTTCATCCTGGGTATAGAGGGATTTTCTTATGAGGAGAGGTTGAGTAGGTTGGGCCTGTACTCATTGGAGTTTAGAAGAATGAGAGGCGACCTTATTAAAACATAAAATTCTTAGGGGGCTTGACAGGGTAGATGCTGAGAGGTTGGTTCCCCTAGAACCAGAGGGCAGAATCTCAGAGTAAGGGGTCACCCATTTAAGACCAGGATGAGGAGGAATTTCTTCTCTCAGAGGGTAGTAAATCTGTGGAATTCTTTACCGCAGAGGGCTGTAGAGGCTGGGTTGTTAAGTATATTCAAGGCTGAGATCGACAGATTTTTAATCAGTAAGGGAATCAAGGGTTATGGGGAAAAGGCTGGAAAGTGGAGTTGAGGGTTATCAGATCAGCCAGGATCTCACTTAATGGCGGAGCAGACTCAATGGGCCAAATGGCCCACTTTTGCACCTATGTCTTACGTTCAATGGCATTACCATCGCTGAATCCCTCACTATCCTGACGGGGGGGGGGGTTACCATTGACCAGAAACTTAACTGAACTATATACTGTGGCTCAAGAGGTTAGAGGCTAGGAATCCTGTGACAAATATCACACCTCCTGACTCCTCAAAGTCTGTCCACAATCTAGAAGGCACAAGTCAGGATTGTGATGGAACATTCTCCCCTTTGCCTGGAGGAGTGCAGCTCCAACAGGTCAAAGCAGCCACTTGATTGACACCCCATCCACAAACATTCACTCTCTCCACCATCGACACACAGTAGCAGCAGTGTGTACCATTTACAAGATGCACTGCAAACACACCAAGGCTCCTTAGACAGTGCCTTGCCAACCCACAACCGCTACCATCTAGAAGGACAAGGGCAGCAGACACATGGGGAACACCACCATCTGCAAGTTCCCCCCCAAGCCACTCACCATCCTGACTTGGAAATATATCACCGTTCCTTCACTGTCGCTGGGTCAAAATCCTGGAACTCCCTCCCTAACAGCACTGTGGGTGTACCTACACCACATGGACTGCAGCGGTTCAAGGAGGCAGCTCACCACCGCCTTCTCAAGAGCAACTAGGGATGGGCAATAAATGCTGACCCAGCCAGAGAAGCCCACATCCCATAAATGAATAAAAAAGATTCTTGTGTTGGATCGCTAAACTCTCCAAGTGCAGCTCCACAATCACCTGGGGAGGGGGGCAGTGGAGGAGCATATCGAGGGAAAGTAGCAAATTGAGAAGCTCATCACCCAGAACCTCAGTACATTATAACGACGGGTGCACACTAATCTTACGTTCCCCAGAATGTAGAAGATTAAGAAGTCACCTATTTGAGGTGTTTAAGATGATTTTTAATAGTTGATAGGGTTGATAGATACCACTTTGTTTGATGGGGAAGAGTCCAAAAGAAGGGGGGGGGGTGGGCGGCATAACATTAAAATGAGAGCCAGGCCATTCAAGGATGATGTCAGGAAGCACTTCTCACACAGGGGAGTGGAACATTCTCCCCCAAAAAGTGGTGGAAGATGGAGGCTAATTGGTCATCTTTAAAAATGAGAATGATGGATTTTTGTTTGGTAAGTGGAGGATTGTAGCTTCAAGGTAGGAAAATGGAACTAAGATACAGATCAGCCATGACCTGATTAAATGGTATAACAGGCTCAAGGGGCTGTTCCTAACTCTGTAAACATCTCAAATGCATTCATGATTCTGACCACAAAGTGTGCGGCACAAACAGGATTTATAAAAAAGACAAAGCAGCAGATAATCTTTAGTTCAAAAGATTCTCACAATTCCCATCTCGCAGTGATACAGAGTAACACATAAAACAGAACAAGCAGCAATTATTGCAATAATAATACTTTAACCTTTCCCGAACAACTGCAATGAATCAGCAGGTAACTGACAAAATTTTAAAAATAGCAGAATAGTGCAAGGATGTCAGTATAATTCCCAACTCTGTCCAGTGAACGCAATCGGCACAATCTCACACACAACTACTCAGTCCACCAACAGATGGAAACGCGAGCGAGACACGGACAAGATGCTGTGAACTTTAAAAGTACGTGTAAAGTGAACAAACAAACTCGATTCAGGAAATCAGGGCTGGGAGAGTGAAGCATTTTTGTTTTTGCCGTTTTAAGTGATTGTTAGCTGGGCTGAAGCGTTAACCTCGTTCCCACAGGTTAAAGTAACTGAAGCCCCAGCACGCCGCATACATTCAACTGTTTCTAGTCATCATATAAACCAAAGCTGGAGCAAACTCGAAACCTCCCCGTTTACACTCTCGGTTAAATGCTCTTTATTGGCCAGAAAATAATTCAGTCAAGAAGCTTTCCACCAAATTTCAACTCAGGAAGGAGAGATGAGGCGACAGGAGTTTTCCCATTCTCAGCATCAAGCACACCAAGGTCAGGTACAGCTCAGCCGGATGCAGAATAAAGATCCCTCAAGCCCACACCAGCAGGATGTTTCTCCCCATGGCTTGTGGAATGTGATGACCATACAGAGGCAACTGAGAGTTTACATGCAGCAAGCTGACATCTGGCAGGCACTCAGACCAACAGCTGGTCAGTCTGGACACGTGGGCAGCGGCCTCAGGTACCCAATTTACAGGTCAATGCTTCCCAAATTCCCCACTCGTGGGATTCTCCATGATTTCCCGTTTAAACAAAGGGGGCATTGATCTGCAGAGAGAAAATAAAATCAGGAATTACATCAAACCCTTACTGCATGTTCAAAGCCATTCCTGAAGTCATCTCAGCCTGATCTCTATCCCAGGAACTCAAATGTTTCCATTAATAAATCCATCATGTTCAATGGGGGAGCGATCCACCTCTCACCTCTGAGTCAAAAGCTCATGGGTTCAAATTTATTATCGAAACAACCGTATAATCCAGGCTGAAGCATCCAGAGCCAACACCAAAGAAAGGTGAGTGCCGAGGGAGCGCCGCACTGTCGGAGGGTCAGCGCCGAGGGAGCGCCGCAGCGTCGGAGGGTCAGCGCCGAGGGAGCGCCGCACTGTCGGAGGATCAGCACCAAGGGAGCACCGCAACATCAGAGTCAGCGCCGAGGGAGCGCCCCAGCGTCGGAGGGTCAGCACCGAGGGAGCGCCCCAGCGGCGGAGGGTCAGCGCCGAGGGAGCGCCCCCAGCGGTGGAGGGTCAGCGCCGAGGGAGCGCCCCCAGCGGTGGAGGGTCAGCGCCGAGGGAGCGCCCCCAGCGGTGGAGGGTCAGCACCCCAACGTTCGATGGACTGTTCTGAGTGCACACTGCACTGCTGTTGATGCCATGGCCCTGTGTACACTCTGGTGTCTGTAAAAATCCCAGAGCCATTCTCTTGAACAGCAGCACAGTTTCCTGGTTCCTGACCAATATTTACCCCTCTGGTCATTACCATATTGCTGTGCGTGGAATCTTGCTGTGCACAAATTAACGGCCGTGTTTCCTACATTACAACAGTGGCTACACTTCGACAGTATTTAACTGGATATAAAGTGCTTCAGGATGTTCTGGGGTGCCAAAGTAGCTAGAGAAATCGATGTCCATTATCTGCTGCTCCTCCTTACGCACAGATTCCTGATCCTGATCTGGGAACAAATTCAAATCTGTGCCTGGGCAGGAGGGTCATGTTTCCCAGCCCTCAGAAAGGGACTGAGAGGGGAAAGTGCAGGATTCCTCAGAGTTGGCCTCAGGGTAATGTTTGGGGTCAGTTTCCCAGTGAGCACCTACCTGTTGACCCAATCCTGGGAGGAGCTCGAGTCCTGCTCACCTCTCTTCTCCTTCCTGAGAAAAACAAGAGATGTAAAAGGTAAGGCAGAGCTGTGTTAAACAGAGCAACACACTGCAGCAAGACCCCAGGAGCAGTCTAGTCCCACGTTCTAGCCCCACTCCTCTCTGCCCATCACCTCCCACTCCCGGGAGATAACTGAACTCCCTGGGCTGTGGATTCCCACAAAACTAGCTACCCCCTCCCTCTGGAAAGGTGGTCCATTATCATTGGGCCTGGAGCTGCAGGCCTTGGCTGGCTATTTGACTGTGTAGTCCTCTAATGCACTATACAGTGCAAGGGTGCAACCTAATAGGACAGTGCTTAGGAACAGAAATCTGGAAAAACCTTTCCACCCCACTGCGTCCCACTTACCCAAAAATGTTTATGGATGTAAGCATCACTGGCTAGGCCAGCATTTATTGCCAGGTCATGTCCACATGCACCGAGACCTGAACAACATTCAGGCTTCAGCTGATAGATGGCAAGTAACATTCACACCACGCAAGTGCCAGGGAATGACCTGAACTGAACTGGACCAGCCATATAAATACTGTGGTTACAAGAGCAGGTCAGAGGCTAAGATTAACCGACCTCCTGACTCCCCAAACCCTGTCCTCCATCTACGAGGCACAAGTCAGGAATGTGAACAAAGAACAAAGTACAGCACAGGAACAGGCCCTTCGGCCCTCCAAGCCTGCACCGATCATATTGCCCGTCAACTAAAACATTTTGCACTTCCGGGGTCCGTATCCCTCTATTCCCATCCTATTCATGTATTTGTCAAGCTGCCTCTTAAACACCACTATCGTACCTGCTCCCACCACCTCCTCTGGCAGCGAATTCCAGACACTCACTAACCCCTGCGTAAAAAACTTGCCCCGCACATCTCCTTTATAGTTTTCTCCTCTCACCTTAAATCTATGTCCCCTAGTAATTGACTCTTCCACCCTGGGAAAAAGCTTCTGACTATCTACTCTGTCCATGCCACTCATAATTTTGTAAACTTCTATCAAGTCGCCCCTCAATCTCTGTCGCTCTAGTGAGAACAATCCAAGTTTCTCCAACCTCTCCTCATAGCTAATGACCTCCAGACCAGGCAGCACCCTGGTAAACCTCCTCTGCACCCTCTCCAATGCCTCCATATCCTTATGGTAATGTGGCAACCAGAATTGCACGCAATATTCCAAGTGTGGCCTAACCAAGGCTCTATACAGCTGCAGCATGACTTCCCAGCTTTTATACTCAATACCCCTGCCAATGAAGGCAAGCATGCCATATACCTTCCTGACTACCTTATTCACCTGTGTTGCCACTTTCAGTGACCTGTGGACCTGTACACCCAGATCCCTCTGCCCGTCGATGCACTTAAGGGTTCTGCCATTTACTGTATAATTCCTGCCTGTATTAGACCTTCCAAAATGCATTACCTCGCATTTGTCCAGATTAAACTCCATCTGCCATTTCTCCGCCCAAGTCTCCAACCGATCTATATCCCGTTGTATCCTTTGACAATCCTCTTCACTATCTGCAACTCCTCCAAACTTAATGTCGTCTGCAAACTTACTAATTAGCCCAGTTACATTTTCCTCCAAATCATTTATGTATACTACAAACAGCAAAGGTCCCAGCACTGATCCCTGCGGAACTCCAATAGTCACAGCTCTCCATTCAGAAAAGCATCCTTCCACTGCTACCCTCTGTCTTCTATGACCAAGCCAATTATGTATCCATCTTGCTAGCTCACCCCTGATCCCGTGCAACTTTACCTTCTGTACCAGTCTGTCATGAGGGACCTTGTCAAAGGCCTTACTGAAATCCATGTATATAACATCCACTGCCCTTCCATCGTCGATCATCTTTGTCACTTCCTCAAAAAACTCGATCAAGTTAGTGAAACAAGACCTCCCCTTCACAAAACCATGCTGCCTTGCATTAACACGCCCATTTGCTTCCAAATGGTAGTAAATCCTGTCACAAAGAATCTTCTCCAATAATTTTCCTACCACTGATGTAAGGCTCACTGGCCTATAATTTCCTGGATTATCCCTGCTACCCTTCTTAAACAATGGAACAACATTGGCCATTCTTCAGTCCTCTGGGACCTCAACCATAGCTAGTGAGGATACAAAGAAAGTGTGATGGAATACTCTTCACTTGCCTGGATGAATGCAGCTCCAACAACACTCAAAACTCAACACCATCCAGGACAAAAGCAGCCCCACTTGACTGACACCTCGTCCACAAACATTCTCTCCCATCACCACTAACGCACAGTGGCAGTGTGTGTACCATCTACAAGATGCACTGCGGGAATTTACCAAGGATCCTTCAACAACACCTTCCACACGACCACTATCATCTAGAAGGACAAGGGCAGCAGACACCACCACCTGCAAGTTCCCCTCCAAGTCACTCACCACCCTGACTTGGAAATATATCACCGTTCCTTCACTGTCGCTGGGCCAAAATCCTGGAACTCCCTCCCTAACAGCACTGTGGGTGTACCTACACCACATGGACTGTGTTCAGAGAAGTGGCGTTTTGTAATGTGGCCATAGGCTTGCTGTATTCATGTGAGCTCTTGATGTCATCCTTGATGTAAAAAGGCTTAAGGGGAGAAGCCATTTCATCCACCACTTGGAAAAGACTAGCAGTTCAAGACAGCAGCTCACCACCATCTTCAAAAGTAATAAATTCCAGGAGGCAGTCATTCCTTTTTTCCTTCATTCATGGGATGTAGGCTTCACTGACTGGGCCAGCATTTATTGCCCATCCCTAGTTGCTCTAGTTCCACAATTGTGCCTGTGCTAGCTCTTGGTAATAGAGCTATCCAATTAGTCCCATTCTCCTGCTCTCCTGCTTTCTTCCCCCATAGCCCTGTAAATTTTTTCCCCTCAAATATTTATCCAACTTATTCCCTTTTGAAAGTTATTATTGAATCTGCTTCCACGCTTTTGTTGCCAATTACCTTAAACCCGTGGCGTCCGGTTGCCAACCCTCCAGCCAGTGGAAACAGTTTTTACTTGATCAAAACCCATCATAATTTTGATCACCTCAATTAAATCTCCCCCTTAACCTTCACTGCTCCAAGAACAATATTCCAAGCCATAATCCCAAAAACATCTGCCACGCCTCCAAGTCGGGAGGTTCTGGTTCAAATCTTAGGCTGATGCTCCACTGCAGAACCAAGGGAGTGCCGCAATGTCAGTGGTGTTGCCTTTCTGATAAGACCTGAGGCCTCATCTGGCTGCTTGGCTAGATGTAAAAGATCCTGTGGCATTATTTCAAAGTAGAGTAGGGGAGTTACTCCCCGGTGTCCCGTCCAATATTTATCCCTCAATCAACACAAAAACAGGTTATTTGGTTCTCACATTGATGTTTGTGGGAGCTTGCTGTGTGTGAACTGGTTGCTGTGTTTCCTATATCGCAACAGTTCAAAAAATACTGCATTGGCTGCAAAGCACTTTGGACTTCCAGTAGTTGTGAAAGGTGCTATATAAATGCAAGTCTCTCTTTTCTTTCTTCACACAACTGAAGCTTTTGAACCCCATGCCTCCATTAATAAAGTCAAAAAGGAACTCATGCACCTTGGGTGGACTGACAAGTAAGATAGAAAACTATAAGTGGCACAATTTGACAAGTGCCGACGAGCAGAGAAGACCTTGGTATTCATATACACAAAACCTTAAAGGTGGCACAGCAAACCGAGCAGGTGATTAAATAGGCAAATGGCAGCTTGGGTTTATAAACAGGGGAACAGAATATGAAAGCCAGGAGATTACACTCGTTCTTTCTAACCCACAGGTTAGACCTCAGCTGGAGTCTTGTGGAGAATCCCAGTCTCTGCACTTCAGGGAAGATGCGAAGGCCTTAGATAGGGAAGAGAGGAGATTTTCCAGCAGGCTACCAGGGATAAGAGGCATCAGTTACGGGGAGAGTGTGGAAAAGTTAGGATGTTCCCCTTGGAACAGAGAAGGTTAATACAAGAGCTGTTAGCAGGAGTAGACTGCTCGGCCGGTCGAGTCTGTTCCACCATTCAACACCTTCATGGCTGATCTTGGGTTTCAACTCCACTTTCCCACCTGCTCCCCATATCCTCAATTCTGAGGCCCCAAAAGTCTACTTATAAAATATATTCCTTGAATATATTCCACGATGGAGCATCAAGGGGTGACATATCAGATCAATGCGAGGGTTGGAAAGAGTTGATGGTAAAACTACTTCCTCGATCGATTGGGCCAGTGACTGAAGGTCGGAGCTTCAAAATCATTGGCAAAAAAATTGAGGGGAGGTGGATCTCAGCGTTGTTGGGATGTGAAATGCTCGACCTGATAAGGTGGAGGGAGCTGATGGAGTAAATAATTTTAAAGAACAGCTGGACAGGTACTTGAGGGTGAGGAACTTAGACTGCAGACAAAAGGAAGCAATGTGGGACTAAGCACAACTACTTTATCAAAGAGCCAGCACAGGCTCAATGGATTGAATGGCCTTGTGCTGTGTTGTAAGTTTTTATGATTCTAGGATCCTGAATGCGCTTTATTTTTAAAAAGCCATCTCAAATTGTTCTGCAGTGAGAAGATTTTGGTACATTCACCCCGAGTCTCCATTGCGACACCACCTTAAAATTGATAGATTTTCTTTTTGAGAATTCTGCTCTGCTAAGTGTTAACTGGTGTCATTCCTGGATTAGAGGGTGAGGTGGAGAAGTGGGAGAGCTGGATAGAAGGTATTCGGGAGTACGAGGCAGGGGTAGACGAGAACTCACTTTAATATCGGAGGCTGTATTTCAGGCTCTGCCCCGTATGAGGTCAATTGCCAGTGCAGTGGTTGTTGCAGGTTAAATCTGTCGACCTCAGTCGGGCACTCATTCCACGCTCTCTTCCTGTTCTGCTGGTTTGCACCAGTGAAGGAACTGGCCGAAAGGAAAGCCGAGAGTTCACTAATTGGCTTTGGCACAGCGAGCGGCGTCTCATCTTCCGCCAGAGCCTGAGGGAAGAGAATTTGTTACGGTGAGAAGCAAGTTTATATTGAACAATCTGCCTGCTAGGGGAGATGCCCAAGCACCAGAAATTGTCCTCACCACCCCATCCCTGGACAGACATGTCCAACAGGGCAGATGACACAATTCATTCCGAGCCACAGCCACTGATTCCCCCACAGCGGACACCCAGAAATAAGGTTTTTACCAGAGTCTGAAATGCTGGCTGATGAAGCTGTCTCTGGTTATAACTCAGGGCACAACAGCATCAACCTCTTACCAACATGGAGCCTGGACTAACTCACAGGGACAGTGTCGAGCAGGAACAGCCTGTGGGCCTGCCATCGGGGCAGATCAACATCAGAGCACAATCTCAATCTCTAACATGGCTCAGTGGGTAGAACTTACATCTCCGAGCAGGAAGATCTTTAGTTCGAGGCCCACTTGAGGCTTTAACTCATAATTCAGTACTTGGTGGGGGGGGGGCCGGCACCGGGGGGGAGCGCTGGCACCGGGGGGAGCGCCGCACTTTTGGAAGGTCGGGGCCAATATTCATCCCTCACCAACAGATTATCTGGTCATTCGTTTCTTACAATTTGTTGGAACTTGCTGTGTGCAAATAGGCGGATGTTTTTCCCTATCACTACAGAGGAAAGCTCCCTCCTCACTTGCCCCATGAGTCGGTGTTCAATTTGAACCTGAGGTCCTTCCTCGATATGAGGTAATGTCCCTGATCTGCTCTCTTGTGGTTGCTGTGGTAGTCTGTTACCTTGGCATCAGTGCCCTGGAATATCACTCCGAGAGAACGCAGTCTCTCCACACCCTGATGTAGATCCAGCTTCCTGAGCTCCACCGAATCTCTCAAGTGATTAGAGACAGCCTCCACCCACTCTCCAAAGTCAGGCAGTGTTTGTTGTTCATCCAGTCTCACTACCACATCACAACTGGGGAGGTCTAAGGGGAGGGGGAAACACAGGACTAAGTACAACTAAAAGAACAATCCCTAAACAGGTAAGAAGGGAGAGAAAAAGACTGGAACTCCGTCCCTCACTACCCTCAGCCCACCCACCCACCCTGTTGTCCCCCTCCCCACTTCCCAGGAACCCCATTACACAGAGACCCCTCCCATCACTTACCAGCCCTCCCTCCCCTCACAATGCTTCCTAATAACCCCTCCCTTCTTGCAGCCCTCCCAGAGACTCCTTCCTCCCTTCCCATCACTTCCCAGAGGTCCCTTCCTCATCTCACCCTGCCCTTGCATCCCAAGGATCCTCTCTCTCTCCCTCTCCCTCCCCCAACTGTCTCTGCACATGGTGCCCGGTGATTGTCTGGTAAATAGGGTCACTCACCCTCAGTGACCTCTGCCCTCCGTGGCCAGGGATACAGGATGAAGAAGTGCATGCTGGGGCAGAAATCACAGCTGGATAATGAGCGGAAGGGGATCACACGCTGTTGTTGCCTCCCAGACACTGCAGAGGACAAAAGACACAACACATCATCGCAACACAGTCCACAGAATCCTTCCATCAGCCCATGCCTCACCTCACATCCCCACAATACATCCCTCCTGCTTTGGGGGTGGAAGAGAATATGACACCCACACACCACCCCTTCTCACTCACATCCTCACCCCTAATTCCCAGGCTCACCCCGGTATCCTATCCTGCCTCCCCACTACCCGGGATGTGATTCGGAGCAGAGGCACAGTAGGGTGGGGAGTGCAGGGCGATAGGACACGGGAGATTGAGAGACTCGTGTTGGGGAAGGTACGGAGCTGGACGAAAGAGAAAGTGTTCACGACACTGCTCCTTCCTCCCCCACACACCATCTGTCTCCCTGACCTCCTCTCCTCCCTGGTCCCTAACTCACTGCCTCCACCCCTCTTCCTCCTCCTCGCCCTTTAATCTACACCCACCCTCCTTCTCAACCCCAGTCCTGCCTCCTCCCCGTGCCCCACCTCCTCCCCCTGCTCCCTCATCCTGCCCTGCCTCCTCCTCCCCCCAACTCCCACACCCCTGACTCACCACCACTTCCTCCCCCACTCACTCACCCCTGCCCCGCCTACTCACCCCTCTGTTTAACAATCATTCCACAAACTGTGTTTATTTTACTCAGTCACTGACCTTCAAAACTGAGAAATACTTCATCCAACGTGAGCTAAAAGGGAAAAAATCAAAATGAGGAAAAAGACTGACATTAATGTTCTTATTCCAGAACAAGAACCTTCACTGGTCAATTACCAGTTCAGAGGGCAACTCTGCCCACCTGTCAGAAGTGACATTAATCTATGTTTGTACTCTCACCCTGCCAGTCTCCCACTTCACACAACAAAAACAGAATTACCTGGAAAAACTCAGCAGGTCTGGCAGCATCGGCGGAGAAGAAAAGAGTTGACGTTTCGAGTCCTCATGACCCTTCGAAGGGTCATGAGGACTCGAAACGTCAACTCTTTTCTTCTCCGCCGATGCTGCCAGACCTGCTGAGTTTTTCCAGGTAATTCTGTTTTTGTTTTGGATTTCCAGCATCCGCAGTGTTTTTGGTTTTATCCCACTTCACACTGCCCGCTGGAGACTGGGTTTGGTATGCGACTGTCCACCGGCAGCATCAGAAAGGGTCACTCCTCCCATAGATCATAAGAAACATAAGAAATAGGAACAGGAGTAGACCACTCGGCCCCTTGAACGTGCTCCACCATTCAACAGGAGCATGGCTGATCTTGTTTCAATTTCCACGTTCCCATCTACCCCCGATAGCCTTTGCTTCCCTTGCCTAACAAGAATCTCTCTACCTCTGCCTTAAAAATATTCAATGACCCCGCCTCCACCATCTTCTGAGGCAGAGAATTCCAAAGTCACACAACCCTCAGAGAAATTTCTCCTCATCTCTGTCCTAAAAGGGTGACCCCTAATTTTAAAACAGTGCCCCCTAGTTCTGGACTCACCCACAAGGGAAAACACCCTTTCCACATCCATTTTGTCAAGATCATTCAGGATCTTATATACTTAAATCAAATCACCCCCTCACTCTTCTAAACTCCAGTGGAAACAAGCCCAGTCTGTCCAATCTTTCCTCAGACAACCCACTCATTCCAGGTATCAATCTAGTAAACCTCCTCTGAACCGCCTCCAATGCATTTACATTCTTCCTTAAATAAGGAGACCAGCTGCACACAGTATTCGAGATGCGATCTCACCAATGCCCTGTATAACTGAAGCATAACATCCTTACACTTTGATGTTCAATCCCTCTCATAATAAAGGATAACATTCCATTAGCCTTCTTAATTACTTGCTGTACCTGCATATTAACTTTTTGGGACTCGTACCAGAATCGTATCCGTCTGCAACCTCTTCATGTCCTCTTGACAACATACTTTCCTACCTATCTGTGTCATCTGCAAATTTAGCTACCATGTATTCACTCCCTTCATCTAAGTCATTGATGTAAATCGTAAAAAGTTGAGGCCCCAGTACAGACCCCTGTGGGACTCCACTCGTCACATCCTGCCAATCCAAATGCTTATTCTCTGCTTTCTGCCAGCCAATCTTCTATCCATGTACTTTTATTTCCCATAATAATCTTTGATGTGGTACCTTATGGGACAGATCCTCTGTCCCATCAATAATGGGGACATCCTCCATTTAACCCAGACACAAGTTGTACAAATCCCATGAGCAGAGATCCATGGGGACCTCGGGATGTTTGATTAAATGGATTGTTCTACCAAAAAGGTACCAGAGACCAAAAAGTCTCCTTCTCGTAGAATCAACACAGTGCAGGAGGCCATTCAGCCCAACGCATCTGTGCTGGCTCTCTGCAAGGGCAATGCACCCTAGTGCCATTTCCCTACCTTCTTCCCTAGCCCTGCACACTTCCACGATTGAACCTGTCTCCCCCACAGTCAGGCATTGCATTCCAGATCCTCACCACTCGCTTCATGAAAGTTTTTCCTCATGTCGCCTCTGATTCTTTTGCCAAGCTGGTTCTCAAACCTTCCACCAATGGGAACACTTTCTCTGTCTACTCTGTCCAGACCCCTCATGATTTTGAATACCTCTATCAAATCTCTTCTCAACCTCAACGTCCAACAAAAACAGTCCCAACTTCTCCAATCTATCCATGTCACTTAAGTTCCTCAGCCCTGGAACTATTCTTTTGAATTTTTTCTGTACTTTCTCTCCAATGCCTTTACATCCTTCTTAAAGTGCAGCACCCAAAACTGGTCACAATACTCCAGCTGAGGGCATGTCCTATACAAGTTCAACATAACCTCCATGCTCTTGTACTCTATGCCCCTATTAATAAAGCCCAGAATGCTGTATGCTTTATTAACCACACTCTCAACCTGTCCTGCCATGTTCAATGACGTATGCATATATACACCCAGGTCCCTCTGTTCCTGCACCCCCTTTAGAATTGCCCCCTTTATTTTATATTGTCTCTCTGCGTTTGTCCCATCAAAATGGAATCACTTCACATTTTTCTGCATTTAAGTTTCATCTGCCACATGTTCACCCATTCCACTAGTCTGGCTACATGCCCTTGAAATTTGTCACTGTCCTCCTCACAGTTCACAAGTTTTGTCTCATCTGTAAATTCTGAAATTGTGCCCTGTCCACTCAAGTCTAGATCATTAATATAAATCTTAGAAATGAAGGGGTCCTAACACCAATCCCTGGAGAACTCCACTATAAACCTTCCTCCAGTCTGAAAAACTGCACACTACTCTGCTTCCTAACACTCAGCCAATTCCATATCCATGCGGTCCCTTTTATTCCATGGGTTTCAACTTTGCTAGCAAGCCTGTTATACAGCACTATATCAAATGCCTTTTGGAAATCCATATTGACCACTTCAACAGTATTAACCCTCATCAACCCCCTCAGTTACCTCTTCAAAAATCTCCAATAAGTTAGTTAAACACGAGGTGCCTTCTGCATAGTGTAGTTCAATCATTGAGAGGGGCTGGGTAAACAGTCAACTGGTGGATGAGGGTGACAACAATCGCTTTCATTTATACAGCACCTGATGCATCCCAGGAGCAATTACCAGGCAGAAGTTCACATCGAGCCACATAGAGATATTAGGGACCAAAAGCTTGGATAAAGAGCTAGGTTTTCAGGGGAGTTTTAAAGTAGCAGAGAGGCAAAGAAAGGGGCAGGAGCAGGGGCAGGGGTAGAGGCATTCCAGAACTTAGGTCAGGGGAAGAGTGAGCAATGAGGCAAAAGCTGCAGGGACCTCGACTGGGTTGATGGGCGACACATCGAGTTCACCGATTTTCATCATTTTGGCTTTTCCCAGGAATTTTCCCAGTGCCTGGAATGACAGGATCTCCTGTTTCACCGGCTCCCTCTGGAATGTGGTGGATCCTGGCTCTGCTTCACTCTCTTCGATCTTGGGCATGGTGAAATCGATCCGGGATTTCTTACACAACGCACCCATCCTCGCACAGACACTCTCAAGCTCTGCAAACGGAGTGGAAGCACAAACGGACAATCATTTACCCACAAGAAACAGCAGCAAATTCCCTTGAGAAAGTTTAGAGGCTGTGAGAATCAAAGAGAGACAACGAGCTGGAAATTAAAGGCTCTTATATATCCAGCTAATTGAGGGAGGGAGTTGTGCTCAATCTGATTCTGGGAAATGATGTAGGGTAATTGGAATCTGTTTCAGTGGAAGCTGTAATGGAAAGGGAAGAGGAAAAATGAAATGTACTGATATTCAACAATAGGTGGGCTCATGTCGGTGAGTTGAAAAACGATGTGGTCCAGGAGAGATGGTGGCACAGTGATAATGTCACTGGACTAGTAATCCAGAGGCCCATTCTAATGTCCTGGGAACACAGGTTCAAATCCCACTGCGGCAGCTGGTGGAATTTAAATTCAATTAATTAATAAAAAATGAAAGAACAGGGGAATTGGAATACAAGGCCAGCAGGTAAAATAGTTCATGAGCAATGGGGGGGCTGTCAAAGAGGAGATGTTTGGGTACAGACTGGACACAGCCCTGAGAGAAAAGCTAGACTAAAGCTATAACTAAATACATAGAGATTAAAATACAACAATATATTTATACAGCACGTTTACCCATAATGAAACATCTCAAAACATTCCAGTTGAAACAAACTATGACACCAAGCCAGATACGGAGTATTAGGTCAGATGACCAAAACCTTAGTCGAAGAGGTAGCCTTCAATGAGTTCTGGCATTAATTCTGGCACTAATTTAGCAACAGTGGAGGAGTCGATAGAGGAGGTGGTGAGGTAGAGCTGGCTGTCATCAGTGCACGTGAAAACTAATGCCGTGCCAAGGGATGGTGTCACTGAGGGGCAGTGTGTAGATAAGAAACAAAAGGGAACCAAGGATTGAGCATTGGGGGACACCGGGGTAACGGTGAGGGAGCAGGAAGAGAAGCCATTACAAGTGATTCTCCGGCCATGAATAGATAGGTAAGAATGGAACCAGGTGACAGCAGTCCCACCCAGATGGATGACAGGCGAGAGGTGTTGGAGGAAGATGGTGTGGTCAAACTGTGTCAAAGGCTGTAGACAGATCAAGAAGGACGAGAAAGTTTACCCCTGTTACAGTCACACGGGATGTCATTTGTGACTTTGATAACCGTTTCAGTCTTGTGGCAGGGCAGAAACCTGATTGGAGGGATTCAAACATGGAATTCTGGGAAAGATGGGAATGGACTTCGGAGGCGACAACATGTTCAAGGGCTTTGGAGAGGGAGGGAGGTTGGAGATATGACAGTAGTTCACAAAGACAGTCAGTGCAAGGCTTTTTTTGGGGAGAGAGGTGATGATGGAGGATTTAAAAGCAGAGAGGGACAGTACCTGAAGGAGTGAACCAATAATATTAGCCTATAGGGGAGTCAGGAGGGGAAATTGGGTGTTCAGCAGTTTAGTGGGAATAGGGTCGAAAGAGCAAGTGAAGGGTCTCGTGGACAAGATGAGCTCATAGAGGGCATGATGGGAGATAAAACAGAAACTAGACAAAGATGAGAGTTCAGGGCTAGGACAGAGGGGCTCTGGTCCAGAGCAACAACCAAAACATGTGTGCAAATGGTTTAGAAAGGTCAAGTTACAAAGGCCTGGTTACATAAAAATCTTCATACATGAAAACCTGAAAACAAGAAACATATAGTAGATGATAGGAAGGCTTGTGATAGATCACAGAACCAAACCTAATGTAGGAGAGAGAGAGAAAACTGAGAAAGGAAACGAAAGCGAGTGTATAAGAATAAATCAGTGGGTAACATGAAAGGCAATTCAAAAGTCTTTTAAAAGCAATCTGGATGTCCTGATACACAAATCACAAAAAGTTAGTATGCAGGTACAGCAAGTTATTAGGAAGACAAATGGAATGCTGCAAGGGGGGTGGACTATAAAAGTAGGGATGTTTTGCTACAGTTGTGTAGACTATTGGTAAGAACACATCTAGAGGACTATGTACAGTTTTGGTCTCCTTAATTAAGGATATAAACGTGCTAAAAGCAGTTTAGAGAAGGCTCACTCGACTTGATTTCTGGAATGAGGGGGTTATGAGGAAAGGTTGAACAGACTGGGTCTGTATCTACTGGAGTTTAGAAGAATGAGAAGTGAAATATTGAAACATATAAGAACCTGAGGGGACTTGACAGAGTGCATACTGAGAGGATGTTTCCCCATGTGGGAGAGACTAGAACTAGGGAACACAGTTTAAAAATAAGGGGTCTCCTATTTAAGATAGAGATGAGGAGGAACTTTTTCTCCGAGGGTCATCAGTGTGTGGAACCCTCTTCCCGGAGAGTGGAGAGGCATGGAATATTTTTAAGGCTGATTTAGATAGATTCTTGACTGACAAGGGAATCAAAGGGTTTAGAGGGTAGGAAGGAAAGTGGAGTTGAGGCCACAGTCAGATCAGTCATGATCTTATTGAATGGTACAGCAGGCTCAAGGGGCTGAATGACCTACTCCTGCTCCTAATTTGTATGTCTATATGTAAGTTCACGTTATAGATAGCAAAAGGGTAGTTTGAGGAAGTGTGGTGTCGATTAGGAATCAGGAAGGAGATCTTGTAGATTGAGAGTGTGGCTGTAGTACCAAATAGTTCATTTACATCTGTTTTCACTCAAGAAGTGGATACTGCCAATAAAGGAGAAGGATAATAGTAATATTGGATAAGGTAAAAAATACATAAAGAGGAGGTATTAATAAGGTTGTCTGTGCTGTAAGTTGATCATGTAAGGGTTTGATAGGGTAAATTCAGAGATAATGTTTCCACAGGTGGGGGGAAAACTAGAGCTTGGAACAGTCACTCACAAATCCAATGGGTAATTCAGGAGAAGCTTCTTTACCCAAAGAGTGGTGAGAATGTGGAACTCGCTCCCACAGAGAGTGGATTGAAGTGAACAGTACAAATACATTTTCGGAGAAGCTGAACAAATGGATAGAATATGTTGATGGAGTGAGATGAAGAGGGGGTGGGAGGAGTCTCTTGTGAAGGCTAGACCCCAACACAGAGTAGTTGGCCTCAGTGGCCTGTTTCTGAGCTGTAATTGGTAATTCTGCTGTGACCTAGCCTACAGCAAGACCCAAACTTACTGGGGATTATTTCGTCAATTATCTTCACCGGTTTCAAGATGGGCTCGAACTGCACCAACAAATCGCTGCTGATATCTTTCAGAACCTGCTTCAGGCGAGAGTAGATTTCACCCTTGAACCAGAACAGAGAGGGAGATTAATGCAAGTTCAATGCAATGCTGTAGTATCTCTGACCACCACACAGTGGCAGTATCCACCAGCAGTTCCATTCAGCGACTGCAGAGAAGCTGATGCCAATCTATGAATCAACCGATAACTGGGCAATCGTTTATAAAATATATCACCAAGAGCCGACAAGAGCTCAGGAACCACTGGACAGGAGATGGGGAAAGAACAGCCAGGGAATGGGTGGGAGGAGGGAGGGAGAACAGCCATAAGTGGGTAGGAGTCATGATTCAGATGTACAAAGCCCTGGTTATACCTGGAGTTACTTTTAGCAGGTCTGGGCACCACATCTTAGCAAGAATGTAGTGATTGGGGAGGGAGTGCAGCATAGGTTTACCAGAACGATAGCTGGACTCCCAGCACGCACGCCGATTCTCTAAAAATTAGAGCCAGACCTTTCAGGAGTGAAAGTAGAACCATAGAACCATACAGCACAGAAAACAGGCCACTCGGCCCTTCTAGTCTGTGCCGAAATATTATTCCGCTAGTCCCATTGAACTGCACCTAGTCCATAACCCTCCAGACCTCTCCCATCCATGGATCTATCTAATTTATTCTTAAAACTTAAGAGTGAGCCCGCATTTACCACGTCAGATGGTAGCTCGTTCCACACTCCCACCACTCTGAGTGAAGAAGTTCCCCCTAATGTTCCCCCTAAACCTTTGCCCTTTCACCCTAAAGCCATGTCCTCTCGTGTTTATCTCTCCTAATCTAAGTGGAAAGAGCCTACTCGCATTTACTCTTGTCTATACCCCTCATAATTTTGTAAACTTCTATCAAATCTCTCCTCATTCTTCTACGCTCTAAGGAAAAGTCCTAACCTGTTTAATCTTTCCCTGTAACTCAACTCCTTAAGACCCGGCAACATCCTAGTAAATCTTCTCTGCACTCTCTCAATCTTACCGATATCCTTCCTGAACCAGAACCGCACACAATACTCCAAAGTTGGCCTCACCAATGTCTTATACAACCTCCCCATAACATCCCAACTCCTATACTCAATACTTTGATTTATGAAGGCCAGTATGCCAAAAGCTTTCTTTACAACCCTGTCTACCTGTGATGCCACTTTCAGGCAATTATGTATCTGAACTCCCAGATCCCTTTGTTCCTCAGCACTCCTCAGTACCCTACCATTTACTGTATATGTCCTACCTTGGTTTGTCCTTCCAAAATGCAACACCTCACACTTATCCGCATTAAATTCCATCTGCCATTTTCTGGCCCATTTTTCCAGTTGGTCCAGATCCCTCTGCAAGCTTTGAAAGCCTTCCTCGCTGTCCACAACGCCTCCAATCTTAGTGTCATCAGCAAACTTGCTGATCCAATTTACCACATTATCATCCAAATCATTGATATAGACAACAAACAACAATGGTCCCAGCACAGATCCCTGAGGCAAAACACTAGTCACCGACCTCCAGTCTGAAAAGCAATCATCACTACCATTCTCTGTCTTCTCCCACACAGGGAATTTCGAATCCAGTTTACAACCTCTCCATGGATACCAAGTGTCTGAACCTTCTGAACTAACCTCCCATGTGGGACCTTGTCAAAGGCCTTACTAAAGTCCATGTAGACAACATCCACAGCCTTTCCTTCATCTACTTTCTTGGTTAGCTCCTCGAAAAACTCTACAAGGTTCATTAAACACGACCTACCACGCACAAAGCCATGCTGACTATCCTTAATCAGCCCTTGGCTGTCCAAATAATTGTAAATCCATTCTCTCAGAACACCTTCCAATAATTTACCTACTACTGATGTCAGGCTCACTGGCCTGTAATTACCTGGTTTACTTTTGGAGCCTTTTTTAAACAACGGAACAACATGAGCTACCCTCCAATCCTCCGGCATCTCCCCCGTGGCTAAGGACATTTTAAATATTTTTGCCAGGGCCCCTGCAATTTCTACACCAAGGTCTGAGGGAATATCATGTCAGACCCGGGGGGATTTATCTACCTTTATTCACTGTAAGGCAGCAAGCACCTCTCCTCTTTATTCTCTATATGTTCCATGACACTACTGCTTGTTTCCCTTCCTTCCTTATACACTATGCCAGTTTCCTGAGTAAATACTGATGCAAAAAAACTGTTTAAGATCTCCCCCACTTCGTGAGGCTCCACACATAGACAACCACTCTGATCTTCAAGGGGACCAATTGTGTCCCTTACTATCCTTTTACTCTTAATGTACTTGTAGAAACCCTTCGGGTTTACCTTCACATTATCTGCCAAAGCAACCTCATGTCTTCTTTTTGACTTCCTGATTTCCTTTTTTAGTATTTTCTTACACTTTCTATACTCTACAAGTACCTCATTTGCTTCTTGTTGCCTATACCTGCTATACACCTCTCTCTTCTTAACCAGATTGCCAATAACTCTTGAAAACCAAGGTTCCCTATGCCTGTTAACTTTGCCTTTAATCCTGACAGGAACATGCAAACTCTGCACTCTCAAAATTTCACCTTTGAATGCCTTCCACTTACTGAACACACCCTTGCCAGAAAACAACTTATGCCAATCCAGTCTTCTTAGATCCTTTCTCATTTCCACAAAATTGGCCTTTCTCCAATTTAGAATCTCAACTCGAGGACCAGACCTATCCTTATCCATAATTAACTTAAAACTAATGACATTGTGGTCACTGGACCCAAAATGTTCGCCTACACATACTTCTGTCACCTGACCTGTCTGGTTCCCTAACAGGAGATCAAGTGTTGCATCCTCTCTCGTTGGTACCTCTATATTGATTTAGAAAACTTTCCTGAACACATTTGACCAACTCCAAGCCATCCAGCCCTTTTACAGTATGGGAGTCCCAGTCAATATGTAGAAAGTTAAAATCTCCTACTATCACAACTTTCTGTTTCTTACATCGGTCTGCTATCTCTCTACGGATTTGCTCCTCCAATTCTCTCTGGCTATTGGGAGGTCTATAATACAACCCTATTACTGTGGTCACACCTTTCCCATTCCTCAGCTCCACCCATATGGCCTCTGTAGACGAGCCCTCCGGGCTGTCCTGTCTACGCACAGCTGTGATAGTTTCCCTGACTAGTAATGCCACTCCTCCCCCTTTCATCCCTCCTCCTCTATCACATCTGAAACAACGGAACCCCAGAACATTGAGCTGCCAGTCCTGCCCCTCCTGCAACCAAGTCTCACTAATAGCAATAATGTCATAATCCCACGTGCCAATCCACACTCTAAGCTCATCTGCCTTTCCAACAATACTCCTAGCATTGAAATAGATACACTTGAGAACATTTCTACCATGTACAAACCTTTGATTTCTGTCTATACAAGCATTCCTCGTTTGACCTTTATCCTCCTCCACCTCACTATCTGCTCTAACACTCTGGTTCCCCTCCCCCTGCAAATCTAGTTTAAACGCCCCGGAGCAGCACTAGCAAACCTACCCGCAAGGATGTTAGTCCCCCTCCAGTTCAGGTGCAAACCGTCCTGTCGGAACAGGTCCCACCTTCCCTGGAACAGAGCCCAATTGTCCAGAAACATGAAGCCCTCCCTCCTGCACCATCTCCTTAGCC
The DNA here is from genome assembly GCF_017639515.1 of Carcharodon carcharias. Lineage (NCBI taxonomy): Eukaryota > Metazoa > Chordata > Chondrichthyes > Lamniformes > Lamnidae > Carcharodon > Carcharodon carcharias. The sequence goes on from NC_054469.1 coordinate 7,169,790, forward strand.
ACGTATTTAGCTGCATTATCCTCCTAGTTCTAGCCTCACTAGCTTGTGGCACAGGTAGCACTCCTGAGATCGCAACCCTGGAGGTCCTGTCCTTCAACTTTGCACCTAACTCCCTAAACTCTCTTTGCAGGACCTCCTCCTCCTTCCTATCCACGTCATTGGTCCCTACATGGACCACGACATCTGGCTGCTCACCCTCCCTCCTGAGAATACTGAGAACTCGATCCGAGATACTGACACCAGGGAGGCAACAGACCATCCGGGATTCTCGATCTCTCCCACAGAGCCTCCTACCTGTCCCAACTATCGAATCCCCTATCACTGCTGCTGTTCTCTTTTCCCTCCTTCCTTTCTGAGCTGAGTCTCAGTGCCAGAGACGCGACCACTATAACTTGTACCTGGTAGGTCGTCCCCACCAACAGTATCCAAAACAGTATACCTATTGTTGATGGGAATGGCCACAGGGGTGCTCTGCTTTCTGTCTACTCCCCTTCCCTCTCCTGACATTCACCCAGCTGCATGCCTCCTGACTTTTAGGGGTGACTGTCTCCCTGAAAGTCCTGCCTATTACTGCCTCTGCCTCCCGAATGATCTGAAGTTCATCCAGCTCCAGCTCCAGTTCCCTAACTCGGCTTCTCAGGAGCTGTAGCTGGATGCACCTTTTGCAGGTGTAGTCATCAGGGACAATTGTGCTGTACCAGATTTCCCACAAGCTGCATTCGGAGCACTTGACTGCCCCAACTGCTGCCTCCATTACCTACTCCTAATTTAATTAAAGTAGGAAACAGTTCTATACACACAGGGTGGGAGCTCTATTCCACAACTGATTGATTGATTTTTGTTATTCAAAGGGCAAAGGACGGGTACATGAAGTTAGGTCACAGATCAGCCTTGATTTCACTGAATGGTAGAACCGGCTCAAGGGACTGAATGGCCTCCTGTTCCTATGACTCCTTCCCCAAACCCCTCACTCGCTGGGACCCAACCCAAAATCCCTCCCTCACTGGGACCCCACCTCCACCCGCTCCATTCTCCTCCCCCATCCCTCACCTGCTGCGACCCTTCCCCCACCCCCACCAGATCCTCCTGCAGCCCCTCATCTGCTTGGACCCCTCCCCCATCCCCATCGGATTCCTTCTCCACCTCCTCACCTGCTGGGACCCCGCCCCGACCCCCTCACCTGCCAGGCCCTTTCCCATCAGATTCCCTCTCCACCCCCTCACCTGCTGGGACCCCTCCCCCACTCCCTCACCTGCCAGAACCGCTCCCCCACTCCCATCAGAATCCCTCTCCACACACTCAACTACAGTTCCCTTCACCATCTCGTCAGAACCCTTCCCCATAACCTCACCTCACCTGATGGGACCCCTCCCCCAGCCCCACCCATTGGGACACCTCCCCACCCCATCACCTGCCAAAACTGTGCCCAGCCCCACCCCCATTAGTACCCTGCCCCCGCCCTTAAATAAAAGGGAAACGAGAAAGATGCCCCAATGATCATGGATGACTTTAATCTATTCGGTGATTGGCAAAGGTAGCCTGAAAGATGAGTTCACAGAGTGTTTTCACGTCAATTTCTTAGACCAGTACATCCTACAGCCAACCAGGGAGGCGGCTATTCTGGACCTGGTAATGAGGAATGAGACAGGGTTAATCAATAACCTCATGGAAAAGGAGCCTCTAGGTGACAGTGATCATAACATGTTAGAATTTCATGTTCAGTTTGAAGGGGTGAAGTGTGGGCCTAAGACTAATAATTGCCTTTATTCAGGTTACAAGGGTATGATAGAAGAGCTAGCTAAAGTGAACTGGGAAACTATATTAAAAGGTAGGACAGTGGAGATGCCATGACAGGCTTTTAAGGAGATATGTAATATCTTTCAGCAAAGATTTACCCCAGTGAAAAAGAAAGACTCATTGGGGTGAACGCATCATCCATGGCTGAATAAGGAAGTTAAGGATTGTATTAAATTGAAAGAAACACTAATAGTGGTAGGTCAGAGGATTAGGCAGATTTTAAGAACCAGAAAAGAATGACTAAAAACAAAATAAGGAAGGAAAAGAAGAGTATGAGAGGAAGCTGGCTGGTAATATAAAAACAAATATTAAGAGCTTCAACAAGTATTTAAATAGAAAACGAGTAACGAAAGTTAGTGTTGGTGTCCTCTAGAGAACAAGTCTGGGGAATTGATAATGAAAACCTAGCAAATGGCAGAGGCATTGAGCAGGTATTTTGTCTGTCTTCACTGTAAAAGGCTTAGAAAGCCTTCCAAAGACACTTGAAAATCAAGAGGTGAATAGGAGAGAGGAACTTAAAACAATCACCACCACTAGGGAAAAGGTGCTGGGAAAACTATTAGACCTGAAAGCTGTCAAATCCCCAGGACCAGGTGGCCTGCATCCTAGACGCTTGGAAGAAGTGGCTGCAGAGACAGTAGAGGCATTGGTTATAGTCTTCCAAAATTCTTTGGAATCTGGAAGAGTCCCTGTGGATTGGAAAATAGCAAATGTAACACCTTTAATCAAGAAAGGAGGGAGGCAAAAAGCAGGAAAGTACAGGCCAGTTAGCCTAACATCTGTCATAGGGAAAGTGCAAAAATAACAAACAAAACAAGTGACAGCCATTCTCTGACTCATTTCTCAGGGCAAAGCCTTGACCAAACAGGGTTAGGCTGCCTGGTTAAATTTCAAACAACGCTTGACAGTTAACTGTCAGTCAGATGCATTCTCCATGGCAATATCTCTCCAGTCAGAGTCCACTTGCCAACCAATCAATACTCTCTTCACATACAATATAAATTGTTGTTTTCTCCCTATATTGGTATTCTTGCAAAGTGTCCTAATGAGTGCAACACTAAAAGCCTAGACGTGTCTCTTTTTTCAGCAAACGACTATAAGAAAGAAAACTGATATTCTTAAATTCCAATATGGTTAGAATAATATGTTTCAAAAGCCAGGGAGGGGGAATTCAACGAAGGAACTCGACTCCTTTGTGTCCCCAAGATGGCCGAGTGCTGTCTTCCCTGTCTCTGCTAATGTGTGTGTATTTTAAAGCCAGTTCAGCTGAGATAAAAAAAAGAAAAGCCTGACTAAAATGTTCCCTCACTATCTGTCTGTTTTAAAACTAGCCTAGCTGGATTCAAAACAAGCTTACATTATTCGTTGCATCCAATTTGGTAAAAACATATTATCTTATCATAATGTTTCAAAAACAACTTCATTCATGAATGTTAAACTCCAGACATCCACCTGGCTGTGTCCCAGTTTTCAAAGACTGAAGGACATCGTGTTTACTTTATGCATATTGGCAACGATTTTAAGTTAGCGGCCATTTTCATGTCAAAGAAGCTTTTATGTCAATTCTGCTAATTTTATACTGCTAACCCAGGATGAATACCTTAAAAACTTAGGCTCCCCATTAGATTTGAGTTTCTTCACACCCCCAACCCCTCACCTGCAGGAGGTCGAGTTGCTCCATGAGTTTTCTGGATGCAGTGCAGAAGATGTGATCTGAGTGCTTTTGGACATACTGCTCCATGCAAGATTTCATCCGGGTGAAGGAGCCAGATCCAATCTGCGACTGACAAGCTGGGAGGGTTAAAAGGCGAAGTGTTAAAATCTCTTTTCATCCCCTTCTTCACCCACTATCCACATCCTGGGGGTTACCATTGACCAGAAACTGAACTGGACTAGCCACATAAATACTGTAGTTACAAGAAGTCAGAGGCTGGGAATCCTGCGATAAAAACAAAAAACTGTGGATGCTGGAAATCCAAAACAAAAACAGAATTACCTGGAAAAACTCAGCAGGTCTGGCAGCATCGGCGGAGAAGAAAAGAGTTGACGTTTCCAGTCCTCATGACCTTTCAACAGAACCAAGCATATTTCACCCCTTTCCTATTTCTACTTAGCTCTGTTGAAAGGTCATGAGGACTCAAAATGTCAACCTGGGAATCCTGCAGTGAGTAACCCACCTCCTGACTCCCCAAAGCCTGTCCACCATCTACAAAGCACAAGTCAGGAGTGTGATAGAATACTCCTCACATGCCTGGATGAGTGCAGCTCCCACAACAATCAAGAAGCTTGACACTGTTCAGCACAAAGCAGCCCGCTCGATTGGCACATCAACAAACTCCACCACCGACGCATAGTGGCAGCGTGTGTACCATCTACAAGGTGCATTGCAGGAATTCACCAAGGCTCCTGAGACAGCACCTTCCAAACCCACAACCACTACCATCTAGAAGAACAAGGGCAGCAGATAGATGAGAACACCACCATTTGCAAATTCCCTTCCAAGCTATATAACATCCTGACATGGAAATATATTGCCGTTCCTTCACTGTCGCTGTGTAAAAATCCAGGAAATCTCTCCCTAACAGCACTGTGGGTGTACCTACACCACATGGACTGCAGCGGTTCAAGGCGGCAGCTCACCACCACCTTCTCAAGGGCAATTAGGGATGGGTGATAAATGGCGGTCCAGCCAGCAAAGCCCACATCACATGGACGATAAATAAATAACTTCTAGCTAGGTCACCAGGGACAACTCCCCTACTCTTCAACACTGTAGCCATGGGATCTTTTACATCCACCTGGGTGTGCAGTGAGGGCCTCAGTTTATCATTTGAAAGATGACACTCTCTCAGCACTGAGCCTCCGGCAGGGCGGCGCTCTCTCAGCACTGACCCACCGGCAGGGCGGCGCTCCCTCAGTACTGACCCTCCGGCAGGGCGGCGCTCCCTCAGCACTGAGCCTCCGGCAGGGCGGCGCTCCCTCAGCACTGAGCCTCCGGCAGGGCGGCGCTCCCTCAGCACTGACCCTCCGGCAGGGCGGCGCTCCCTCAGCACTGACCCTCCGGAAGGGCGGCGCTCCCTCAGCACTGACCCACCGGCAGTGCGGCGCTCCCTCAGTACTGAGCCTCCGGCAGGGCGGCTCTCCCTCAGCACTGAGCCTCCGGCAAGGCGGCGCTCCCTCAGCACTGAGCTTCCGGCACGGCGGCGCTCCCTCAGTACTGACCCTCCGGCAGGGCGGCGCTCCCTCAGCACTGACCCTCCGGCAGGGCGGCGCTCCCTCAGCACTGACCCTCCGGCAGGGCGGCGCTCCCTCAGCACTGACCCTCCGGCAGGGCGGCGCTCCCTCAGCACTGAGCCTCCGGAAGGGCGGCGCTCCCTCAGCACTGAGCCTCCGGCAGTGCGGCGCTCCCTCAGTACTGAGCCTCCGGCAGGGCGGCTCTCCCTCAGCACTGAGCCTCCGGCAAGGCGGCGCTCCCTCAGCACTGAGCCTCCGGCACGGCGGCGCTCCCTCAGTACTGACCCTCCGGCAGGGCAGCCCTCCCTCAGTACTGACCCTCCGGCAGGTCGGCGCTCTCTCAGCACTGCACCAGGAGGGTCGGCCTGGACTGGGTATAGAACCCACAACCCACAGAGGGGAAAGACAGAAGACTACCCACTGAACCAGGACCGGCAAGACAATAAAACTTGCTGCCACTTTAAGAGAAATTATGTTCAGTCAGTAACAGGTGAGGAGACTTGGGTTAGATTTGACTGCAGGCCCCGAAGGTGAAAAGTTGCCTTTTTTCTGTCGTGTTGGTTTCAGAGCTGGTGATAAACAGTTTTGTAGTTTGCAGACATTTGCTTACCTGCGTAGGCAGGAGTCATTTCCCTCTGAACACTGGGCGTCAATATCCTGGAGACACTTCGCTGGCGCGCAGTGATGTCAACCATTAGCATCAGGGTAAAATTCTGCAGCTATGTGAGAAAGGAGAGAGAGAAAGAGAGAGGGGGAGAGAAAGAGACAAAGAGAGAAAATAGAGAAAGAGAGAGACAGAGAAAATAGAGAGAGGGAAAGAAAGAGAGAGAGAGAGCGAAAAAGAGAGAGAGAGAGAAAAAGAGAGAAAGAAAGGAGAGAGAGAAAGAAAGGAGAGAGAGAAAGAAAGGAGAGAGAGAAAGAAAGGAGAGAGAGAAAGAAAGGAGAGAGAGAAAGAAAGGAGAGAGAGAGAGAGAGAGGGGGAGGAAGGAAGGAAAGAAAGAAAGAACGAAATAATTTGTTATCCAGACAATCTCTGGAAAACACATCCAGGTCAGCACAGTTCGATTTGGGAAAATAAGCCTCAGAGATGGGTCTGAAAAGGCTTCCTCAGAACGGAATCCCTGTTGCTGTGTTCAGCCATTTTGTTTGAGACACTGTGACACGTTGTTCATAGATGCATAGCATGGTTACAGCACAGAAGGAAACCATTTGGCCCATTGTATCCATGCTGGCTCTTTAAGAGCAATTCAACTAGTTCCACTCCCTCACCTTTTCCCTGTAGCCCAGCAAATATTTCTCTCCAGATAATTATTCAGTTCCCTTTTGAAAGCCACAATTGCACCTGCCTCTATCACACTCTCAGGCATTCCAGATCCTAACCACTCACTGCTTAAAATTGGTTTTCCTCATGTTGCCATTTATCTTTTGCCAATCATCTTGGTGAATCCTCTGGTTCTCGATCCTTCCACCAATGGGAACAATTTATCCCTATCTACTCTGTCTAGACCCTTCATGATCTTAAATGTCTCTATCAAATCTCCTCTCTACCTTCTCTTCTCCAAGGAAAACAGTCCCAACTTCTCCAATTGATCTTCACAATCACAGCTCCTCATTCCTGGAACCATTCTCGTGAATCTTTTTTACGCCCTCTCCAATGCCTTCACATCCTTCCTAAAGTGTGGTGTCCAGAACTGGAAGCAATGCTCCAGCTGAGGCTGAACCAGTGTTTTATAAAGGTTCACCATACGCACCTTGCTTTTATACATGTTTCTATTTTTAAAGCCCAATTTGCCAAATACCTTTTTAACCACTTTCTCAAGGTGTTCTGCCACCTTCAATGATTTATGCACATACACACTCAAGCCTCTTTTTTTCCTGTATTCTTTCATGGGATGTGGGCATCACTGGCAAGGCCAGCATTTGTTGCCCATCCCTAATTGGTGGCTCGCTTGGCCATTTCAGAGGGCAATTGCTGTGGGTCTGGAATACCATATAGACCAGGTAAAGAGGGCAGCTTTCCTTCCCTAAAGGACATTAGTGAACCAAATGGTTTTTTTAAGACAATTAACGATAGTCTCATGGTCACTATTACTAAGCCTAGTTTTATATTCCAGACTTATTAATTGAATTTAAATTCCACCAGCTGTGGGGGTATTTGAACCCATGGGCCCAGAGCATTAGCCTGGGTCTCTGGATTACCAGACCAGCGACAATACCAATATGCCATTGTCTCTCCAGTCTCCCTTCTACTCCTGCACCCCCTTTAGAATTGTAACCTTTATTTTATATTGTCTTTCTGTCTTCTTCCTTCCAAAATGTGGCACTTCGCACTTCTTTGCATTAAATTTCATCTGTCAGATGCCCGCTTATTCCACCTCGAAGTCTATCACTACCCTCCTCACAGTATACAACACTTCTTGCTTTCACATCATCCACAACTTTTGAAATTATTGCCTGCACACTCAATCCTGCTCCCTTCTCCTAATCTCTCTTTGCTTCTCCGATTTCTTCTCTCACTTCCCTCTGAACTTTCTATATTCAGTCTGATTGTCAATTGTATATCAACCACCTGACATCTGTCATACATACCCTCTTTCTCTGTTTCATCTCAATTTCTATCTCTTTTGTCCTTCAAGAAGCACTGGATTTGTTTGCCCTCCCTTTCCCCTTAGTGACATTAATATCTAGAAACCTATCGATTTCTGTCTTGAACATACTCAATGATTGAGCTATCAATGCCCTCAGGCATTAGATGATTATTTGACCAGAAACAAGGTGCAGGGGTACAGGGAAAAGGCAGGGGCAATGGCATTAGGTCATAATGCTCATTTGGAGAGCCTGTGCAGACACGATGGGCTGAATAGCCTCCTGTGCCATTAAGATTCTGTGAAAATCTAAATACACCACATCCACTGGTTCTCCTTTATCTATTTTGCTGATAATTTCCTCAAAAAGCTCTAACAAGGTTTGTCAAACATGATTTCCCTTTCATAAATCCACATTGGCTCTGCCCAATCAGATCATTGTTTTCTAGATATCCAGCTATCGTAACCTTTATTATAGATTCTAGAATTTTCCCTGGGACTGACATCAGGCTAACAGGTCTGTAGTTCCCTGTTTTCTCTCTCCCTCCTTTCTTAAACAGTGAGGTGACATTTTCTACCTTCCAATCTGCAGACACCATTCCATCTGGAAGATGACCACGAATGCATCCACTATCTCTATAACCACCTTTTTCAACACTCTGGGATGTAGATCATCAGGTCCAGGGGATTTATCAACTTTCAGTCCCATTAATTTTGCCAATACTACTTTTTTTTACTCCTTTCAGTTCCTCATTCTCACTCACGCCTTGGATCTCTATTATTTCCGGGATATTTCTTGTATCTTCCTCCATGAGGACAGACACAAAGTATCTGTTTCGTTTCTCTGCCATTTCCTTATTCCCTATTATAAAGTATTCTGTCTCTGCCTGTAATGGACCACAGTTGTCTTTGCTAATCTTTTCCTTTTTGCATACCTGTAGAAGCTTAACAGTGTTTTAATGTTTCTCACTAGTTTGCATTCACATTCTATCCTCTCTTTCAGTTTCTTGGTCCTCCTGTGTTGAATTCTAGAATGCTCCCTATTCTCAGGCTTACTACGAGGGTGGAGGTTAGTGGGTTACAGATGGGTGGGGCATGGGGAGGTGGGGGTGTGCTGCACACGGCTGCTCTGCCTCCACTGACCTCGGCTTCCACAGCCGGGAGTTGCTGACGCAGGATGTAATCCACAGGTTGCGTATCGCCTTCGATCTGTTGCAGTTGCTGTTTCAGGTCCCTGAAGAAATGTTGGAGATTCCGCAGGACATCCGTCTTGAACCTTTGCAAATGCTGGAACACGGACTTGCTGCAGAAAGGAGAGTCACTGAGCACCGAGAAAACCCGAGCCAGCAACTGGTTAGACAGGGAAAATAGAGCAAACCCCCCCCCCCTCCACATCCCCCCCTTTCCACTACCACTAAGTTCCTCTCTCCCCGCCCCCATGCGCTCCGCTCCCCCTCCCCGTGCGCTCCGCTCCCTCTCCCCCGCGCGCTCCGCTCCCTCTCCCCCGCGCGCTCCGCTCCCTCTCCCCCGCGCGCTCCGCTCCCTCTCCCCCGCGCGCTCCGCTCCCTCTCCCCCGCGCGCTCCGCTCCCTCTCCCCCGCGCGCTCCGCTCCCTCTCCCCCGCGCGCTCCGCTCCCTCTCCCCCGCGCGCTCCGCTCCCTCTCCCCCGCGCGCTCCGCTCCCTCTCCCCCGCGCGCTCCGCTCCCTCTCCCCCGCGCGCTCCGCTCCCTCTCCCCGCGCGCTCCGCTCCCTCTCCCCGCGCGCTCCGCTCCCTCTCCCCGCGCGCTCCGCTCCCTCTCCCCGCGCGCTCCGCTCCCTCTCCCCGCGCGCTCCGCTCCCTCTCCCCGCGCGCTCCGCTCCCTCTCACCGCGCGCTCCGCTCCCTCTCCCCGCGCGCTCCGCTCCCTCTCCCCGCCCCCATGCGCTCCACTCCATGTAAGGACCTAAGAAAGTCCCTTCAAGCCTGCTCTACTATTTAGTAAGATCTAACCAAGATCTACCTTCCTGTGCTATCTCCATATCCTTTAATTCCCTTAGTACCCAGAAATCTACGTACCTACGTCTTGAATATCCTCAGCGGCTGAACAACACAATTCTCTGAGGTAGAGAATTCCAAAGATTCACAGTCATTTGAGTGAAGTAATCTCCCGTCATCTGTCTAAAATGATCAACCCCTTATCCCGAGACTGTGCCCCCATGATCTAGATTCCCCAACCAGGAGAAGTAATGTCCCAATGTCTGCCCTGTCAAACTCCTTCACAATCTTGCATGTTTCAATGAGATTGCCTCTCATTCTTCTAAACTCCACAGAACATAGGTCAAATTTACTAAGCCCATAATAGGATAGCCTCTGATTCCTGAGGCCAATCTGGTGAGGACTTTCATTGCACTCTCTGAGGCAAGTATATCTTCCTTTAACTAAGGAAATCACAGTATTGCAGGTGTGGTCTCACCAATGCTCTACACAATTGCAGTAATAATTCCTCTGAAATGTTTAGTTCAAGAGCAATTAGGGATGAGCAACAAACGCTGGCTTTGTCAGCGACGTCCACATCACGTGAAATAAAAGGAAAAAATAAATGCTTATGTGCCATTTCCTTTCCTAATTCCTTGCTGCACCTGCATGTTAACTTTGTGAATTGTGTACATAGGTCCCTCTGGACATTACATTTCCCTCTCCCACAATTTAAAAATATTTACTTTTCTATTTTTCCTCCTCCTCTCACTCTACTCTCCTCCCTTATTCAGATGAGTTACCTGAACACCTCACTCCAGACCACCATTAGGGGAGTGAACATTGGATGGGTCAGCTCTTCGTTGAAGTCAATGGTTCCAAACGATGGGGAGGTGAAGGTCCCATTGCGGTCACAGGTAGCTTTATAGGTTGGATATGGATATCCATTGGGCTGCTCAGCAGAGGGGAGAGAAACAACAGAAAGTCACCTCCAGAAAACAGACAAGTTACACACAACATTGACAGCCAAGGCTAGATGATCTCACAGCATGGGAGGCCACTCGCCTAACATGCCTGTGCAGACTCTTTGAAAGAGCTATCCAATTAACTCTCCCCCATTCTTGCCCCATAGTCCGAAAAAATTTTCCTTTTCAGCTGATCATCCAATTTCCTTTTGGTAGGTACACAACTCGAGTATTGCTGAAAAAAAAGCAGCTTTTCAATTTGCACTTATCAGGATAAAATCGCAAGAATACCAAATTTCAAAGGGACCATCAAATTTATACTGCATGCGAGGCACTACGCCTTCTTCAACTAAAAACAAGTAGGGGGACAATTGACCCCTGGTGCATTCTCCATGGCAATGCCTAACCTATCAACACTCTCTTCTCATGCAGTATAAATTGTTCCCATTCAGATTTGGTATTCTTGTGAATCTGTCCTGATGAGTGTAAGATAAAAAGCTTCAACAACATGTTTGTTCAGCAATACTTAAATTCCTTTTGAAAGTTATTGAATCTGCTTTCATCGCCCTTTCAGGCAGCAGGTTCCAGATCACAACTTGCTCTGCAAAAAGAATTATTTTTATCTTCCCCTCTCGCTTTTTTCTCCAATCATCATAAATCTGTATCCTCTGGTTACTCACCCTCCTGCCACTAGAAACTGTTTGAGATTGATACATGAGGACTATGAGGAGAGAATGGGGCAGTGGGATTAGTTTGGGATCGACATAAGGCTACAGGGAGCGTGTGGGGCAGTGGGATTACTTTGTGACAGCCTAGGTAAGAAATCCACAGATACGATGGTCAGGATGACCTCCTGTGCAATAAACTTCTTCCAATGTGGGAAATGTGAAGTCAACTGTAATCATGAGGCAAACAATTCCTGGTAAAGATATGGAGCTGCAGTCCAGTTAAACAGCAATTTAATATAAACTCCTGTCACTTACCCGTAATCCCCATCTCAGCACACTGCTCTCAGAATCCCTCATGGCCAACCTCTTCCCGACATTCAGCTGCGTCTCGATGAGGGAGAAGGAATTCCCAATTTCCCGCTTACAATCCTCAGCTGTTTGGTGGAAGAACTCTTCCACATGGGACAGACAGGCCTGCACTGTCCCTCGGACCTGGGCCTGATATGAAGCATCCTGAGGAGAGACATGGTAGATTATCTATACTGTGCAACACTGCCCAGAGAACCCAGTTTGTGGGGAGGCGAGGTATCAGAGCAGGATACTGAACCCAGATACATCCCGGGGGCTGTTAGAGATGAACACAAACTAGAATTACCCTGCAGGGGTAGCAGAACCAGGCATTGAACTGAGATGTCCCCCACAAGGGGGAGACACTGCAGCTATAGATGCTCAGTGCAGAGGAGGGCATAGAGTTATCGAAGCTGGACAGACAGCCCAGGGATCGGGAATCAGCAGGAGTATTGCTAGAATCAGGGCTCTGCACCCATCCCATGCTGTAGATGGCATCGCCAGGTTCAATGGACAGCATGGAGCTGGTGATCACAATACACCATCAGGGAGCAGACCCACACCCACATCCGCCCTGAACCTCCACCCACCCCCCACCAACACCTCCCCCAACCCTGTAGCTCGAGTGGAGAGGTGGAGATGGCCAGGCAGTGCATGAAGACTAGATCATGCCAGGAAGGGAAGGGGAGCAAGTCTGTTCACTCCATTCCCTGGTGCATTCCCACCCCTTCCCCCCGACACTTCTAACACAGAAACGGAACATGGGTTCCTGGCTTTTACCTGGGCTCTGCGGTTGGTCAGGTACGCAACCACATGACTGACGAAGGTAGCAACCTTGCGGATGACCACCTCTGTGGAGAGTGCCCGACGCGCCAAGGTGATCTGATGGACGAAACGTTGAACCGCAGGAATTTCTGCAGGAAAGCAAAAGAGAACCCAGAATCAATCTCACTGTAGTCAAGTTTCAGCATTCCCTCCTCTACCCAGGTGCCCTGCTCTCAGGAGCTGAAACAGGGTCTTCCATCAACTATTTAGCTGGAAAGGGCATCACACATTCATGCCCTCCTTATGGAATCCTCCACCCACATAATCCCTGACCCCCAGCAGTGGGGTCCTATCACAGGCAGGGAACTTGGCCAATTTCCCCCCCACTATCTGAAGCAGGTATGGGTTTCTTTGCCTTTGAGGGGACATTAACTACTCATCCACAAGAATCTCATTAAGAGCCTGGTATCACGATAATCATTAAACCACAAAGGGTTGGGGGGTGGAGAGAAGAGTCCATTCTCCTTCCTCATACCCTCTCCTACTCAGTAGGTCAGGGCCAGTGACAGGGGGAGGGGGGGCAGGAGTGGATGGGGAAGTGACAGACTGAGGGCCAGTGATCTTCCCAGCCAGTACAGTGAATATAATGCAGTCCAATAGCCTTATTGACTTCAAGTTGGCAAACTGAAACTTTCCCTTCATGTCAGCCCAACAGTTCCCCCACCCCCAATGATCTTCATCCCAACTTTGAGTGGGGAATACGTAGCAATCTATACCAATCAGTGTTTGGTGAGCGTGTTGGGCAATGCCTACAGTGCATGATGAGGTTAACTGGATGAATGGCCCTATTCTCCCTTAGTCCCTGATGAGCAGTTCTCAAGATGCTGCCACCTTTCTGAACATCCACTCACTCCGGTCACAGCACACAGTGGCTGCAGTTTCCACTATCTACAGGGTGTGTGCTCCAGCAAATATTATCAAGTCTCCTACACTAACATCCAAAGGGTCACCATTAACCAGGAACTCAACTTGACCAAACTGCCAAACACGAAAGCTACTGCAAGTTTTTAAGATACATGGGTCCCTCTAATTTGCCCTCTATATCTGGGTACTCCCCCACCCTCTCTAACTGGGTGCCCCCCCCCCCCCCGCCTTCACCTCCTCTACCTGGGTACCACTACATGCTTTTATACCTCGCTCTACCAACCCCCTCTCTCTCCAAACCTGGGTACAGCCACCCCCCCACACTCAGGACCTGGTTCTACCCCCACCTGCCCTCTATACCTGGCTCCTCTCTGTAATCTACCCTATTCCTGATTGGCAGAGAGGAACTGAAGGAATGTGGTCTAAGAATTAGAGCCAGACCTTTCAGAAGTGAAACTAGGAAACATTTCTATACACAAAAGTTAGAAGTAGTTTGGAACTCTCTTCACAAGAGACAAGACCAATTGTTAATATAAAACTTTGATTGATATGAATTTTTGTTCGCGAAAGTTGATAAATGGTATGGGGATAAAGGTGGGAATGTGGGGTTAGGTATCAGATCAGCAATTAACTCACTGGAGTGAAAGAAGTTGGAGGGGCTGAACAGCCTCCCCTCCTGGTTCCTTGTTCCTATCAGAGCAGGTCAGAGTATTCTGCAGGGAGTGATGGAACTAAGATGGCTGAAGGAACAAACCTTAGATGCATTCACTGGCAAAGATGACAGCCGTTTTGTACACAGCAAGATCCCACCATTAGCAATGAGACAAATCACCAGTATATGTAATTTTGGTTGCACTGTTTGACGGGTCCAAAGAAACCCCAGGAACACCTTATTTCTCTTGGAATATGTACCCATGGGACCTCCATCCAAACAGACAAATGAGGGGGCTCTAGTGAAGAGTCATACGGGCTCGAAACGTTAACTGTGTTCCTCTCCACAGATGCTGTCAGACCTGCTGGGTTTTTCCAGGTATTTTTGTTTTTGTTTCGAATTTCCAGCATCTGCAGTTTTTTGCTTTTAGACAAATGAAGCGCTGGTTTAACATCTCACCTAAAAGACAGCCCCTCTGACAGTGCAGCACTCCCTCAGAACATCACACCCGAGGGATGTGGAAGCGGATTCAATTGTAATTTTCAAAAATGAATTGGGTACTTGAAAAGAAAAATTTGTAGATCTACGGGGAAAGAGCAGGGGTGGGGCTAATTGGATAGAAACAAAGAAAATAAGAGAGTAGGCCATTCGGCCCTTTGAGCCTGCTCCGCCATTCAATATGATCATGGCTGATCCTCTATTTCAACGCCACACTCCCTCTCTCTCTCCATACTCCTTGACACCTTTTGGAGTCTAGAAATCTGCCTATTTCATTCTTAAACATATTCAGTAACTTGGCCTCCACAGCCTTCTGTGGTCGAGAATTCAACAGGTTCACCAAGGAGCCAGCGTAGACATGGTGGACCAAATGGCCTTCTCCTATGACTGGAAAGGGGTTTAAGCCCTTTTGACTCAAAAAGGGAGAGGGTACCAACTGAACCAAGCAGGTCAGGGGTTAGGTATGCAACAGGGCAAGCTACACATGGTTGATGGATGAGGAAGGACCCCCCCTCCCTACAAAAGATTCTATGGAGAGGAAGAAGGATGCAGGAAAGACTTAAACCTGTGTCCTCGATACTGCTGAACACCTGAGGGGGTCCATCGCGTAGCAGCTTGTCACAAAGTTTCAGGTACTCAGTGGAGCTGACAGTGAACACGTGAAGTTTCCCATCTTTACTCGAGTCAGGATCTGGCCCCCCTGTCGACAGAGGGTGAACATCATCATCATCATCATCATCACTGCTCTCCTCTCCCTCCTCCTCCGAGTCCAGTTCTTCAGTCTTGGCTTGACGCTTCAACTCCTAAACACAAGTCAAAATAAAACAATAATTAAATCGGAGAACTTCCAGAGATCAAACACCAAGGGGTTCCAAGGGGAGAAAGGCAGTAAAAGATAAAAGCATTGCTGGGTGCCAAATGCAACTTAAAGGACTTGTATTTCTATAGCGCCTGTCACAACTTCAGAAAATCCAAGACAGTGTAGTCATTGTAGTCATTGTTTCAGTGTAGGAAACGCAGCAATCAATTTGCACACAGCAAGATCCCACAAACAGCAAGTAAGAAACAACAGATAATCAAATTTAGGGATGTTGATTCAGGGGATTATATATCAGCCAGGACACCAGGTGAACGCCCCTGCTCTTCAATGAAACAGTGGCCGTGATGTTACAATTATGAGATAAGGTTTTTATATTTTAGCACAGTAATTTAGGGTGAATGAAGGGGGTCAATGTGACCTGTTCTACAGTCTGCCTGACAGTAGCCTTGGTAGTTTGATTGTTAAAGATCAAAAGAAGGCTTAGATTGTTTTACTGAGAAGAAGGTGCAAGGTATTTACACTTGGAGACAATGGCTGCAGTCTCAGAGTACAACGAATAGAGTCCAAGATTCCCAAAGTCCCAGAAAGGTGTCGAAGTTTGAAATGTTGTAAATAATTGTAAAAGCAAAAAGATAAAAGCAAAAAACTGCAGATGCTGGAAATCCAAAACAAAAACAAAAATAAAAATACCTGGAAAAACTCAGCATGTCTGACAGCATCTGCGGAAAGGAACACAGTTAACTTTTCGAGTCTGTATGACTCTTCAACAGAACTACGGAAAAATAGGTGAAATATAAGATGGTTTAAGGGGGGGTGGGACAAGAAGAGCTGGATAGAGGGCCAGTGATAGGTGGAGATTGCAAAAAGATGTCATAGACAAAAGGACAAAGAGGTGTTGACGGTGGTGATATTATCTAAGGAATGTGCTAATAGGTGACATTAAGGATAGAAAGCAGGATGAGCAAGGTACAGATAGCCCTAGTGGGGTTGGGGCGGGGAGAAGGGATCGAAATAGGCTAAAAGGTGGAGATAAAACAATGGATGGAAATACATTAAAAATAATGGAAATAGATGGGAAAAGAAAAATCTATATAAATTATTGGAAAAAAGGGGGATCGGAAAGGGGATGGGGATGGAGGAGAGAGTAAATAATTGTGCTGTAAACTCTCCATTTACTTCTAAGTTGAAAGGCAATTGGTCTCGCAAGGAGCTAGTTAGCATTTCTACCTAGGGAAAAGGTTAATGTGTTTCACATTACCGTAGGGAAGAGGGCAAAGGAAGCCAATTTTGGGATAAGGCTACAGACTTCCCCACAAATCAATGAGTATCACAGCAGAGGTTCTGCGTGGTCAGGAGAAAAGAGGCTGCGCCACTTTGTGAACTACCACAGGCAGATGCAGGAGGGGGACAGTCTGTAGTCAAAGAGACACATCCTGTAGCCAACTAAGGATTCCTGGAGATTTGTTCTGCCAATGGCTAAGGGGAAGATAAGTCATCAGAACAGGCTTTACTACTGGAGCTGGATTTAAGCAACTCCCAAAACGCAGGGAAGTGCCTGGAGACGGTCACACAAAGTTACTATTCAGCGAAACAGGGAGACGGGCACCCTTTGGCAGCTTGGAATAACTGTGGACTGCTTGCTATAAGGACTGTAATTCCATGGAGTGCACAATGGGTGATGTCACTTCTTGCAGTTTGAAGCATAAGTTGTCTACAAAAGCAAAATAATGTTTAGGCAATAGCACTTTTAGTCATTTGTTATAGTAAAAACTTTCATGACGAGACAGTGGAGTAGTGGTAATGTTGCTGGACTAGTAATCCAGAGACCCAGGCTGTTGCTCTGGGGACATGGGTTCGAATCTCAACATGGCAGCTGGTGGAATTTAAATTCAATTAATAAATCTAGGGACTGTCACTCTATTAAATATAAAGGTAGTCTCAGTAATGGTGACCATGAAACTATCAATTGTTGTAAAAACCCATCTGGTTCACTAATGTGACTTTAGGGAAGGAAATATGCCATCCTTAGTAATGTGTTTGACTCTTAACTACCCTCTGAAATGGTCTAGCAAGCCACTCAGTTCAAGGGCAATTAGGGATGGGCAACAAATGCTGGCCTTACCAGCGACACCCACATCCCATGAAAGAATAAAGAAATAAAATGTAAACAAAAATGCTGGAAATCCACAGCAAGTCAGGCCACATCTGTGGAGAGAAACCAAGTTAACGTTTCAGGTCAACAGAACCGTTTACATTTCTGTCACTGCAGTGGGAGCCAAAGAATTCCCTCGCGCCAAACACACATGAACAACTCCCCTATTTTAATCTCCCTCAACCCCCACCTTTGCACCCACCTGCAGTCCACACTTGAAGTTGAGACGAATATTTCTCTTACAGAAGAAGTTTCGAGCCTTGATGGAGTTCAGGGAGAGATCACGTCGCTTCATGTTCATCTTGTAATGGAGTTTAGTCAACTGTATGGGGAGCGAGGGAGGGAGGGAGAGGAGAGAAATAAGCCCACACATACATCTCAACACCTCAGAATAAGACAACCAAATTCACACTAACAAGCCAAGGAAAGATACTAATCTTCATTCCCTCCCTCATAGCTGCCGAAAGCACACTTGGAGAGGGAAAGAGGAGGTGGCACTGAGGTTGGTGCAAATCCTCAGGTTTGACGATATTAGGGAAATTAAGATGCAACACAAAAGGAGGCTTTGACAAATGTAAAGCAAATAGCCAGCACAGACATGATGGACTGAATGGCCTCCTTCTGTGTCATAGAGGACCAAGCTGAACCTAGAAAGCACAGAGGGGACCTAGAAGAGAAATAAGAGGGAGCAGAGAGAGAGCATTAGCAGCTAAGAAGAAAGAGAAGCCAAAAGCCTGTCATAAACATGTAAATACTTAATAAAAAGGGTAGTCAAAGGAAGCATGGGATCGAGTAGGGTCCAAAGAGGAGATGAGAGGGAATGACTGGGGTATTAACTCTGGATCTGTCTTCACAAGAGAACAGGATGCTGCCAATGGATCCTGACAAGGAGGAGGGGGAGGCAGTAGCGATATTGGGCAAGAGCAGCATCACTCAAAGCAGAATAGTCACGCGGTCCGAATGGGATGAATCCTAGGTAGCTGAGAGAAGCAAGGGTGGAAAGTGCTGAAAAGGAGGGAGGGTAAATCCAGAAATGACAAGGCAGTCAGCCTAATGTTCGGGGGTGGGGAGGGGGAAGGTGGGAGACAATAACCCAGGACAAAATTTCTTGGCTTTTGGAAAAGTATGGGTTAATAAAATGAAAGTCAGCAAAGATTTTTGACGACAAATCATGCCTGATTAACTTGATCAAGTTCTTTGACGAAGTTAGAGAGGATTAATTAGGCTAGTGCAGTTGATGTTGTGTATATTGGGCTTTCAAAAGGCATTTGGTAAATTACCACATAATAGGCTTGTTAAAACAATTAAAGTCCATGGAATTAAAGAAGCAATGGCAGCTTGGATACAGAAATTGGCTAAAGGTCAGAAAGCAGAGATTCACAGTGAATTACTATTTTTTAGACTGGAGAGGAGTATAGAGTGCTGGTCCACAGGGGTTCATATTGGAATCACAGAATGGTCATAGCACAGGCGGCTATTCGGCCCATCATGTCTGCACCAGCTATCTGAATGAGCGCTCTTCATTTTATTGTAAATTAATGACTTGGACTTCGGTATACAGGACACCATTTAAAAATCTGCAGCTAACATGAAGCTTATAAGTGTAGTGAACAGTGAGCAGCATAGGAACAGATTTCATAGGACATAGTCTGGTGAAACTGGTGAAATGGGCAAAGTGAAGTGATACATTATTGTAGAAAGAATAAGAATAACCAAGTAAATAGTCATTTGTTAGTACAGAACTTGAGCATTGCTGAAAAAGAGAGGCTTTTGTGTTGAAGCTTTTCATCTTGCTCTCATCAGGACAATTGCAAGAAAATACCAATGTCAGAGAAAACAAAATACTGTATGAGAAGAGAGTGCCGATTGGTTGGAAAGTGGACTCTCATGCAGGTGTTGCCATGGAGAATGCACCAGTTGATAGGGCTGACAGTTAAGTGCCAAGCATTGCTTGAAATTTAAACCAGGAGAGTCCACTTGCCAACCAATCAGCACTCTCTTCTCAAAGTATAAATACGTTGTTTCCCTGACATTAGTATTTTCTTGCCAATTGACCTGAGTGCAAGGCAAAAACCTTCAACAAAAAAAATCTCTTTTTCAGCAAAACTAACTAAATAGTACAACTTCGAAGGATGCGCAGAGTCCAGCAGATGGGGGGAGGGAATGATGAGGGACGTGTTTGCAAACAACACTTTGTAAAAACCCATCTGGTTCACTAATGTCCTTCAGTGAAGGATATCTGCCATCCTTACCTGGTCTCACCTACAGGTGACTCCAGATCCATAGCAACGTGGTTGACTCTTAACTGCCCTCTGAAATGGCCGAGCAAGCCATTCAGTTCAAAGTCATTTAGGGATGGACAACAAATGCTGGCCTTGCCAGCAGTGTCCACATTCCAACAAAGCATGATTTTGGAGAGGGTGCATAGGAGATTTACTAGAATGGTTCCAGGGGTGAGGAAAACATTCCCAGATAGACTAGAATGGTTCCAGGGAAGGGCAAGTTCAGTTAATGTGCTGAGACAGGAGAAACTGGATGATTCTCCTTAGAGCAGAGAAGGTTAAGGGGAGATTTAATTGAGGCATTCAAAATCATGAAGGGTTTTGATTGAGTAAATAAGGAAAAAGTGTTTCCAGTGGCAGGAGCGTCAGTAACCAGAGGGACACAGATTTAAGGGCAAAATACTGCGGATGCTAGAAATCTGAAACAAAAACAAAAAATGCTGGAAAAACTCTCTGACAGCATCTGTGGAGAGAAAGACAGAGTCAACGTTTCGAGTCCATATGACTCTTCTTTACAGCACAGATTTAAGGTAAAACAAAAACAGAATTACCTGGAAAAACTCAGCAGGTCTGGCGAAGGGTCATGAGGACTCGAAACGTCAACTCTTTTCTTCTCCGCCAATGCTGCCAGACCTGCTGAGTTTTTCCAGGTAATTCTGTTTTTGTTCTGGATTTCCGGCATCCGCAATTTTTTTGTTTTTATCACAGATTTAAGGTGACTGGCAAAAGAACCAAAGGGAGCGTGGAGGAAGCATTTGTTTGGAATGATTGGAATCTGGAAGGCACTGCCTGAGAGGGCAGTGGAAGCAGGTTCAATAGTAACTTTCAAAATGGAATTGGATCAATGCTTGAAAAGGGAAACTCTGCAGGACTATAGGGAAAGAGCAAGGGAGTGAGATCAATTGGATAGCTCTTTCAAAGAGTTGACATAAACACCATGCAACACACTGTTCAACTGCTGATAAGAACAACTGTGCAAAGGAGAATGAAAGAGGGCCACAGGCCACCAGTCCAGGGGTTTAGAGGCATCAATAAAACTTTGACCAGAAATTGAGCTGGACTAGCCATATAAACACTGTGGCAACAAGAGAGGTCAGAGGCTAGGAATCCTGGCTCCCCAAAGCCTGTCCATTATCTAAAAGGCATGTCAGGAGTAGAATATTCCCCACTGGCCTGGATGAGTGCAACACCCACAACATTCAAGCAGCTTGACGCCGGCCAGGACAAAGCAGTCTGCTTGATTGGCAACCCATCCATCACCGTCAACATTTATTCCCTCCACCATTGACACACAGCAGCAGCAGTGTGTACCATCTACAAGATGCACTGCATGCACTCACCAAGGCTCCTTAGACAGCTCCTTCCAAACCCACAATCACTACCATCTAGAAGGACAAGGTCAGCAGATAGATGGAATACCACCATCTAGAAGTTTCCCTCCAAGCCACTCAACATTATAACTTGTAAATATATCGCCGTTCCTTCACTGTTGCTGGACCAAAATCCTGGAACTC
This sequence comes from Carcharodon carcharias, assembly GCF_017639515.1. NCBI lineage: Eukaryota > Metazoa > Chordata > Chondrichthyes > Lamniformes > Lamnidae > Carcharodon > Carcharodon carcharias. Next base: position 7,190,946 of record NC_054469.1, read on the forward strand.
CCTCCCTAACAGCACTGTGGGTGTATTTACACCACATGGACTGTGGCGGTTCAAAAAGGCAGCTCACCACCATCTTCTCAAGGGCAATTAGGGATGGGCAGTAAATGTTGGTCTAGCCAATTTATACTTCACATTCCATGAAAGAACGAAAAAAAATCAATTGTCAGCAGAAGCATCAACCATAACAGGAAGATTCCTGAGCAAACGCTCACCTCCGACTCCTGGTGTTTGATGGCACACTCCAGCTGTTTGGCTCTGTTATCACTCTCTCTAATCTGTTAAAGGGAAACAAAAACAATCAGCATGGCAATTAGTGCAGATGAAGGAACATCGCATTACAGAGACCGACGACCGGTGAGTCAGTGTTTAAACTGGAGCCAACTCCTCTGTCAATTTGTGCAGCAATGTTATATTATACTGCGCTCTCTGGAGTCTTATCGCTACTATATCTGTCCATCTCCCAATGAAACCGTACCAGAGTGAATACTCGTAACCGCTCCAGCTCTGACTTCCAGGTCTGTTGCTCAGTCTGTCGTCGTTCAATTTCGTCCTTTAGCTCCACAATTTCATCTTCCAGAAGGTTGCAGTCTCTGGTTTGATGCAGAGCACTGAAAAGTAGAGACCGCTAGTCACCCAATACTGAGCTATTAACACTCTAAGCATTCCTGCACTATTCCTCACCCAAGCGTTGATCACAAACATCCCCACACACTTTCAGCTTACCCACCCACCCACGATGTACCATCCCACAGTCCTATACACCTATCACCTTGTGCTCTCACAAGGCAGCTGAATGGCCTCTTCCTGGACCTGTGCTCCCTCAGCACCCCACCCCGACACAGCGTTCCCCTGACTCCAACCACTTTCTTAAGCTCCCTTGGCCCATCATTGGTAGCCGTAAGGACCCGACATTCTGGAAGTTGCTCTGAAAGCCCCACCGCCTCTCCACCTCTCCCTCTCCCCCTCCAAGGCCCTCCCTGAAACTTCACGGGGTCGCTGGGTCAAAATCCTGGAACTCCCTCCCACAGTGATGTTACGGTGTACCTGCACCACAGGGACTACAGCAGTTCAAGGCGGCAGCTTCTCAAGGGAAATTAGGGGTGGGCAACAAATGCTGACCCAGCCAGCAATGCCCACATCCTATGAACAAATAAAAAAAACCTCGGACCAAACTCTGGTCATCTCCCCATAATCTCCCCTCCTGTCTCTGTTAATCTCTTCCCCACTCCCCCACCACTGTACCTCAGGATCTCGGTTACATTGTGCGAGTCGGTCTTAGTGCAGATGAAGGCGATGCGTCCATACTGACCGTCCATCAGGAGCTGCCTGCGGAGACTTTCGTCCAGCATGTCCTTGGCCGTCTTGTCATCAACCGCCCGTGTCACGTTGGCCACGATCCACACAGCATCGCAGTTCTTCAGGTACTGAGCACAAGAGAGGTGCAACAGAGTTACAGTCAAGACACCATCCACCTGCAGCAAACCCTTGACCCAATCTCTGGCCCTGTGACCAGCCCCTGTCCCAAGACCCCCAACAGAATTAATGTTCCAGGTTGATGAAGAGAGGTCAGAGAGGTGAATGTGTTTCCCTCTTCACAATTGTGGCCTAACTGGCTGAGTATTTCGAACATCACCACTAAGCTAACGTAGCTGAGCTTGTAACTAACTGGGGATAGCAGTGGTGATGTTACTAGACTAGTAATCCAGAAGCCTGGACTAATGATTTGAGTATATGATTTCAAATCCCACTAAGGCAGCTGGGGGGATGTAAATTCAAGGAATTAAATAAATCTGGAGTAAAAAAACTAATCTCAGTAATGGTGACCATTAAACATCAGATTGTCACAAAAACCTGTCTCGTTCACTGATATCGAGAATCATAGAAAAATTATGACTCAGGAGGCCATTCAGCACATTGTATCCCTGTGAGTTGACAAAGAGTTACCCCAGCCTAATCTCACCTTCCTACACTGAGTTCGTAACCCTGCAGGTCACAACTCTTTAAGTAGACATCAAAGTTCTTTTTAGGGAAGGAAATCTGCCATCCTTACCCGGTCTGGCCTATATGTGACTCCAGGCAATGTGGCTGACTCTTAACTACCCTCTGAAATGACCTAGCACGCAACACAATTGTAGTCAAGGCAGCGGCGCACCAGCACCTTCTTGGGGCAATAAATGCTGGCTTTGTCAGCAACACACATGTCCCGTGAACAAATTTAAAAAAGAGCTTGAAGCTACAGAGATAGGATTACCTGAACCAGGAAAGCGTTAAAGGCTGTGATTGCTATACTTCACTCCACACCTCACCTGCACCCTGGAGAGAAGATTAAATTCAAACTTGACGACCAAGCAATCGATCTGCTGTCAAAATCCCCCCAGCCCACTCCCACCCTGTGCTTACGGCCACTGTCTGTTCCACCCACCCACCATGCTGGGTTTGACCTGAAGAGGGGGGTAGTGGTGGACTCTGGGTCTAACGCCATGCTCTTGTTCCTCCATCATCCCAACCGGTTACAGCTGGTGCCAGGAGACCATGCTTGCTCACCTCCTTGGCGATGCTGTTCCTAGCAGCGTTGGAGTCTCTGACACCTGGGAGGTCGACCAGGACAGCTCCAGTCCGCAGCACCGCAGACCGCGGCACTCGGATCCTCACCCGTTTCACAATTGGCCAAAACTCTCCACCTCGGCAGCCCCGAGAATCATCAGCACGGGAGTCAATGAAACGCTGCACCCTGCAGTGGAAATCCCTAGCCTGGGGAACGGAGAGGAAAGAGGAGATTTACTAGAATGTTTCCAGAGATGAGGGGCAGTTACGTGGAGAGACTGGAGAAGTTGGATTTGAGCAGAGACGGTCAAGAGGAGATTTAACAGAGGGATACAAAATCATGAAGAGATTTGATAGAGTAAATAAGGAGAAACTGTTTCCAGTGGCAGTTGGTCAGTAATCAGGGGACAGGGGTTTAAGATAATTGGGAAAGCAACCAGAGGGGCAGAGGGGAGATGAGAAGAAATGTTTATGCAGTGAGTTGTTGTGATCTGGAATGCATTGCCTGAAAGGGCGGTGGAAGCAGAATCAATAATAACTTTCAAAAGGAATAAATATATGAAGAGGAAAATTTACAGGACTCAGGGGAAAAAGCAGGGGAGCGAGTGTGTACTGTATCATTCTATAATGGCAGGTCAGAAGCTCACTTTGAGATGTTTGAACGGAAGGGATAACATCAGGGCCCCTGGTTAAACAGATTTACGGCAACACAGGTGAAAGCAGCAGAAATACAAGACTATGGAAGGATGAGGTTGAGTTTTCGAGTGGGAATCTTTAAAATGAAAAAACAGAAGCTAAAATCCTGATGTCTTTCCAAGCCCATTCAAGATGGATATTCAGCCAGTGAATTCTCCTGTTAATCTTCGTCAGTTAAAACCTAAAAGGTCAGAGGCTCAGGAAGAAACTGCCCTCTCTCCCTGCCCAGAGTACAGGGTAGAATAACAACATCAAGACAGCTTTCACTAACCCGTGTCTCAGTGATGGTCTCTGTCTTCCCCAGGTGCGATGTGACATCCCGAATCTGCTTCAGCTCGTTGTACGGGAGGATTCTTCCGTAAACGGCCTTCACACGACCGTACGCCACACTGGCCTCGGAGTTGGGGGCTGGTCGCTGTTTTTTCATCCGCCCAGATTTGCCTTTCATGTCATTCAGCAACAAGTGGAGCTCATTATTCCATTCCTGAGATCCAAAAGTATAAAGGAACACACAGATAAGAACAAAAAAGGACTCATTTCTTGAGCACCTTTCATGACCTCAGGACATCCTAAAGTACATTACAGCCAACAAAATACTGGAAGTGTAGTTACTGTTGTAATGCAGGAAACGCAGCAGACAATTTGAGAACAGCAAGATCCCACAAACAGCAATGTGAGATGACCTACATGGGAAAAACTTGTATTTTCTTTAAAGACAATGTCCCCTTAAAGACCAAAGTGGGTTGGGGTGTATTCTGAAAGAGGCTTAATTGGTTTCCTGATTATGACATCATTAGGTTCCAAGAAATGCTCATGTGACCGGAGGTCGCCTTGGGGATGAAAAGCTAAGAATCCAAAAGGTAAATAGAAAGCTAAATGTAGTGGTGGGGTTCCAGCCTGACTGGCGGCAGAACAAAGAATTGGTGAGAGTGGAAACAAGATTCTCCACAAACAGAGCAGTTTTCTGTTGGTGGTTTACAGCAGACCTTGGGGTTGAAGTAGGTCTCTAAAAATAGAGCAGAGACTGTATTTTCCATAAGACCATAAGACATAGGAGCAGAAATTAGGCCATTCGGCCCATCGAGTCTGCTCCACCATTCAATCATGGCTGATAAGTTTCTCAACCGCATTCTCCCACCTTCTTCCCATAACCTTTGATCCCCTTACCAATCAAGAACCTATCTATCTCCATCTTAAATACACTCAATGACCTGGCCTCCACAGCCTTCTGTGGCAATGAATTCCATAGATTCACCACTCTCTGGCTAAAGGAGTTTCTCCTCATCTCTGTTCTAAAAGGTCTTCCCTTTACTGAGGTTGTGCCCTCGGGTCCTAGTCTCTCCTACTAATGGAAACATCTTCCCCACGTCCACTTTATCCAGGCCTTTCAGCATTCTTAAGTTTCTATCAGATCCCCCCTCATCCTTCTAAACTCCATCGAGGAAAAACCCAGAGTCCTCAAATGTTCCTTATATGTTAAGCCTTTCATTCCTAGGATCATTCTCGTGAACCTCCTCTGGACCCTCTCCAGGGCCAGCACATTCTTCCTGAGATACGGGGCCCAAAATTGCTCACAATATTCTAAATGTGGTCTGACCAGAGCCTTATAAAGCCTCAGCAGCACATCCCTGCTTTTATATTCTAGTCCTCTCGAAATAAATGCCAACATTGCATTTGCCTTCCTAACTACCGACTCAACCTGCAAGTTAACCTTAAGAGAATCCTGGACGAGGACTCCCAAGTCCCTTTGCACTCCAGATTTCTGAATTCTCTCCCCATTTAGAAAATAGTCTATGCCTCTATTCTTCCTACCAAAGTGCATGACCTCACACTTACCCACGTTGTATTCCATCTGCCACTTCTTTGCCCATTCTCCTAACCTGTCCAAATCCTTGTGCAGCCTCCCTGCCTCCTCAATACTACCTGTCCCTCCACGTATCTTTGTATCATCTGCAAACTTAGCCAGGATACCCTCAGCTCCTTCATCTAGATCATTAATGTATAAAGTGAAAAGTTGTGGTCCCAACACTGACCCCTGTGGAACTCCACTAGTCACCAGCCGCCATCCTGAGAAGGACCCCCTTATCCCCACTCTCTGCCTCCTGCCAGACAGCCAATCTTCTATCATGTTTTCATGTAAGATATTGGTGGAAAAGACAGGACACTGAAGACAGGAAGAACAGGGGGTTGTGAATTGGACAAGAACCACTGCTGCTGTTTCAGTGCTGCCAGAGCCCACCATATTGTTTAAAGGAAACAGAAACAAGTCTCTGGGGATTCTGTGCCATCATTTCCAACAAGAGAGAATCTAACCATGGCACCTTGATATTCAAAGGCATTACCATCACTGAATCCCCCACTATTAACATCCGGGGGTTACCACTGACCAGAAACTGAACCAGCCATATAAATACTGTGGCTACAAGAGCAGGTCAGAGGCTGGGAATTCTGCAGAGAGTAACTCATCTCCTGACTCCCCAAAGCCTGTCCACCATCCACAAGGCACAAGTCAGGAGTGTGATGGAATACCCTCCACTTGCCTGGATGAATGCAGCTCCCACAACATAAAAGAAGCTCGATACCATCCAGGACAAAAGCCTGCTTGATCAGCACCCCATTCATTACCTTCAACATTTACTCCCTCCACCACAAACACACAGTGTACCATCTACAAGATGCACTGCAGGAACTCACCAAGGCTCCTTCAACAGCACCTTCCAAACCCATGACCTCTACCATCTAGAAGGACAAAGGCAGCAGACAGATGGGAACACCACCACCTAGAAGTTACCCAAGTTACACACTATCATGACTTGGAAGTATATTGCTGTTCCTTCACTATCAACGAGTCAAAATCCTGGAACTCCCTCTCCAACAGTATTGTGGCTGCAGCATTTCAAGAAGGCAGCTCACTACCACCTTCTCAAGGGCAATTAGGGATGGACAATAAATGTTGGCCTAGCCAGCGATGCCCACATCCATTTAAGAAAAAAAAAATCAGGATTGTTGTGACCCTAACTGTATCTAGGAGACTTTAGATAGAATCTGGCTGCTGGTGAATGTGACTCAAAGGCTGAAACAATTGAGTGGGTAGTGAGACACCCTACAGTGTGGAGGCCGAGATAGAAAGTCTGAGAGATTACATATGGTCCCACATTTCTGCACAAAGTATTGCAAGTGATTGTAAATATGTGAGGCCTATCTTTGTTGTATTGACTATTTAAAGTGAAACTTAACTTTTTGTGTGAAACGTACTGTTAATTGATGTTTGCATTGGTTAGTTTTACGTGGTTTGTTACAGTAAAAGTTTGAAGTGAAATCTTGTCTAGCGGTTTTCTTTCAGTTGGTGTTATGGAAATTCCTTTTAAAAGTGATCAATCTCTAGGGGGATCGTAACAAAGATGATAACAACCAGATAATCCGTTTTTTTTTTAAGATGTTCACTGAGGGATAAAGGTTGGCCAGGACACCAGTCTTCAAAATAATGTCATGGGATGTTTGATGTCCACCTAAGAGGGAAAATAGTTTAAAATCTCACCTGAAATATGGAACCTCTGACAGAGCAGTGCCCCCTCAGTACTGACCTTCCTGATTGGCCTGTGACATACATTCATTCTCAGACCAGTTCTCGACAAACAAAAGGAACGTGCTCAGCCTTGCACCTTTTCTGAATTATCTCTCAGCTTGAGGAGCCTATAGTTCCCCATTGCTTTCTCTATGTCAGAGTCAACTTGCCAACCAATCATCATCCTTTCTCCTGTAGTATAAATTGCAACAATTGCTTGAAATTTGGCATTCTTGCATTTGTCCTGATGAGCGAAAGACAAAAAGCTTCAGAAACATGTCTCTCTTTCCAGCAATGTTCAAGGATAAAATTTACAGGGCTGTGTGGAAAGAGCAGGGTATGGGAAAAATCGGATAGTTCTTTTAAAGAGGGATAATGGGATAAAGGCCATCTCCTGTGATGTATCATTCTTTAACCTTAAAATTAGGCCTAAATCATTGAAACAGTGATGTCAGAAAGCAGTTTTTTAAAAATTCATTCATGGGATGTGGGCATCGCTGGCTAGGCCAGCATTTATTGCCCAAGCCTAATTGCCCTTGAGAAGGTAGTGGTGAGCCACCTTCTTGAACCACTGCAGTCTTTGTGGTGTAGGTACACCCACAGTGCTGTTGGTAGTTGTGGTTGGGGGGGTGGGGGAGGAGTTTCAGGGTTTTGATCCAGTGACAAAGCACTGAAAAAAAGAGACATGTCTAATCTTTTCGTCTTGCACTCGTCTGGACACTTGCAAGAGCACCAATATAAGGGGGAAACAACAATTTATACCATATGTGAAGAGTGTGGTCGGAGGGCAAGTGGCATTGCCATGGAGAATGCACCGATGGTGACTGACAGTTAACTATCAAGCATTGTTTGAAATTTAAACCAGGCAGCTTGACCCCGATTGGTCAAGGCATTGCCCTGATGAATGAGTTAGTGAATGGCTGTCACTTATTTTGTTTAGCTGAAACAGGCACAATGTGTGTACATTTTCTTTCTGTCTGCAAAGAACAGGGCCCTGTAAACACAAATGCACTGCACTGCGATCCTGATTGACAATCTTACATCGTATATTAGCGTAATTCTTAGTACATTGAGGATTGTTTAGCAAATGGTGTCCAATCGTGGAATCACATCTAATGTTGGACACAGTATTTTGAGTTTTGCAAACACGGGCTGGTGGGGTACAGTCTGTCGGTTGCCCGTTGTGGACAGTGGCTGGGACGTGCTGTTTGATAATGATCCACCATCTATAAACACGTTCACACCACACTCTTGATGTTCCTTGTCGATTCCTTGCAGGCTTTGGAGAGTCAGTAGATGAGTTACTCACCACAGGATTCCGAACCACTGTTCAACTCACCTCCTCAGAGAAGAATTCCACCTCAGCGCAGTAACTGTCATTGAGACTGTTGTGAGAGACCTCAACTGCCACGGCAGTACAGGCCCTCATGGCGGAGGTGGGTAGGACAGCCTCTTCATCCAGCAGGGCGTTCAGCAGACTGCTCTTCCCTGACCCCGTGTCTCCAATCACTGCTATGTGGGTCAAAGGAGGGATGGTCTGTTGCTGCAGCTTCTCAATCTGCTCCCTAGAGACAGAGAAAGAAGGGAAGGGAGAGCAAGTCACAGGTAATAAAAGGAGGGATTAACACTTATTCCGTGCCTTTCGTGACACTGGGATGCCACATAACACTTCCATAACCAGTGAAGGACTATTTTTGAAGGCCATTCACCGTTGTAAAGTAGGAAGGACAACAGCATCCCACAAATGGCAATGTGACAAATGACCAAATAACTTGTTTAAGTGATGTTACTTGAGGGATAATTATTAGCAAAGGCGATGGACAACACTCCAGTTCTTCTTCCAATAGTGGCCGTGGGAACTTTTACTTCACATATGTCAAGTACTGACCCTCCAAAAGTGTCGCGCTCCCTCAGTACTGACGCTCCGACAGTGCAGCGCTCCCTCAGTACTGACCCTCCGACAATGCCGCGCTCCCTCAGTACTGACCCTCCGACAATGCCGCGCTCCCTCAGTACTGACCCTCCGACAATGCCGCGCTCCCTCAGTACTGACCCTCCGACAATGCCGCGCTCCCTCAGTACTGACCCTCCGACAATGCCGCGCTCCCTCAGTACTGACCCTCCGACAATGCCGCGCTCCCTCAGTACTGACCCTCCGACAATGCCGCGCTCCCTCAGTACTGACCCTCCGACAATGCCGCGCTCCCTCAGTACTGACCCTCCGACAATGCCGCGCTCCCTCAGTACTGACCCTCCGACAATGCCGCGCTCCCTCAGTACTGACCCTCCGACAATGCCGCGCTCCCTCAGTACTGACCCTCCGACAATGCCGCGCTCCCTCAGTACTGACCCACCGACAATGCCGCGCTCCCTCAGTACTGACCCTCCGACAATGCCGCGCTCCCTCCTGACTTGACGGCAGGGAATCTTTACCCAATGACCTACAGTGAATCAGTCAAGATCTGTTAAAGGGATGGGTAACCTTTACAGCTTGTCGTATCCCACCCAGAGACTCGAACCCATAAACGAGGCCAACACTCTCGTGCAGTACAGGATGTGTGTTTCAATTTGGAGGTGCCATTTTTCATACGAGTCATTAAATCAAGTCCCCTTATTGTTCTCCCAGATGGGATAAAAGGTATCATTCCAAGAGTAAAGGAGTTCTCTCCTGGACAATATTTATCAAATCAAATATCTAAACATAGCTCATCTTGCTGTGCACATTTTGAATGCCGAGTTTCCGTATTTTACAACTGTGACAAAACTAAAAAATTACGTCAATAACTATGAGCTGCGTTGGGACATCATGAACTAATGAAAAGCACTGCAGAAATGTAATTAACCCATTAAATGGTTATTAACTGATACTCACTTCCACTCCTTCACATGTGCCTCTGCGATCCCCTCTGCCTGCAGTGTCTGCGAGATGCACTGAAGCAACAGCTCACACTCCCTCAGCTGGCAAGTGACATCCTGGTCTGATGTTGCCCAGGAACTCTCGGAGGCTTCTCCAGGTGAGGGGCAGTGAAAAGCAGCATTAACAACTAGCAAAATAAAAACATGTATGATTCTGGGTCATCTCGACCTGAAATATTAACTTTGCTTCTCTCTCCACAGATGCTGCCAGACCTGAGTATTTCCATCATTATTCAGTTTTATGAAAAATTTTTATTTCAGATTTGCAGCATCTGCAGCATTTTGATTTTGTGGCAGCAAAAAGTTGTGTATCAAAGTTTGCAAGTGACATGATGTTAGGAGGCAAAGTTGTATAGATGGGAGCAGGAGGGTACAAGAGGACAGATATTAATGGGATGATTATATTGGTAGGATATGCAGGTGAAAGACAGTGTTTAAGAACCTTGAGCACATGGAGATGTAACAGGTCCAGGACGTGTGAGGCAGCGAGCGAGCGGGCGAGGGAGGGAGAGCGAGCGAGCGAGCGGGCGAGGGAGGGAGAGCGAGCGAGCGAGCGGGCGAGGGAGGGAGAGCGAGCGAGCGGGCGAGGGAGGGAGAGCGAGCGAGCGAGCGGGCGAGGGAGGGAGAGCGAGCGAGCGAGCGGGCGAGGGAGGGAGAGCGAGCGAGCGAGCGGGCGAGGGAGGGAGAGCGAGCGAGCGAGCGGGCGAGGGAGGGAGAGCGAGCGAGCGAGCGGGCGGGCGAGGGAGGGAGAGCGAGCGAGCGAGCGGGCGGGCGAGGGAGGGAGAGCGAGCGAGCGGGCGAGGGAGGGAGAGCGAGCGAGCGGGCGAGGGAGGGAGAGCGAGCGAGCGAGCGAGCGAGGGAGGGAGAGCGAGCGAGCGGGCGAGGGAGGGAGAGCGAGCGAGCGGGCGAGGGAGGGAGAGCGAGCGAGCGGGCGAGGGAGGGAGAGCGAGCGAGCGGGCGAGGGAGGGAGAGCGAGCGAGCGGGCGAGGGAGGGAGAGCGAGCGAGCGGGCGAGGGAGGGAGAGCGAGCGAGCGGGCGAGGGAGGGAGAGCGAGCGAGCGAGCGGGCGAGGGAGGGAGAGCGAGCGAGCGAGCGGGCGAGGGAGGGAGAGCGAGCGAGCGAGCGGGCGAGGGAGGGAGAGCGAGCGAGCGGGCGAGGGAGAGCGAGCGAGCGGGCGAGGGAGGGAGAGCGAGCGAGCGGGCGAGGGAGGGAGAGCGAGCGAGCGGGCGAGGGAGGGAGGGAGGGAGAGCGAGCGGGCGAGGGAGGGAGGGAGGGAGAGCGAGCGGGCGAGGGAGGGAGGGAGGGAGAGCGAGCGGGCGAGGGAGGGAGGGAGGGAGAGCGAGCGGGCGAGGGAGGGAGGGAGGGAGAGCGAGCGGGGAGAGGGAGGGAGGGAGGGAGAGCGAGCGGGCGAGGGAGGGAGGGAGGGAGAGCGAGCGGGCGAGGGAGGGAGGGAGGGAGGGAGAGCGAGCGGGCGAGGGAGGGAGGGAGGGAGAGCGAGCGCGCGAGGGAGGGAGGGAGGGAGAGCGAGCGGGCGAGGGAGGGAGGGAGGGAGAGCGAGCGGGCGAGGGAGGGAGGGAGGGAGAGCGAGCGGGCGAGGGAGGGAGGGAGGGAGAGCGAGCGGGCGAGGGAGGGAGGGAGGGAGAGCGAGCGGGCGAGGGAGGGAGGGAGAGCGAGCGGGCGAGGGAGGGAGGGAGGAGAGCGAGCGGGCGAGGGAGGGAGGGAGGGAGAGCGAGCGGGCGAGGGAGGGAGGGAGAGCGAGCGGGCGAGGGAGGGAGGGAGGGAGAGCGAGCGGGCGAGGGAGGGAGGGAGGGAGAGCGAGCGGGCGAGGGAGGGAGGGAGGGAGAGCGAGCGGGCGAGGGAGGGAGGGAGGGAGAGCGAGCGGGCGAGGGAGGGAGGGAGGGAGAGCGAGCGGGCGAGGGTGGGAGGGAGGGAGAGCGAGCGGGCGTGGGAGGGAGGGAGGGAGAGCGAGCGGGCGAGGGAGGGAGGGAGAGCGAGCGGGCGAGGGAGGGAGAGCGGGCGAGCACGCGAGAGCGAGCGAGCGCGCGAGAGCGCGCGAGAGCGCGCGAGAGCGAGAGAGCGCGCGAGAGCGAGAGAGCGCGCGAGAGCGAGAGAGCGCGCGAGAGCGAGAGAGCGCGCGAGAGAGAGCGAGCGCGCGAGAGAGAGCGAGCGAGCGCGCGAGAGAGAGCGAGCGAGCGCGCGAGAGAGAGCGAGCGAGCGCGCGAGAGAGAGCGAGCGAGCGCGCGAGAGAGAGCGAGCGAGCGCGCGAGAGAGAGCGAGCGAGCGCACGCGAGAGAGCGAGCGAGCGCACGCGAGAGAGCGAGCGAGCGCACGAGAGAGAGCGAGCGAGCGCACGAGAGAGAGCGAGCGAGCGCACGAGAGAGAGCGAGCGAGCGCACGAGAGAGAGCGAGCGAGCGCACGAGAGAGAGCGAGCGAGCGCACGAGAGAGAGCGAGCGAGCGCACGAGAGAGCGAGCGAGCGCACGAGAGCGAGCGAGCGCACGAGAGCGAGCGAGCGCACACGAGCGAGCGAGCGCACACGAGAGAGCGAGCGAGCGCACGAGAGAGAGCGAGCGAGCGCACGAGAGAGAGCGAGCGAGCGCACGAGAGAGAGCGAGCGAGCGCACGAGAGAGAGCGAGCGAGCGCACGAGAGAGAGCGAGCGAGCGCACGAGAGAGAGCGAGCGAGCGCACGAGAGAGAGCGAGCGAGCGCACGAGAGAGAGCGAGCGAGCGCACGAGAGAGAGCGAGCGAGCGCACGAGAGAGAGCGAGCGAGCGCACGAGAGAGAGCGAGCGAGCGCACGAGAGAGAGCGAGCGAGCGCACGAGAGAGAGCGAGCGAGCGCACGAGAGAGAGCGAGCGAGCGCACGAGAGAGAGCGAGCGAGCGCACGAGAGAGAGCGAGCGAGCGCACGAGAGAGAGCGAGCGAGCGCACGAGAGAGAGCGAGCGAGCGCACGAGAGAGAGCGAGCGCACGAGAGAGAGCGAGCGCACGAGAGAGAGCGAGCGCACGAGAGAGAGCGAGCGCACGAGAGAGAGCGAGCGCACGAGAGAGAGCGAGCGCACGAGAGAGAGCGAGCGCACGAGAGAGAGCGAGCGCACGAGAGAGAGCGAGCGCACGAGAGAGAGCGAGCGCGAGAGAGAGCGAGCGCGAGAGAGCGAGCGCGAGAGAGCGAGCGCGAGAGAACGAGCGCGAGAGAACGAGCGCGAGAGAACGAGCGCGAGAGAGAGCGAGCGCGAGAGAGAGCGAGCGCGAGAGAGAGCGAGCGCGAGAGAGAGCGAGCGCGAGAGAGAGCGAGCGCGAGAGAGAGCGAGCGCGAGAGAGAGCGAGCGCGAGAGAGAGCGAGCGCGAGAGAGAGCGAGCGCGAGAGAGAGCGAGCGCGAGAGAGAGCGAGCGCGAGAGAGAGCGAGCGCGAGAGAGAGCGAGCGCGAGAGAGAGCGAGCGCGAGAGAGAGCGAGCGAGCACACGAGAGCGAGCACGCTAGAGAGAGCGAGCGAGCACGCGAGAGAGAGTGAGCGAGCACACGAGAGCGAGCGAGCACACGAGAGCGAGCGAGCACACGAGAGCGAGCGAGCACACGAGAGCGAGCGAGCGAGCGCACGAGAGCGAGCGAGCGAGCGCACGAGAGCGAGAGAGCGAGCGCACGAGAGCGAGCGAGCGAGCGCACGAGAGCGAGCGAGCGAGCGCACGAGAGCGAGCGAGCGCACGAGAGCGAGCGAGCGCACGAGAGCGAGCGAGCGCACGAGAGCGAGCGAGCGAGCGCACGAGAGCGAGCGAGCGAGCGCACGAGAGCGAGCGAGCGCACGAGAGCGAGCGAGCGCACGAGAGCGAGCGAGCGCACGAGAGCGAGCGAGCGCACGAGAGCGAGCGAGCGCACGAGAGCGAGCGAGCGCACGAGAGCGAGCGAGCGCACGAGAGAGCGAGCGAGCGCACGAGAGAGCGAGCGAGCGCACGAGAGAGCGAGCGAGCGCACGAGAGAGCGAGCGAGCGCACGAGAGCGAGCGAGCGCACGAGAGCGAGCGAGCGCACGAGAGCGAGCGAGCGCACGAGAGCGAGCGCGAGAGAGCAAGCGCGCGAGAGCGAGCGAGCGAGCGCACGAGAGCGAGCGAGCGAGCGCACGAGAGCGAGCGAGCGAGCGCACGAGAGCGAGCGAGCGAGCGCACGAGAGCGAGCGAGCGCACGAGAGCGAGCGAGCGCACGAGAGCGAGCGAGCGCACGAGAGCGAGCGAGCGCACGAGAGCGAGCGAGCGCACGAGAGCGAGCGAGCGCACGAGAGCGAGCGAGCGCACGAGAGCGAGCGAGCGCACGAGAGCGAGCGAGCGCACGAGAGCGAGCGAGCGCACGAGAGCGCGAGCGAGCGCACGAGAGCGCGAGCGAGCGCACGAGAGAGCGAGCGAGCGCACGAGAGAGAGCGAGCGAGCGCACGAGAGAGAGCGAGCGAGCGCACGAGAGAGAGCGAGCGAGCGCACGAGAGAGCGAGCGAGCGCACGAGAGAGCGAGCGAGCGCACGAGAGCGAGCGAGCGCACGAGAGAGAGCGAGCGCACGAGAGAGAGCGAGCGCACGAGAGAGAGCGAGCGCACGAGAGAGAGCGAGCGCACGAGAGAGAGCGAGCGCACGAGAGAGCGAGCGCACGAGAGAGCGAGCGCACGAGAGAGCGAGCGCACGAGAGAGAGCGAGCGAGCGCGAGAGAGAGCGAGCGAGCACGCGAGAGCGAGAGCGAGCACGCGAGAGCGAGAGCGAGCACGCGAGAGGGAGCGAGCGAGCACACGAGAGGGAGCGAGCGAGCACACGAGAGGGAGCGAGCGAGCACACGAGAGGGAGCGAGCGAGCACACGAGAGGGAGCGAGCGAGCACACGAGAGGGAGCGAGCGAGCACACGAGAGGGAGCGAGCGAGCACACGAGAGGGAGCGAGCGAGCACACGAGAGGGAGCGAGCGAGCACACGAGAGGGAGCGAGCGAGCACACGAGAGAGAGCGAGCGCACGAGAGAGAGCGAGCGCACGAGAGAGAGCGAGCGCACGAGAGAGAGCGAGCGAGCGCACGAGAGAGAGCGAGCGAGCGCACGAGAGAGAGCGAGCGAGCGCACGAGAGAGAGCGAGCGAGCGCACGAGAGAGCGAGCGAGCGCACGAGAGAGCGAGCGAGCGCACGAGAGAGCGAGCGAGCGCACGAGAGAGCGAGCGAGCGCACGAGAGAGCGAGCGAGCGCACGAGAGAGCGAGCGAGCGCACGAGAGCGAGCGAGCGCACGAGAGCGAGCGAGCGAGCGCACGAGAGCGAGCGAGCGAGCGCACGAGAGCGAGCGAGCGCACGAGAGCGAGCGAGCGAGCGCACGAGAGAGAGAGAGCGAGCGCACGAGAGAGCGAGCGCACGAGAGCGAGCGCACGAGAGCGAGCGAGCGCACGAGAGAGCGAGCGCGAGAGAGAGCGAGCGCGAGAGAGAGCGAGCGCGAGAGAGAGCGAGCGCGAGAGAGAGCGAGCGCGAGAGAGAGCGAGCGCGAGAGAGAGCGAGCGCGAGAGAGAGCGAGCGCGAGAGAGAGCGAGCGCGAGAGAGAGCGAGCGCGAGAGAGAGCGAGCGCGAGAGAGAGCGAGCGCGAGAGAGAGCGAGCGCGAGAGAGCGAGCGCGAGAGAGAGCGAGCGCGAGAGAGAGCGAGCGCGAGAGCGAGCGAGCGCGAGAGCGAGCGAGCGAGCACGCGAGAGCGAGCGAGCGAGCACGCGAGAGCGAGCG
This sequence comes from Carcharodon carcharias, assembly GCF_017639515.1. Classification (NCBI taxonomy): domain Eukaryota; kingdom Metazoa; phylum Chordata; class Chondrichthyes; order Lamniformes; family Lamnidae; genus Carcharodon; species Carcharodon carcharias. The sequence goes on from NC_054469.1 coordinate 7,206,387, forward strand.
AGCGAGCACGCGAGAGCGAGCGAGCGAGCACGCGAGAGCGAGCGAGAGAGCACGCGAGAGCGAGCGAGAGAGCACGCGAGAGCGAGCGAGAGAGCACCCGAGAGCGAGCGAGAGAGCACGCGAGAGCGAACGAGCGAGCACGCGAGAGAGAGCGAGCGAGCACAAGAGAGAGAGCGAGCGAGCACACGAGAGAGAGCGAGCGAGCACACGAGAGCGAGCGAGCGAGCACGCGAGAGAGAGCGAGCGAGCACGCGAGAGCGAGCGAGCGAGCACGCGAGAGCGAGCGAGCGAGCACGCGAGAGCGAGCGAGCGAGCACGCGAGAGCGAGCGAGCGAGCACGCGAGAGCGAGCGAGCGAGCACGCGAGAGCGAGCGAGCGAGCACGCGAGAGAGAGCGAGCGAGCACGCGAGAGAGAGCGAGCGAGCACGCGAGAGCGAGCGAGCACGCGAGAGCGAGCGAGCACGCGAGAGCGAGCGAGCACGCGAGAGCGAGCGAGCACGCGAGAGCGAGCGAGCACGCGAGAGAGAGCGAGCACGCGAGAGAGAGCGAGCGAGCACGCGAGAGAGAGCGAGCGAGCACACGAGAGAGAGCGAGCGAGCACACGAGAGAGAGCGAGCGAGCACACGAGAGAGAGCGAGCGAGCACACGAGAGAGAGCGAGCGAGCACACGAGAGAGAGCGAGCGAGCACACGAGAGAGAGCGAGCGAGCACACGAGAGAGAGCGAGCGAGCACACGAGAGAGAGCGAGCGAGCACACGAGAGAGAGCGAGCGAGCACACGAGAGAGAGCGAGCGAGCACACGAGAGAGAGCGAGCGAGCACACGAGAGAGAGCGAGCGAGCACACGAGAGAGAGCGAGCGAGCACACGAGAGAGAGCGAGCGAGCACACGAGAGAGAGCGAGCACACGAGAGAGAGCGAGCACACGAGAGAGAGCGAGCGAGCACACGAGAGCGAGCGAGCGAGCACACGAGAGCGAGCGATCGAGCACACGAGAGCGAGCGAGCGAGCACACGAGAGCGAGCGAGCGAGCACACGAGAGCGAGCGAGCGAGCACACGAGAGCGAGCGAGCGAGCACACGAGAGCGAGCGAGCACACGAGAGCGAGCGAGCACACGAGAGCGAGCACACGAGAGCGAGCGAGCACACGAGAGCGAGCGAGCACACGAGAGCGAGCGAGCACACGAGAGAGCGAGCGAGCACACGAGCGAGCGAGCGAGCACACGAGAGCGAGCGAGCGAGCACACGAGAGCGAGCGAGCGAGCACACGAGAGAGAGCGAGCGAGCACACGAGAGAGAGCGAGCGAGCACACGAGAGAGAGCGAGCGAGCACACGAGAGAGAGCGAGCGAGCACACGAGAGAGAGCGAGCGCACGAGAGAGCGAGCGAGCGCACGAGAGAGCGAGCGAGCGCACGAGAGAGCGAGCGAGCGCACGAGAGAGCGAGCGAGCGCACGAGAGAGCGAGCGAGCGCACGAGAGAGCGAGCGAGCGCACGAGAGCGAGCGAGCGCACGAGAGCGAGCGAGCGCACGAGAGCGAGCGAGCGCACGAGAGCGAGCGAGCGCACGAGAGCGAGCGAGCGCACTAGAGCGAGCGAGCACACTAGAGCGAGCGAGCACACGAGAGCGAGCGAGCACACGAGAGAGCACACGAGAGCGAGCGAGCACACGAGAGCGAGCGAGCACACGAGAGAGCGCGAGCGAGCACACGAGAGAGCGCGAGCGAGCACACGAGAGAGCGCGAGCGAGCACACGAGAGAGCGCGAGCGAGCACACGAGAGAGCGCGAGCGAGCACACGAGAGAGCGCGAGCGAGCACACGAGAGAGCGCGAGCGAGCACACGAGAGAGCGCGAGCGAGCACACGAGAGAGCGCGAGCGAGCACACGAGAGAGCTCGAGCGAGCACACGAGAGAGCTCGAGCGAGCACACGAGAGAGCGCGAGCGAGCACACGAGAGCGCGAGCGAGCACACGAGAGAGCGCGAGCGAGCACACGAGAGAGAGATCGAGCACACGAGAGAGAGATCGAGCACACGAGAGAGAGAGATCGAGCACACGAGAGAGATCGAGCACACGAGAGAGATCGAGCGCACGAGAGAGAGATCGAGCGCACGAGAGAGAGATCGAGCACACGAGAGAGAGAGAGCGAGCACACGAGAGAGAGAGAGCGAGCACACAAGAGAGAGCGAGCACACAAGAGAGAGCGAGCACACAAGAGAGAGCGAGCACACAAGAGAGAGCGAGCACACAAGAGAGAGCGAGCACACGAGAGAGCGAGCACACGAGAGAGCGAGCACACGAGAGAGCGAGCACACGAGAGAGCGAGCACACAAGAGAGAGCGAGCACACAAGAGAGAGCGAGCACACAAAAGAGAGAGAGAGAGCACACGAGAGAGAGCGAGCACACGAGAGAGAGCGAGCACACGAGAGAGAGAGAGCGAGCACACGAGAGAGAGAGCACAGTCATTGAGAAACAGATGGTCTTACCTGATGGATCACAGCCTCTATCACCCTTTCCATTCTGGAATTCCCGAAAAGCTGAGTCCAGGTGATCTCCATCTGTATGGCCCTCGGGAGTCAGGTGAGGTGGAAACCTTAGTTCCCGCGGCTTCAGGTCCCAACTGCGGCTGGGATTAGAGTCTCTCTGGGATAGGGGTAATCCAGCACAGTGCCTCCCATCTCCATGATTTGTGGAAAGCCGGCTATCACTAAACACGGAATCAGAGACCGGTGAATCAGCCAATCGCCTCCGAAAAGTGCGAAAGCTGTCCTCGGAATCCTCATGATCAGAATTCTCCGAGGAATCCGGGAGGTAGTCGAGCTCAGGAGGTGGGAATATCTCATCGTCAAAGCTGTACGGAAGGAGGAGTTGATCAGGAAACCTAGTGTTCCGGAGTTCGGACAAAGCTGGTGGATTCTGGGACTGTAAGGGGTCACTCTGGACACATTCGGGTTCAGCCCAGGGCCTGGGATTTGGTCCCTGTCTCAAGGGATGCAGGAACTCGACGGGGGGTGATCCGGCATTCTGGAGACTGGGAAATCCAGCCATGCGTTCCTCACAGACTGAAAGGACAGTGCAACATTCCGGTATGCTCCTCCCAGCTGCTTTCTGCAGCCCGAGGGAGTCAGTGCCCAGAGAGGCCCCAGCGAGCGTGCTGGCAGAGGGATTGGCAAAGGAGGGGGAATCGGTGGGAACATTCGCAGGGTTGTGCTCAGACAGGTTGGTCCTAAACACTCCATGGCGGCATGAAGCTCCTGGTGGATGGCCAACACCTGCTGCGCGCTCAGAATAAATGCTGCCTCCGCTGGGAGCACCGGATGTCAGGGACCCGGGTGCAGGAGCAGCTGCACCTCTTGCTCCTCGGCCACGTGGGCAACTTCCAGCTTCCTCATCACTCTCACTTTCCTCTTTGACAGTTTTTAGTGGAGGCTGTTCCTCACTATCACTAATGATGATCACACAGCTGATGGAAGCTCCGGGACACTCATCCTCTGGGAGACTGGAACCGGGAGAAGCAGGAAACATCAGCTGAGTGGTACCACCTATCCCGTCGCCCGATTCCCTAGCCCTCTTCTTCGCCCGCAGGGAGAGGCGATTGGTTAACGGCACCTGTGGGGGAGGGCTGACCACACTCAAGGTTGAGCCACAGGCACCGGACCCGCCCTCTCGCCCCAAGCCATGGTGAGGTGGAATCTTCATTTCTGTGGGATCCTGTGACCAAGCCTGCACGGGATAACCATCGCCGTGAGCATGTCTTCCCTCCACAATCCTGTCTTCATCAAAATAAGCTGTGGTGGGAAAACAAGAGAAACAAAACAATTCAAATGTTTACAGGAGTTTCACAGCTACACAGGATGGGATAGGCCAATCTGACCCGGACAACACAGGAAGACATTTGGCCTCGTGTCTGTGCTCGCTCTTGGGGACAGCCCCACCTTCCTGGTCTTTCCCAATAGCCTTGAAGCTTTACCCCTTCTTGTATTTATCCAATTCCTTTTAAAAAAAAATTACTTATCTGCTTCCACTATTCTATCAGGCAGCATATTCCAGATAAAACAATCCTGTCTGACAATCACTGTAAGTCACTGTCCTCAGCTGTCATTAAAATCAAGCTGCAATCACAAATTTTGCTGAGTTTTCTTTCATCCGTTCCCAGCTGCCCAGAAAAGTTGATGACACAATTGAGTGGCTCAGTGGACCTTGTTACAGGGCAGATTAGAGTAACTACACTGGTGTAAGACTTGAGCCACACACTTTCCACTGCTATTCCACACAATTCAGTTTAAAGAGAATTCTGCAAATAAGCTTATTCTAGTAAGAGTAGCCACAAAGCTATCAGATTACATAAAACCCGAGTATGCACATAACAGCCTTGAAGGAGGGGATAAAAACAAAAAACTGCGGATGCTGGAAATCCAAAACAAAAACACAATTATCTGGAAAAACTCAGCAAGTCTGGAAGGGAACCTGACATCATTCCAAAGTCAGCCCTGCCCCTGTCCCGGCCCTCCCCCTGTCCCGGCCCTCCCCCTGTCCCGGCCCTCCGATAGCCCGGCCCTCCGACAGCCCGGCCCTCCGACAGCCCGGCCCTCCCCCCGTCCCGGCCCTCCCCCCGTCCCGGCCCTCCCCCCGTCCCGGCCCTCCGATAGCCCGGCCCTCCGATAGCCCGGCCCTCCGATAGCCCGGCCCTCCGATAGCCCGGCCCTCCGATAGCCCGGCCCTCCGATAGCCCGGCCCTCCGATAGCCCGGCCCTCCGATAGCCCGGCCCTCCGATAGCCCGGCCCTCCGATAGCCCGGCCCTCCGATAGCCCGGCCCTCCGATAGCCCGGCCCTCCGATAGCCCGGCCCTCCGATAGCCCGGCCCTCCGATAGCCCGGCCCTCCGATAGCCCGGCCCTCCGATAGCCCGGCCCTCCGATAGCCCGGCCCTCCGATAGCCCGGCCCTCCGATAGCCCGGCCCTCCGATAGCCCGGCCCTCCGATAGCCCGGCCCTCCGATAGCCCGGCCCTCCGATAGCCCAGCCCTCCCCCCCGTCCCGGCCCTCAGACAGCCCGGCCCTCCCCTCCGTCCCGGTCCTCCGACAGAGCAGCCCTCCCCACCGTCCCGGCCCTCCGACAGAGCAGCCCTCCCTCAATATGGGAGCATGGGGGAAGGATAAGTCCAACACCCAAATGGATATCCTGCATCCCAGGGTGGCTCCTCAACTCTCCTCTTGGGAAGACTTTTTGAAACGCAATCTTGCGCTCTGCTGAAATAGGCCATTCGGCCCAACCAGTCCATGCCAGTGTTCATGCTCTACCTCAAGCCTCCTCCCAACCTTTTCTCATCGATAACCTTATAATTTGACGACCAGGACTTCACTCAGTTGTCCAACCACACACACACTGCTCTAAATGCAGACCATGCTTTGGTACAGGTTTAGTATAACTTCCCTAATTTTCAATTCTATTCCTCTCCAAATAAAACCCAGTGCACGATTTGTTTATGGTCTTGCTGACTTGTGGCATGACCTTTGGTGAATGGTGTACTTGTACTCAAAGATCCCTTTGTTTCACAACTCCACCTATGCTTGCACCTCCCCAGTAACGTGATATCTCTATTCTTCCTACCAAAATGTACTAACTCTCATTCATCTGCGTTGAACTTCACTTGCCAATTATTTGCCCATTGTGCAAGTTTATTAATGTCCTCCTGTATTTTGTTGCGGTCCTTCTCATATTGACTATACCGCCCCTGCCTCCAATTTGGTGTCATGCACAAATTTAGAAATGGTGTTTTTGATTCCAAAGTAAAATTGTTAATGTAAATTGTGTACAGCAGTTATCCCAGCACTGATTCTTGTGCAACACCATGACTCACCCTCCGCCACTGTGAATTCTACCCTTTATTTCCACTGTCTGCTTTCTGTCTTGAAGCCAGCTAGCACTCCATTCTGCCATGTCTCCTAGCTCCACATTCTCTAACATTACTCATTAATCTATTATGGGTCACCTTATCGAAGGTCCTTTGACAATCCGGACAATTTACATTTACTGCACTGCCACTGTCTACTCTGAGATACTTCATCAAAAAATCCATAAGGTTGGTCAAATAAGATTTTCCTTTTTGAAATCCATGCTATTCATTATTGTATATTTTGTTTCTAGGTGTTTTTCTATTTTCTACTTTAGTGGGGATTCCATTATTTGTCCTCCTTCAATGTTAAGCTGGCTGGTCTATAATTCCTTGGTCTTGTTCCACCACCCACCCCCCTTCTTACAGATAGTGGAAAGCTAATGTCATTCCTAGTCCTCTGGTATCACACCTTTCCCTAACAAATTATACAATGTCCCTAATGCCTCTGCTATCTCTTCCCTGGGCTGTCTTTTCTAAATAGAAGCCCTTACCTGAGCTAATTTGGTTGCTTGTTAGGGATGTTATTGTTCCATCCTTTCCTGTGTCCTCTTTACCAGATTTTGGGAAATCAGTCCACAGTCTCTCTATGTTGATCCCACGTCTGTGGGTTACAGAATCTTCCAGCGATTCTACATTTGGTTTGGCCTCCGGTGCAGTTCCTGTTTCCCGGACAGTGATTTCTTCTTCATTGTGCGGTTCTTCCTTCCACACGGACGAGCTCTCTCTCCGCACCAGATCCCTCGCATCGACATTCAGAGGTGCTGCCTTCCCGAGTTGCTCAGTTTCAAACACAGGTGACCGGCAGGGTGGGAAACTTGGGTGCAGGGATCCCACTGACTCGCCAGCCTCACACCCCCTCCTGGCCATGTCCTGTGACCAGCTGCTGTCTGCATGATGCACATCAGAAACATGGCCAGGTAACACTGCCTCTACACTGGAGTCGGCAGGACATTCTCTCTCTCGTTTCCAATCACTGTCACCTCTCGATTTCGGCAAGGGCTCAGCAAAGCCACCGGAGGCAGGGCCCAGCGCAGTGAAACTTCCCCTTTCCAAAGTGTGCAACGGTAGACTCTGCACTTTACAGCATCCCAGTGGAGGAACATCTGAACTAACACAGTCAATATTCGCAAATCTCTCTCCCACATCGTGGCTACAGCCCAGATTATCGTGGTCAGGAGGCGAGGATTCTGTTGCACTGAAGCCTCCAACCACATCGTGGCTACGGCCAGGATTATCATGGTCAGGAGGCGAGGATTCTGTTGCACTGAAAGCTTCAACCACATCTTGTCTATGACCCTCATTATCATGGTCAGGAGGCAGCGGTTCTGCTACACTGAAACCTTCAACCACATCGTGGCTACGGCTCTGATTATCATATTCAGGAGGCGAGGGTTCTGCTACACTGAAACCTTCAACCACATCGTGGCTATGACCCTGATTATCATATTCAGGAGGCGAGGGTTCTGCTACACTGAAACCTTCAACCACATCGTGGCTATGACCCTGATTATCATATTCAGGAGGCGAGGGTTCTGCTACACTGAAACCTTCAACCACATCATGGCTACGGCCCTGATTATCATGGTCAGGAGGCGAGGGTTCTGCTACACTGAAACCTTCAACCACATCGTGGCTACGGACCTGATTATCATGGTCAGGAGGCGAGGGTTCTGCTACACTGAAACCTTCAACCACATCGTGGCTACGGCCCTGATTATCGTGGTCAGGAGGCAGCGGTTCTGCTACACTGAAGCCTTCAACCACATCGTGGCTACGGCCCTGATTATCGTGGTCAGGAGGCAAAGATTCTGCCACACTAAAACCTTTCATGCCACTGAGTTGGTCAGGGTCAGAAGATGAAGAATCTGTGCCCAGAGAAGGTGAAGGAGGTGACACATCTGTGCTGGGTCTGCCATCGCAACACGTTCCTGTCACATGACTAACGGCGAAATCAGAACACTTTGAATCTTTCCCTGTCTCTCCATGACACGCCACTACTGCAGAACTCAACGACATCGGGGATCCAGAAGCTTTTGGTAACTCCGGTAATAAATCCCCAATTCCATCATCAGCAATCTCCTCCATCCCAACACCATCCAGATCGGGCATATCCTTCACTCCCTGGCTTTCCCACAAACCGCACCCATCATCCTCTAACCCCTCATGGGAATCAGTGCTGGAAGAACGCTGGGGAAGAGGCCTGCTTTCCCTGGGAGCACCATTCTCCTCCAAATACAATCCTGAGCCCTTTGCAAGTGAGGGGGGAGAATCATCATCAGCGATCTCTTGCATTTGGACAAGATTTCCTTGGATGCACTCGTCCGAATGATTCTTCCTGGAGTCTGGAGAGATAACATGTGAGGTGTCGCCCCAACTATTTTCTTGCACAGTCTCCATTTTCCCGGCAAGTTTACCACCCTCCTGCAGAGATGATGTTTCAGAATCACCCATCACTCCAACAAGCCCATTCACCTCCGTGTTGGGTGAATGAGGGATTGAAGGGGAGGGCTTTGTTGCATTGGATATGGCAGTGCTATCAGCAACCTGTCCACAGTCAATAACGCCTTTATGCTGCACCTCCTGGCACAGAGATTCATTGGTTTCCTTAGGCACCTGCCTGCGTCCTGAAATCTCGGAGGTGTGAGACTGACTAACAACAGGGGACTTTTCAATCACCAAGTTCCGCTGTGATGTATTAATGGCTTCATCCTCTGGTTGAGTCACGTGAGTTCTGAAGAACTCTCTAACTATTCGCGCTACCTCGTCACATCTGTTCACCATTCTCACTTTGCTGCAGACTCGACGCTCCAGAGGGGCTCTGTATTCTGTAAAGAATTGTCGGACCATTCTGCCAATATACCAGGTTCGATGCTGCCTTAGTTCTTTGGAGAGGGACAGCAGGCTTAAGCTCAGCCTCTCTGCTGGTACAAGCCCCTCTGTTCCAGTTTGCTGGAAGTTACACACTCTTTTATTGGGACTTGCACCAGTAGAATTTGAACTCAACACCTCTTCTTCAAGGGGTCTCTTCAACTCTCGAGAATCAAGGTGCCTTCGGCCATTTAATCTCTTGCTTGCGATATCTTCCCTCTCAGATTCAGACTCTGAAAGTTGTAGGTTCAGATACTCAGGGCTTGATGAGACAATCGTTGAGCCAACTTCAACACCCGTCTCAGTATTATTTATATCAGCAGTTTCTCTCTCAGACAAATCTGTGCTCCTCACAATGGCATGACACTTCTCCATCACATCCAACTCCATGTATTGCCATCCAGCGCCGAAGCATTCAGGCTCAGTGTTGGTGCGCAGTCCCTGCTGATGTGTCCCAGTAATTGGTATCAAGTGTAATGACTCTGACAGCAGAGCTCTGTGCTCTTCGTTGAAGGAGTTGTGGTGAGTAATGGTCTCCTCCTGCTGGAATTGTCCACATTCACTTATGACCACATTCTCCGTTTCCTGTTCAACATCCAAGTTTGTTGGCCAGCGTTTTCTCAACATGGTCTCATTTTGCTTTTGTATTTCAGGCCCCTGCTGCATGTCTAAATCTCTCCATTTGGAGGTGTGCTTGGTGCTACATGGTTGTGTCATTGCAATCCCATCTGCCACAACTGTTTGGCTTGGTGCACTCACTCCCTTCTCACCTAGAGTCACTGACGTAGCTTCTGCGTCCCCTCTCCAATGTGCAGTGAGCTCCTCGACAAAACCAACAGGCTTTCCCTTAGAGAAGTTGAATTGCTGCTCAAGCTGATCAGGAGTTGGATTTGTGGGGTGATTTTCCCCCAACTGCTGATCAAACTCAAGCAATTCTTCATCTGAGACAGAAAGCTCTTCAGAGAAACCTGCTAAAGGGCATGTCTCCTGTAAGACCCTCTCATCTTCACGTATACGTGCGTTGGGCATCACTGTTCCTGATGTTTGCAATAGGTCACCGTCATTGCCAACTGCTGAGTTGAGACTGAAGTCTACCTCCCCTGGAACGGCACAATCTTTTAAAGACGGACAAATACTTTGGTTAATTTTATCAGCCTCAAAGCTCAGTTCCTCATGATCTGGAACAGAGGTTTCACTTTCTGACAGGGTATCTGGAACCTGCATGCAGATCAGTTTCTCTGCGCTAGAGGCCTCCTCCTGCTCACTCTCCTCTTCAGCTTGCTCAATCAGCTCATCACTTCCCATTGGCTCACATGGTGCAATGTCACTCAATGCATCATTCTCGCATGGCCCTTCACTGATCTCCAACCCCACCCTATCAGATAAATCCAGTCTCTCAGGTAACCCAGTTACTGAGGTGAATCCCTCTACCGAGTTGTTGCCCAGCAACTTCTCCCTTCTCTCTCTTTCCAAAGCCCTGGGCATTTCACACTTTGACGTGGCCATTGCCAAACCACACTGGAGAGTCTGCTGCCTTGTATCAGGGCTCTGCTCTGCTCGCTCCCCAGTCGGGCAAACTTCAACTCGGAGTTCTGACGATCCTGCGGATTCCTCTGGGATTTGAGACCTCTCCATCTCTTTGTGTCTTTCATCTGCAAGAGCCTCCTCCTTTGCAGGGAATACAGGAGCCGATTTCTCTCCAGCACCAAGTGGCGCCTGACTGACTCTTCCGACCTCACTACAACCTTGCCTGGAGGACACAACTGCAGTGAAAGGTGGGGACTGTGGGCTGGTAGCAACTGTGTTACAAACTTCCCTCTCCTCTGGGCTTCCAGGAGCCAGTGTACACACAGGATGTAGTTCAGTTTGCCTTCTGCATACGTCGCTACAAATCTCATCCTCTCCCCCCTTAGCATCATCTTGGTCAGTCAGCTCACTGCTTTCCATTGACCACCATCTTGCACCACCACCCTCCATGGACCCTTCATCTAGTTCCTGCTCCACCTCAAGAGACGAACCCAGTCGGACAGATAACTCAGACCTAGACATCGAGTTCAAGTCCTCTGCTGAGTCCTCGCTCTGCAACGGGCTGCGACATTGCAGCACTCCATCCTCAGCAGTACCTTGTGGCGACATGAACTCTTCAGACACATTTTCTTCTTCACTCTGCTCTTCAACTGAGGATTGCCCTCGTACTAAATCCTCTTGGAACACTGTCCTCTGGGAATCAGAGGGAATGCACTTGGCCAGTTCCCCCTCTTCTGCACCTGCAGCATCCACCTTTCCCAAGCGATCCAACAGGAATTGGGAACTCTTATCACCATGGGTTTCATTCAATCCCACCTCCGTCACATCTGCCTCTTTGATGTCAGCCACACTTTGCTCTAGCTGATCAATATCTGTTGCATCCAAACGGCCTCGCTCATCACTCCAGCCTGCCTCTTGCTCATTTCCCTTGCTTAATTCCAACTCTCTCTCAAGCACACTGCCCGTGGACGGGTGAGCTTCCTCAGGCGTGCTTGGATCAGAGAGGGTTAGGTTACTGCTCTGCTCAGAGATGGAATCAAACTCAGGATTGAAGACAGAGTCAGTCAGTGTCACTTGCTGCTCAGTTTGTGTCACTGCAGCAAAGTGTGCAACAGGAGCAGAAACCTCATCCAGATGGGGTCGATTAAGGGGAGAGGAATCTCCATTTCCAGGGCTGGCAGAAGACAAATGGTCTTCCTTTCCAGAACCTTCTTCAGTGAAGTCAGGATAGATATCAGCTTCTTCCCCAGAGCTACCAGATTCACCTTCAACATCCATGGCGTTTTCACAAGCGTGGACTCTCTCCAGACGCCTTAGAGTCGCAGGATTATCATTGCTGCCTCGTTGGACAGCACCTACAGTCAAGCAGGACAGTGGGATGGTCCCCGGTGGTGATGCTGGGCTTTCCTCAGCCTCTACTACCTCACTCTGACCAGAGGCAGCCAGTGGCACAGCAGAGGAATTGCAGTTTTCAGTTTCTAGCACACTCAGCCTACAATGCTGGATCTTTACCAGCTCATCTCCAGTTTCAGATTTCCTGTTCTCCATCTGAGAGATCACTCCTGGCTTATTAGCTCCGTAATCCATCACTGAAGGGAATTTCTCCGATTGCTCACTTACAGAATTTCTACTTGTCTTTGTTTTATCAATGGTGGTGAAAAGATGACAGGGTTCACCCAACAATTCAGCAGCTTCAGACCGTACGCTGGTTGTTAGATATCCAGGGGGCAGGTCTCCCTCCTGTTCTATGCAGGCTAATCTTGGCTGATCTTGCCCAGCTTCCGACATTGTTGGGGGTTTTACAGTTGCGCCTTGCTCTGTGGGCATCTCTGATCGGGGCAGATCTAGAACATTCTGATCTGAGGTAACCAGAGTAGCATCGAGCGGACTCTCTGAACTTGGCACCCTTACTGCACCCTGTGAATTCTCTTTGCTCTCAGAGCTGTGTGACGCGCTGCTCGAAACTTGAACTCTGTTGGGAGGCTCATCTGTGGCTGGGCACACACAGTGACTTCGTTTGATGGGCTCTTCCTCTGCCGTGTAGTTCAAGCTTTCAGTCTGGGTGAGTGGGCTAAGGGTGCCATCATTCGTTTGTGTCACTGTTTTAAGGGACACATGCCAAGGGGCACCTGTTGCCTGTATACAAGATGGAACTCCAGCTACATCTTGCTGGTGTGCTGCCAGTGTATCCATATCTTCCGATTTCACGAGTGCACCAACTGGATCTCCAGCTCGTGTCAATGATTCAAATCCTTCCACCTCCTCCCTTGCAGTATCACCAAGGGTGGTTGTCACAGGAGACGACTTTGGCAATGGCATCTTGCCCGCCTTTCCCTCATCTCCACAGCTTTCAGCCTCAGAGGCAACACTGCAGTCACTCAGCATCTCTAGCTCAGAGGGTGCTGGACTAACACTGGATAAATCAGATGCCTCAATCACATTCCTGCCTGCACACTCGGATACTGGGTCAACATCCATACCTTCATCCATGGGGTCTTCAACCTCCTTGGCATCATCTCTAACAGCAGGATCCAGTATTACAGAACTCTCCATAGCATCAGAACCAGCGCTAAGGATATACCCTTCCTTCACTGTTGCATTATTTATGGTGAGTCTAGTGACACAGAGCCCTCCCACTGCCTCACCATTTATATCCACAGGTCCAACAAGAATACTTGGAAATTGTGTACGTTCCAGAGGATCTGGTTTATGTTTGATATCATTGCTTGGGTGTAATCCTTGAGTTTGGTCATCTATTTCTAACTCTCCTTGATCAAACAAACTGAGTTTGCTTTGGGCTTCTACACCCTCCATTAAAGCAACTGGTTCGGAGGAGTTCCCTGGAGTATTTCCCTGTGTTTCACAGCCCCCAAAGACTCCTGTTGCCTCTCCAAGGACTGTGCATGACTGCTCTCCTTCACTGCGTTGGCCGGCCGTACTGGCTTCGCTCTGCATTCTGGGCACAGCTGAGAGCCCAGGTCCCACAGTGGAAGAGCACGATAACTTCCCTAGATTGGGATACGTCAAGCTATCATCTGTGTTGGCCTTTCCTGACGTGGAATGGCCTGTGGTTAGGTGTGCACCGATAGGAATGCTGCGCACGTTCACGGCCGCTTTTAAGGTCAACTGTGACCCATCTTTGGTATCTGCAGAATGAGCAAAATGGTCAAATTTTGGCAGGGAATTACCCGGCATGAAACAATCAGCCATAATAGTGTTGGAAACCACTCCTGAACATTCCTCTGTGCGTGTCACTCCATCCTCTGCTGGCTTTATATTTGCAGAAAGTCCACCTACATCCGATTCATCATCATGTGTGACTGCTGTCTTGGCAATGGTGCCTGATGCTTCTGGGTCAATCAAATTTCCTTCTCTTCCCACCTGTTCTGTGACCACATTCGATATTTTTCCAGGTGAGGAGTTTGGAGTTTCTGCCTTCAAGCCCAATGTATTCAGAAGATGCAGTTTATCAACGGCGAGCATATCATCACTCGAATTCAGTCGTTCAGGCGTTGAGCCGGTATTGAAAAGTGATGCTTCTCCGATCGGCAAACATTGAGGAGAAAGTTCTTGTGATTCATGGTTATTCAACAAATCAGACTCTGCTCCAAGATTTGGCCATTCCGGAGCTGCAGGAAAAGCTGGGCCAGGCACAGGAGATACACCATCAACTTGATGACGCACCACGGGTTCAACCTCTCTCTCATCGGCTGACCTCAGTTCCCCTGCTGCCCCGTCAATCTGAGTATGGTCACAGTTCACACCCTTATTGAGAAGGGCATCATCCATCAACCCCCCAGTAGAAGTGGTTGATTCTACAGCCATTGCTATGGGACTTGCATCTTCTTCATCCACCAAAAATCTCAAGGGCCCTTCATGTGAATCCACGTTCTCTTCATTGCCCACAGACACTGTTGTGGTGTTAAATCTGTCTTGAAGTAACAAGTTACGCCTTGGAATATCTTTGTTCAGGCCAACATCCCTTGGCTTATCAACAGATTTGTTCAAAATCTCTCGCGTCTGGCTACAGTTTGAATCCTCTTTAGACGCAGAGTTATCCTCGATGAGTTCATCCTTCACCAAACAGCTATCACCCACGGCATCCTGGTGTGTATCTGTTTGTATAGGTGGCTCTGCTGAGCCAATTTCATTCTCCACAGGTTGTATTTTCTCCTTATTTTCAGACTTGAAAGAGCAATCCAGCCACTGCCCAACAACAGGATGGAGAGAGTCCGACTCCTTCATCTGGTCAGCTGTCTTGCTCTGCCTTAGATGGCCATCCTCACTCAGCAATTGGCACTGACTCTGCAATCCTTGAACATCAACCTTAGCAGAGTCCCTACAAGAGCCACTAACAGTGGACATGGGGCCTTCTGATGTGATGCCCTCAGTACTCTCACCCAAAGCAGCTGATACTTCCTCTATAAACATGTCATCTTGCACCATGGGCTCAGTCACAATTTGTTCATCATCCATGTTGGCTCCAATGGCATCAATATCCAGTTGGGGCTCTGAGTGCACAGCTGCCTGTGTCATAACCTGCACACCAGTATCAGCTGCGGTGTCATTTACCACGGAAGGTGCCCATTCCATACCCGCTGCATCCTCCACCCTCTGCTCCCCATTGCTGGGAGATCTGCTCTGGTCGCTCCTTCGGGAGGTCCGGTTGCTGCCCACAGTCTCCTCGTGGACTCCGCCTGCCAGGGTCCCTATCCCAACGCAGCCTCGCACAGTCGGCTGGGCTGACAGAAACCAGGCACCTGCCGAGCCCCCTTTGAAGGGAGCGCTTTCATCCATCTGTGCCAGTGAGTCAGAATGTGTTACCATGTGGACTTCACCCTCACTCGAGTTGCCTCGTCGCGCCAAGTCCCGGTGAAAGCACTGGGGAGATGTTGGGAAGTGGTCAGCTGTGGCCGAGCCAGCAGCCTCTGCTCTCCCTCCGGCTAGACCGGGAGATGTCCGTTCTTCTTCCTCACCCCATGATGGCAAGTGACACGTACTGGAGCCATGCCTTTCATTCAAGAGAGGCAGCTGCTTACAACGAGAAGCTTCTTCCGCAGGTATAAGTCCCTGAGTGCGACCTTCAAGCAGGAGTCTATTCGAATGTTCGTCAGAACCCGGAGGGACAGGAATACCAAAGCTCCCCAAGTTCATCAGTGGGGCAAAGGGTCTGCACCCCGTTATCCGGGAATCGATGAACTGCTCAACTTGAAACCCCTCGGCAATGGGAAAACTACCTTCAGACAAGGCGGATGGCTGGGAAGTCTCCCCTGCAGTCACCGGTGGCACCACAAGGTTATGGGATGCTCTAGTTGCCAGCGACGATGTCACGAGACCTTCTACCTGGCTTGTGGATCCCATGGGCTCAGGGGAGAGTTGACAATATGGAAGCCACACCATCTGAGATGGGGCCAATTCAAGTCTGTTACACGTTGGGCGAGGAGTGCCTGGAACCAGAGTGGGTACTGCAGAGCCGCGCAGTGCCAGGGTGCGTCTGTTACCACCTTCAACTTCGTCTGCAGGCCAACGAACTCCTTGCAGGAACCCAGGAAACGCTCCCAAGAATAACCGAGGAGTTGGGAATCTTGGGTAGTGGGCAGGAGCGATTGAGGTCTGCATTTGATAGGAGAACAAGTTATTCTTAATGGGCTTCACAGCATTGGTTACTCAACATGTACAATTTTCACAAGCAATCTTCTACCAGTAGCCCATTAGAATAGGGAGAATTAATTCCACATTCTCACCACTCTCTGGGTAAAGACATTTCTCCTGAATTCCCGATTGGATTTATTAGTGACTGTCTTATATTGGACCTTGTCAATAGGTGTAGGAGCCCAACTAGTTCATTAATGTCTTCCAGCAAAGGAACCCTGGACCCTTTACCCAGTATGGGTCAACAAGCGATTCAAACCTTTCACGTGGGTGACTCAATGCCTCAGGGGCAACCAGTGATAGGCAATAAATGCAGTCTTGCCAGCAACACCCACATCTTCAGAATAAGCAACAAACAGTGGTGAAACTTCCTGTGGACCTCTCACTCCAGTTCTCACCTTTCAGCAGTGTCTCTGCTATTTTCTTTTAGGCTTCCTGCTAGTTTCCCCCCTACCCCGAGATACATCACATCCCTGGCCATGGCTTACATACCACCCTTGATACCGAGTGCAAGTAGGCGATTCAGCTGAGGGAGGCATCACCAACTTGAAGTTCAACCTGTACACCTTTGTTAGGGGGCACAGGCTAACCAGCACATCAAGAGTACTTGTTCACTTCCCCCCTCTCCCTCTGCATCCCCCAAAGGCCACTTGAACCCTTAAGGTCACCACGATCGAGCTCAGTGATTCAGCAAAGCCTCCGACCATTTCTGCAGTTTATCCACTGAGTGATCAGTTGAGCCAGTGAGGTTCCTAAAGTCATGATTCAGTGGTAACACACTCGTTCCTGAGCCCCCTCGGAACGGTGCCAGAGGAGCGCCGGGAAGAGGTGCCAGGGGAGCACTGCACCGGTCAGGGGAGCGGTGCCAGGGGAGTGTTGCCAGAAGAGCACCACATCGCCCGGGGGAACGGTGTCGGGGAAGTGTTGCCAGAAGAGCACCACACCGCCCAGGGGAACGGTGTCGGGGAAGTGTTGCCGGAGGAGCCCCACACCGCCCGGGGGAAGCAGTGCCGGGGGAGTGCTGCACCACCGGAGGGACCTTTTTTTCAAAAATTCTTTCATGGGATGTGGGCAAGGGCAGCATTTGTTGCCCATCTCCAATTGCCCTTTAACTGAGTAGCTTGCTAGGCCATTTCAGAGGGCAGTTAAGAGTCAAACACATTGCTGTGGATCTGGAGTCACATATAGGCCAGACCAGGTAAGGATGGCAGATTTCCTTATGGATTATTACCAGAATCAACAATGGTTTACTGGTTGCTATTACCGAGAGTTGCTTTTAATTCCAGATTTATGAATTGAATTTAAATTCCACCAGCTGCTGTGGTGGGATTTGAACCCATGTCCCCAGAGTATTAGCCTGGGCCTCTGGGTTACCAGTCCAAAGACATTACCCGCTATGTCACCGTCTCCCCTCAAAATGTATATTCTTCTTTTTAGATTGTTATTGTTACTTTTCATAATCAAACTGAGATAACAGGATTTCCTGTCATACTGTAAGGAGGGAGTTGATCAGACAATCAAAGAGTTTGCAAACATTATCACAAGGCAGGCTTGCATTACTTTCTACACTGAGCCTGGAATGAGTGGTGTTTGGAATCCCTGACTAAACCAGGCAAGCTTCTCTATCCGTGCTGCGTACCTGTAGTTGGGAGCTGGGCTTGGGGCCCTGATTCAGTCCACTGCCTTCTCCCTGCTCACAGTCGCACAGCTCAAACTGAGAAAACACAAGATACAATGTAATCAGCACAGCCTTCACCCCTCCCCATATACTCCCTGGACATGTATGACATACATTCCCTAACCACTTCCCACAAAAATAATCGTGGTTTTCAAAAAGGAACTGGATTATTATCCAAAGAGGAAATATCAGCAGGGCTATGGAGAAAGGGCAGCAGAGTGGGCCTAGCCAAGTTGCTCTTGCTGAGAGCTGGCACAAACAGAACGGCTGAACGGCCTCCTTCTGTGCTGTAACCATTCTGTGGTTTTAGAAGTGCAGTCTAATCAAAATTCATGTTCAACATAGCTTCTCTGCTTTTCAAACCTGTCCCTCGAGAAATGAGCCCCCTTTCCTCTTTTTTTAATGACCTTTTTAACCTACGTCACAACTTTCAACGATTCCATCTGTACCCCTACATACCTGTCACTCTGGACTATCCTATGCTCCGAGTTTCCAAGGAGTATGCAACCTCCTTATTCTTCCTACCGAAACCCATACTCAAGTCCATTTGATACTTACATGCCCATTATGTAAGTTTATTCCTACCTCCCAGTATTTTGTTGCTGTCCTCCAAGTTGGTGCAACTGCAAATTGTATTTTGATTCCCAAGTCCAAATCGCTTCAAAATAAGGAGGAAGCAACTTAGGACTGAGATGGTGAGAAATTCTTTTACTCAGAGGATGGAGAATATTTGAAATTCTTTACCCCAGAAGGCTGTGGAAGCTTAGTCATTGAGAAATTTCTAAATACCAATTTGGGGATAGTGTGGGACAAAGGCTTTGAAGTGCAGGATCAGCCATGATTATATTGAATGGTAGAGCAGGCTCGATAGATTGAATGGCCTATTCCTGTTCCTGTGAGTGCCGCCCCAACAGCACTTGAAACTGAACACAATTCAGGACAAAGCAGCCTGCTTGGCTGGCATCTCATCCATCGCCCACTCCCTCTACCACCAACACACAGTGGCAGCTTTGTGTACCATCTACAAGATGCACTGCAGCAGCTCAACAAGATTCCTTAGACAGCACCTTCTAAACCTGCGACTTCTAACACTGAGAAGGACAAGGGCAACAGATGAAAGTTCCCCTCCAAATCCACTCACCATCCTGACTTGGAACTATATCGCTGTTCCTTCACTGTCACTGGGTCAAAATCCTGGAACTCCCTCCCTAACAGCACTGTGGGTGCACCCACACTATATGGACTGCAGCGGTTCAAGGCAGCAGCTCACCACCACCTTCTCAAGGGCAATTAAAGATGGGCAATAAAAATGCTGGCCTAGCCAGCGATGCACACGCCCTGTGAAAGAATTTTTAAAAAAACACCTCGTCCTCTGCCCATGGCACCTTCCCATGACAACTCAAGTGTAACACCTGCCCTTTTACCTCCTCTATCCTCACTGTCCAAGGCCCCAAACACTCCTTCCAGGTGAAGGAGCGACTTACTTCACTTCTTTCAGTTTAGTCTACTGTATTTGCTGCTCACAATACAGTGTCATCTACATCTGCAGTACTGTGTACAGAACTAGTCCTTATTTACAGAAAGATGTAAATGCATTAGCAGTTCAGAGAAGGTTTATTAGCCTAATATCAGGAACAGGTGGGTTGGCTTACGAGGAAAAGGTTGGACAGGTTAAGCTTGTATCCACTAGAGTTTAGAAGAGCAAGAGGCGACTTGATTGATTCTGAGGGGTCTTGACAGGGTGGATGTGGAGAGGACGTTTCCTCTTGTGGGAGAATCTAGAACCGGGGGTCACTGTTTAAAAATAAGGGATCGCCGATTTAAGACAGAGGTGAAGAGAAATTTTTTCTCTCAGAGGGTTGAGTATCTTTGGAACTCTCTTCCCTAAAAGGCAGTGAAAGCAGAGTCTCTGAATATTTTTTATAAGGCAGAGCTAGATAGATTATTGATTAACAAGGAGGGGGGGGCGGTGAAAAGTTATTGGGGGCAGGGGTTGAGGTTACAATCAGCCATGATCTTACTGAATGGCGGAGCAGGCTTGAGGGGCCAAGTAGCCTACTCCTGCTCTTAATTCGTATGTTCGTACATTGCGGAGACCAAACGCAGA
This sequence comes from Carcharodon carcharias, assembly GCF_017639515.1. Classification (NCBI taxonomy): domain Eukaryota; kingdom Metazoa; phylum Chordata; class Chondrichthyes; order Lamniformes; family Lamnidae; genus Carcharodon; species Carcharodon carcharias. The sequence continues at coordinate 7,226,112 of NC_054469.1, forward strand.
TTGGGTGACCACTTTGCGGAACACCTCTGCTCAGTCCACAAGCATGATTCCCCAGCTTCCTGCTGCTTGCCATTTCAATTCACTATCTTGCTCTCACACTCGCGTTTCTGTCTGTGGCCTGCTGCAATGTTCCAGTGAAGCCCAATGCAAGTCCATTTAGTCATTTTACAGTGTTCTAGACTCAACATGGAGTTCAACAATTTCAGACCAGGAACTCTGCCCCCAACCAATTTGATTCTGTTCTTTTTCCCCCCATAGTCTGGTCTGAATCTTGTTTTTCACATTTTTTTGTTTTCGGGCAGAGCTGATCATTATTCTGCCATTCACACTCATTCTGGACAAATGCTTTGTTTCTTTACCACAACGTTCCTTTACCACAACCATTACCACTCCCTTTTCTTTTTATTCCATGGCATCTTTTGTCATTTAATCTCTCCCACCCACTACCCTATCCCAGACATTCCCTTGTGTTTTTCCTCCCTCTCCCCCTCAACCTTTCAACTGCATAAAACATTTCTACCTTCCTTAAGTTCTGAAGAGTCATAGTCAATTCAAAATGTTTTAACTCTGTTTCTCTCTCCACAAACGCTGCCAGACCTGCTGAGTATTTCCAGCATTTTCTGTTTTTATTGCAGGTTTCTAGCATCCACAGTATCTGCTTTTATTTTGGCACAATTAAAAAGGGCTTAGTTAGACTAGACCTGGGATACCATAACAGTTCTGGTCTCCTTACCAAAGGAAGGATATACTTGTTTTACAGGGGTCACTAGACTGATTCCTGGGATGAAAGGGCTGTCCTATAAGGGCAGGATGGGCCTGTACGCTCTGGAATTTAGCTGAATAAAGGGTGATCTTATTTAAATGTATAAGATACTTAGAGGGCTCGATAGCATAGATGCTACTTCCCTCGGCTGGCGAATCCAGAATGTGGGGGCACAGTCTCAGCGTCTGGGGTGGCCACTCAGGACAAAGATGAGGAGAAACTTCTTCAGTCAGAGGACTGTGAACCTTTGGAATCAGAGCTGTGGATGCTTCATCATTGAGTATATTCAAGACAAGAGGTCCATACATTCTAGGGCACCAAGGGAATGAAGCGATATGGGGTTAGGGCAGGAATAGTGGAGTTGAGGGTAGAAGATCAGCCATGATCTTGTGGAATAACAGAGCAGCTTCAAGGGGCCCAATGGTCTACTCCAGCTTTGATCTTATGCTCTTGGGGTACACAGATTGCCTCTGCAAGTTCCTCCACAGAGCAGCACAGTTCCCTGGAACTAGGATCCTGTCTGTTCAGAGCTAGGGAACTCAAAGATGGTGCAACACTGCCCATTCACAATTCCATCTTATAACTGTGAACCCTCTTTCATTATTCTTCAATCAAGATGTTACAAGGGTCAAATAAAAACATCTTTTCCCCTTTCAAACAGATTTACCATGAAGTAAAATTCGGAGTTGGGCTGACGGACTTTTTCCCCTCGTTCCACTAGCGAACTCTGCGGATGCCCAAAGGTCACCGTGTCACCTTCCTTCAGGATCACATCACCTAAGGTCAAAATAGGCAAGAGTCACATTTACAAAGTAAAACTTTCCCTTTTCACGTTAAAGGAGAAAATTCACAGCAAACAGGGCAATTTGGATGTATATACCCACAAAATATACCATTTGCAAAACTCTGAAGGGGGTGGGGGGGTAGGAGGAGAGTGGCATAAATCGCACAGCTCAGACGCGATGGATAAATGACCTCCTTCTGTGCTCTATGACTCTGCTCTTGGACTCCAGCCGGGCTACAGTTCAACAGCCAAATGGCTCATTTCAGTTGATTGCCCACGTGGATAGCTCTTCAGGAATGAGTGTGAGCACCAAGTATCAGTGGGCAGAGGGACTGTGGAAGGCCACGGTGAGGAGCCAACCTTCTCCCCCACCGTAGCACATTTTTGGGTAGAGAGATCAATCAGGATGGGGAATTGATACCCCTCCCCCACTCATGGAGATCGGAGGCAAAGCCCAGCAAGAACATGCCTCAACCCCATTAATGTGGAATCATACAGGACTGTACGGTTCAACATCCAACTCCTGATATTACACATAGACGTGCCCAGGGAGGACCTCACCGTCGGAGGGCCGCACCATCGGAGGGCCGGGGACCAGGGAGCGCCGCACCGTCAGAGGGCCGGGGACCAGGGAGCGCCGCACCGTCAGAGGGCCGGGGACCAGGGAGCGCCGCACCGTCAGAGGGCCGGGGACCAGGGAGCGCCGCACCGTCAGAGGGCCGGGGACCAGGGAGCGCCGCACCGTCGGAGGGCCGGGGACCAGGGAGCGCCGCACCGTCGGAGGGCCGCACCGTCGGAGGGCCGGGGACCAGGGAGCGCCGCACCGTCGGAGGGCCGGGGACCAGGGAGCGCCGCACCGTCGGAGGGCCGGGGACCAGGGAGCGCCGCACCGTCGGAGGGCCGCACCGTCGGAGGGCCGCACCGTCGGAGGGCCGGGGACCAGGGAGCGCCGCACCGTCGGAGGGCCGGGGACCAGGGAGCGCCGCACCGTCGGAGGGCCGGGGACCAGGGAGCGCCGCACCGTCGGAGGGCCGGGGACCAGGGAGCGCCGCACCGTCGGAGGGCCGGGGACCAGGGAGCGCCGCACCGTCGGAGGGCCGGGGACCAGGGAGCGCCGCACCGTCGGAGGGCCGGGGACCAGGGAGCGCCGCACCGTCGGAGGGCCGGGGACCAGGGAGCGCCGCACCGTCGGAGGGCCGGGGACCAGGGAGCGCCGCACCGTCGGAGGGCCGGGGACCAGGGAGCGCCGCACCGTCGGAGGGCCGGGGACCAGGGAGCGCCGCACCGTCGGAGGGCCGGGGACCAGGGAGCGCCGCACCGTCGGAGGGCCGGGGACCAGGGAGCGCCGCACCGTCGGAGGGCCGGGGACCAGGGAGCGCCGCACCGTCGGAGGGCCGGGGACCAGGGAGCGCCGCACCGTCGGAGGGCCGGGGACCAGGGAGCGCCGCACCGTCGGAGGGCCGGGGACCAGGGAGCGCCGCACCGTCGGAGGGCCGGGGACCAGGGAGCGCCGCACCGTCGGAGGGCCGGGGACCAGGGAGCGCCGCACCGTCGGAGGGCCGGGGACCAGGGAGCGCCGCACCGTCGGAGGGCCGGGGACCAGGGAGCGCCGCACCGTCGGAGGGCCGGGGACCAGGGAGCGCCGCACCGTCGGAGGACCGGGGACCAGGGAGCGCCGCACCGTCGGAGGACCGGGGACCAGGGAGCGCCGCACCGTCGGAGGACCGGGGACCAGGGAGCGCCGCACCGTCGGAGGACCGGGGACCAGGGAGCGCCGCACCGTCGGAGGACCGGGGACCAGGGAGCGCCGCACCGTCGGAGGACCGGGGACCAGGGAGCGCCGCACCGTCGGAGGACCGGGGACCAGGGAGCGCCGCACCGTCGGAGGACCGGGGACCAGGGAGCGCCGCACCGTCGGAGGACCGGGGACCAGGGAGCGCCGCACCGTCGGAGGACCGGGGACCAGGGAGCGCCGCACCGTCGGAGGACCGGGGACCAGGGAGCGCCGCACCGTCGGAGGACCGGGGTCCAGGGAGCGCCGCACCGTCGGAGGACCGGGGTCCAGGGAGCGCCGCACCGTCGGAGGGCCGGGGTCCAGGGAGCGCCGCACCGTCGGAGGACCAGGGACCAGGGAGCGCCGCACCGTCGGAGGACCGGGGACCAGGGAGCGCCGCACCGTCGGAGGACCGGGGACCAGGGAGCGCCGCACCGTCGGAGGACCGGGGACCAGGGAGCGCCGCACCGTCGGAGGACCGGGGACCAGGGAGCGCCGCACCGTCGGAGAACCGGGGACCAGGGAGCGCCGCACCGTCGGAGGACCGGGGACCAGGGAGCGCCGCACCGTCGGAGGACCGGGGACCAGGGAGCGCCGCACCGTCGGAGGACCGGGGACCAGGGAGCGCCGCACCGTCGGAGGACCGGGGACCAGGGAGCGCCGCACCGTCGGAGGACCGGGGACCAGGGAGCGCCGCACCGTCGGAGGACCGGGGACCAGGGAGGGCCGCACCGTCGGAGGACCGGGGACCAGGGAGCGCCGCACCGTCGGAGGACCGGGGACCAGGGAGCGCCGCACCGTCGGAGGACCGGGGACCAGGGAGCGCCGCACCGTCGGAGGACCGGGGACCAGGGAGCGCCGCACCGTCGGAGGACCGGGGACCAGGGAGCGCCGCACCGTCGGAGGACCGGGGTCCAGGGAGCACCGCACCGTCGGAGGACCGGGGTCCAGGGAGCGCCGCACCGTCGGAGGGCCGGGGTCCAGGGAGCGCCGCACCGTCGGAGGGCCGGGGTCCAGGGAGCGCCGCACCGTCGGAGGGCCGGGGTCCAGGGAGCGCCGCACCGTCGGAGGGCCAGGGACCAGGGAGCGCCGGGCCGTCGGAGGGCCGTGGACCAGGGAGCGCCGCACCGTCAGAGGGTTGGGGACCAGGGAGCGCCGCACCATCGGAGGGCCGCACCGTCAGAGGGCCGCACCGTCAGAGGGCCGCACCGTCAGAGGGCCGCACCGTCAGAGGGCCGCACCGTCAGAGGGCCGCACCGTCAGAGGGCCGCACCGTCAGAGGGCCGCACCGTCAGAGGGCCGCACCGTCAGAGGGCCGCACCGTCAGAGGGCCGCACCGTCAGAGGGCCGCACCGTCAGAGGGCCGCACCGTCAGAGGGCCGCACCGTCAGAGGGCCGCACCGTCAGAGGGCCGCACCGTCAGAGGGCCGCACCGTCAGAGGGCCGCACCGTCAGAGGGCCGCACCGTCAGAGGGCCGCACCGTCAGAGGGCCGCACCGTCAGAGGGCCGCACCGTCAGAGGGCCGCACCGTCAGAGGGCCGCACCGTCAGAGGGCCGCACCGTCAGAGGGCCGCACCGTCAGAGGGCCGCACCGTCAGAGGGCCGCACCGTCAGAGGGCCGCACCGTCAGAGGGCCGCACCGTCAGAGGGCCGCACCGTCAGAGGGCCGCACCGTCAGAGGGCCGCACCGTCAGAGGGCCGCACCGTCAGAGGGCCGCACCGTCAGAGGGCCGCACCGTCAGAGGGCCGCACCGTCAGAGGGCCGCACCGTCAGAGGGCCGCACCGTCAGAGGGCCGCACCGTCAGAGGGCCGCACCGTCAGAGGGCCGCACCGTCAGAGGGCCGCACCGTCAGAGGGCCGCACCGTCAGAGGGCCGCACCGTCAGAGGGCCGCACCGTCAGAGGGCCGCACCGTCAGAGGGCCGCACCGTCAGAGGGCCGCACCGTCAGAGGGCCGCACCGTCAGAGGGCCGGGGACCAGGGAGCGCCACACCGTCGGAGGGCCGGGGACCAGGGAGCGCCACACCGTCGGAGGGCCGGGACCAGGGAGCGCCGCACCGTCGGAGGGCTGGCAAATGGACTAAAAAGTGGTAAAATGTAAGCTTGTCCATTTTGGCAGGAAGAATAATAAAACATATTATCTAAATGTGAGAGATTTCAGAGCTCTGAGATTCAGGGGGATCTGGGTGTCCTAGTTCATGAATTACAAAGTATTAGTGTGCAGGTACAGCAAGTAATAGAAAGCTAATAGAATGTCATCGTTTATTGAAAGGGGAATTAAATACAAAAGTAGCGAGGTTAAGCTTCAGTTGTACAGGGCACTGGTGAGACCACATCTGGAGTACTCTGTACAGTACTGGTCTTATTTAAGAAAAGATCTAAATACATTAGCAGTTCAGAGGTTTACTAAACTCATACAAGGAATGGGCAGGTTGTCTTATAAGGAAAGGTTCAACAGGCTAGGCTTGTATCCACTGGAGTTTAGAAGAGTAAGAGGTGACTTGATTGAAACATGAAAGATCCTGAGGGAATTTGACAGGGTGGATATAGAGAGGATGTTTCCTCTTGTGGGAGAATCTAGAAATAGGAATCACTGTGTAAAGGGATCACTCATTTAAGACAGGTGAGAAGAAATTTTTTTTCCCAGAGGGTTAAGAGTCTTTGGAACTCTCTTCCTCAAAAGGCAGTGGAAGCAGGGTCAATGCATGTTTTTAAGGCTGAGCTAGATAGGAGGTTACAGTCAGGTCAGTCATGATCTTATTGAATGGCAGAGCTTGAGGGACCAAGTGACCTACTCCTGCTCCTAACTCGTATGCATGTTCTTCTGAACAATTGCTACAGAAATCAATGATTTGATCAGCGTCCTATGGGTAATACTAAGGACTGTGAATAGAACAAGACAAAAAAAGACAGTAAAAAGCCAGATCGCAGATTTCGCCCTGGCCACCCAAGCACCTCTACCCACCCTGTGCCCCCGCCTCTCACACACTCCCCTCACCCTCAGTGACCCTAACCCACTAGGTACTGGGCGTGCTGCCACTCACTGTCTATGCGCCGGTCGTTGATGTAAACACCGGAGAAGCTGGAGTCGACCAGCCGGTGCTGGTTATCCTGGGCTGATCGGATTACCCGGGCGTGCATCCTGGAGATACTCCTGCTCCTCGATTCTTTGGCAGAGCTGAGGACATAATCAACCACGTCGACATTCCTTCCTATCAGGGTAACCCGCTTGCTGAAGCTGGCCCAGGTGGAATAGGAGAGAGCGTGACAAGAGAGGAGATTAAATCAGATATTGTGCAAGCGATATGGTTGATGTGAGGCTATCAGTTCACAAACAGGCACCCTTTCAGTCAGCCACACAGTCACATTCCATAATCAGTGCTGTACCCTCTCAGCCCACCCCTCAAGCCCCAGGTCTTGTCACCACCCACATTAGCTTATGCGACAGCACCTTCCAAACCCATGACTGCCACCATCCAGAAGGGCAAGGGCAGCAGATGCACGGGAACACCACCACCACCTGGAAGTTTCCCTCCAAGCCACACAGCATCCTGAGTTGCAAATATATCACTGTTCCTTCACTGTCACTGGGTCAAAATCCTGGAACTCTCTCCCTAACAGCTCTGTGGGTATACCTACACCATGTGGACTGCAATGGTTCAAGGCAGCAGCTCACCACCATCTTTCTAAGGGCAGTTAGGGATGGGCAATAAATGCTGGCCTAGCCCCAGGCCTGACACACCACACACACCCACCCGTCTGCCTCTTGACCTACTCTGAGGACTGCAACACCCCACCTCAACTTGCAAAGCCCCACCCCAACTCTCCAACCATTGGGTGCCTGACATGTCTATCCACATAGTACCCCTGCCTGTCCGCAGTCAGTAGGAAAGCAAAAGCCTTGATTGGAGGAATCATTGTCAATTTGCCCCACCCTGGCTCCAACAATTTTTTAAAAACTAAACAAAGTTATCAAAGAAAATGAAAAAAAAAAACAAATTTTGTTTTAATTCTCTGGGTATTGTTCACTGTCGCAAGTGATGTCCCAAGAGGTCAACCTTCAATTTTTGGGAAGGCTGGCCACTTCTGACATTAGCATCTGATTAGAATTATCTAACTGCAGAGGGACTGTTTTTTCCCCATTTTATGCTGCTGGGCCTGGGAGTCTGATCGCCATATTGATCAGATTTTCCGATGCCCATCCTAAATTTCCTTGCTGCTTTAACCCCTCGTGATACTTAATATTACATATCACAAAGCTAGGATAAGGCAGCTCCGAGGTCATAGATAAGACATGGTGGATACAATGTACACAAGCCTGGACACCAGTGGGAGAATAATTTAGCTTTCGCTTTTTTCCTGTGTGTTGGTGTTTGGCTGGAAGTGGGACAGCCAATCACCCTGCCAAGAGACTTTCTATGTTTAATGCACAGTACACAGACACAGTACATCTGCCCAGTTGAAGAAATTTTTTAAAAAGCGTAGAAAATTAATAAGAAACAGCTCCTTTTATTGCTAACACACAGCATGAAAAGTAAGCAGGAACTTAAAAATTACTAAGATCTTGGAAACCTCACCACACTGACCTTTAGAATCTTGTTTTAATCTAACAAAGCTTCAATTCTTTCACACAACAGAAAAGCAGCACAGAGAACACTGACAATCTGGCAGGCAGTGTGAAAAGGGGCTGATATTTTCTCCACTTGGAAGTTTTCTTTCCCCTCCTTCACCATTTCATTCCTTGCCCGGGACGCTCCCAGTACCCACCACCTCTTGTTGACCCGCCTGCCCGACAAGCGCCTGGCGCCGGCTCCTTGGCTGCTTTCCAAGGCTGCCCACCCAGCCTCCAAATGCCGGTTCCCTTGGCGGCTTTCCTCCAGCCAATGCCACACTTCATCCACGCACTCGGCTTCTTCTTCAGCCTGGCCGGGGCTCATCCTCATCTTCCCCTTCCTACTGGTATCTGTTCTCCACTGCCCGCCCCAGCCTGGGCAGCTCTGGCCCTCCAGGTGATGTCGGTTGATCTTGAAGGAGCCCGAGGCCCCGGTGCCTGCCATCTGCAGCAGCAAGCCCTCAATGACCAGGGCTGCAGACTGCCTGGTTCACCTGCGAGTTGATCTGCGGCACATCATGTGATACAGAAGTGATGTGATTTGCACATGTGGGAGGTAAATACCAACACTGGCTGGTTAGGGCAAATGGTCTGCTTCCCATGCAGGTGGACAGTAGGAGCTTTACTCTGTATCTGACCCTGTGTGGCACCTGCCCTGGGAGTGTTTGATGGGGACAGTGTGGAGGGAGCTTTACTCTGTATCTAACAATTTGTATTTATATTGTATATTTAAAATACTAAAACATCAAGTTTCTTCACAGTACAGATTAAAAAACAAAATTTGAGAGACAATATTAAGCAGCTTAAAGCTGTTAGCATTGGTGGATAGGGAGTGGTGAGGCCACAAAGGGAAAACAAGGGTGAGAATCATTGCTAGAGAGAGTTAAAGTAGGTCAGCGAGCACAGGTGTGACTGGGGCTTCAGATACAAGGCAGTCGAGTTTTGGATGAGTTCCAGTTCACGTAGGGTGGAAGATGGAAGACCAGCTAGGACAGCTGTGGAATAGTCAAGTCATGAAATAATTAAGGCACAGCTGGGGGTTTCAGCAGCAGAGGAGCTGGGACAAGGTAGAGTCGAGCAATGCTACTGAGATAAAAATAAGCAGTCTTAGTGATCGATGTGTGACTGTAAGATCATCTCAAGGACGAATATGACACCAAGGTTACAAAAAGTCTGGTTCCAACTGAATGACTAAGGAAACAATGGCGCTGGTAGCTAGGGAACAGAGGAGCCAAAGGCAATGGCTATTCAATATTTAATTGAAGGGATTCCTGCTCATCCAATTCTTATATCAAACAAATCAGACAGTGGTGAGGTTGAGATGCTTGCTGCTGGATATGGTCAGAAACAAACAGCAGGAGTCCAAAGATAAATCCTTGGAGATGCCAAAGGCTGGAAGGGAAGCCATTGCAGATGAAGATAGTAGCCGAGTGGTAATATCACTGGACTACCAATCCAGAGGCCCAGGAAATGTTCAAATCCCACCACAATAGCTGGTGAAATTTAAATTCAGTTAATAAATCTGGAGTTGAAAGCTAGTCTCAGTAACAGTAGCCATGAAACTATCATCGATTGTTGTAAAAACTAATGCCCTTTAGGGAAAGAAATCTGCCGTCCTTAACTGGTCTGGCCTACATGTCACCCCAGAGACACAGCAGTGTGGTTGACTCTTAACTGCCCTCAATCCTGCCTTGCCAGCGATTCCCACATCCCATGAAAGAATAAAGGAGCAACGGTAATTCTCTGGCCATGACTGCAGTAGAACGAGGTGAGGGGCAGTCCCACCCAACTGGACAATGGACAGCCAGCCCTAGGAATCCCCAAACGTAATGAGTCAGAACCACATGGTCTTGCCTAATTGCCAGCGTCAGTTTCCATCCTGAATAAGCCCACAGTCCTGTGCAATACCACTCCATGTTACTCACTCAATTAAATTGGCGACATCTGGGAGTGACGCTCTACATCCGATGCGTCGAAGGTGATACTGAGGAAATCCGTCGCTGTTTGAGCGATGACGTGTCATATTCACAGCAGTCAGTTCACACCCACACAGAGCCTGTAACTGAAAACAGACAGGAACAGGGGGGAGGCCATTCAGCCCCTCAAGCCTGTTCCATCATTCAATTAGATCATGGCTGATATGCATCTCAAATCCATTTACCCATCTTTGATCCAAATTTCTTAATGCCCTCAATCTATCAATCTCGACAGCTCCAAATGACCCCCATTTTGTTTGAGGAAGGGGTTGAGAGAACATTCCAGATTTCCTCTCCCGTGTGAAGGAGTCCTTCCTTAAATCACACTGGACAACCCAACTGTAATGTTAAGGTTCTGCCCCCTTGTTTTGGACTCCCGCCCACACCCCCAACCCACCATGAGAGGCAATAGTTTCTCTCTCTCTCTTTCTTTTTTATATTCATTCACAGGATGAGGGCTTCGCTGGCTGGGCCAGCATTTATTACCCATCGCTTGCTGCCCTTGGGAAGGTGGTGATGAGCTGCCTTCTTGAACCGCTGCAGTCCATGTGGTGTAGGTACACCCACAGTGCTGCTAGGAAAGGAGTTCCAGGATTTTGACCCAGCAACAGTGAAGGAACAGCGATATACTTCCAAGTCAGGATGATGCGTGGCTTGATGGGGAACTTCCCCGTAGTGGTGTTCCCATCTATATGCTGCCCTTGTCCTAGGTGGTAGTGGTCATGGGTTTGGAAGTAGCTGTCTCAGGAGACTTGGTAAATCCCTGCAATACATCTTGTAGATGGTACACACTGCTGCTACTGAGCGTCGGCGGTGGAGGGAGTGAATGTTTGCAGATGTGGTGCCAATCAAGAGAACTGCTTTGTCCTGGACAGTGTATTGTGTGAGTTGTACTCATCTACTGTATCAAATATCTTTAATCATCTCAAAAACCTCAATTTTGTCACCCCTCAATCTCCTATAATCAGGAATACAAGACTAGTCTTTGCAACCGGTCCTCGTAATTTAACCCCCGTGTCATTCTGGTGAATCTGCACTGCACCCCCTTCAAGGCCAATCTATCCTTCCTGAGGGGCAGTGCCTAGAAATAAGTACAGTTACTCCAGGGACTGGGGGGAGAAGAGAGAGAGGGGGCACGGCGGGAGGAGAGAGAAAGAGACACCGGGGTGCGGGGGGATGTATGAGAGCAGGAGGAGGAGCTGACTAGGGTGGAGGGGCAACCTGGGGGCTGGGCTGGGTGCTTTATACATCATTATACATCGGAAGCTTCACTTCCAGCTCCCTCAAGATAAAGACCAACATCCCATCAGCCTTTTCGATAACTATGTACCTGGACAGCTACATCTGCTCCTGGTCTCTCACTATTCAGAAATTCTCTTGGTTCATCTCTCTCACACTAAACTCCATGCACCACAGTTTTGCTCAATCTGTTTCTGTCCCTTCGTAATTTTCTGCTCCCATTTACCAGCGTACCATGGAGGATGAACAGGTTTTAAATTCATAACCACTGCCCCCTCCCCCCAAGACTCCCTACCCCGCACCATGGACCCCCAACCCACACACACCCTACCCCACCCCACCCCAGCATCCCTCTTTCTCCTCCCCATTTTCACACTCCCTAGTAGCCCTTCCTACTCACCCACCCTGCCCAATGTCCCACACTCTTGAACACCCCACCCCAGACAGCTCCCCCTTCTCACATCCCAATCTGCCCACACCTCCAGGTCCCCTCCACCCCACCTCTCTCGCCACCACAACCACTATCCTAGTCCCTTCTTTCATCCCCCTGTCTCCTCCCCCAGTCCCCTTCCTCCTTCAACCCCCCAGCCCCACCCAGTCCCCTTCCTCCTTCAACCCCCCCCACCCCCACCCAGCCCCTTCCTCCTTCAACCCCCACCACCTTCCTCCTTCACCTCCCCACCCCACCTTCCTCCCCTGCCCCCCTCCTCCTCCACAAACCCCCCTTCCCCCTCACCCTACCCCTCTACTCCTCCCACCCTCTCCTCGTCCCCTTCCCTTCCCTCCTCCCCCTCCCTCCTCTTGCCCCCCCCCAACCCCAAACCCTTCACTGCCCTCCTCCTGCCCCCCGACCTCCTCCTCCCGCTTCGGCCCCATCCCCGCACCCCCACCCCACCCCCTTCCCCGCCTCCACCACCTTCACCCTCCTTCCCCCGCCCCCTCCACCACCTTCACCCTCCTCCCCCCGCCCCTCCCCACCTCCTTCACCCACCCCTTCACCACCCCACCTGCCCTCATCCCCTCCCCCACTCTCCCCTCCACCACCCCCTCCCCCCAGCTCTCCCCTTCAACCCCCACTCCCTTCACCCCTCCTCCACAACCCCTCTCCTTCCTCCCACCCGCCGCCCCTTCACCCCACCCCCTTCACCCCTTCTCCCAACCACAACCCCTCTCCTTCCTCCCACCCCCCCGCTCCACCGCAGCCCCTTCACCCACCTCCACCCCACCACTTCACCCCCTCGCCACTTTCACCCTCTCCCCTGCCCCCTTCACCCACCTTGCCTCCCCTTGCCCCCCTCCACCCCTTCACTCCCCTCCCGCCCCCTTCACCCCCCTCCCCCACCGCCCCTGCCCTCTGCCTCCTTCACACACGTCACCCTTCACCCCCTGCCCCTTCACCCCTCCACAACCCCTCTCCTTCCTCCCGCCCTCCCCCTGCCCCTTCACCCCCACTCCACCCCACCCCCTTCAGCCCCTCCCCTGGCCTTCACCCACCTCGCCTCCCCCTGTCCCTGTGCCCCCCTCCTCCCCCGCCCCTTCAATCCTCTCCTGCTCCCTTCACCCCCACCTCCTTCACTCCCCTCGCCCTTCACCCCTCCCACCTCCTGCCCCCTTCACCCCTCCCACCTCCCACCCCCTTCATCCCTCCACAACCCCTCTCCTTCCTCCCGCCCTCCCCCCGCCCCCACCCCTGCCACCTTCACTCCCCTCCTGTCCCCTTCACCCCCACCTCCTTCACTCCCCTTGCCCTTCACCCCTCCCACCCCCTGCCCCCTTCACCCCTCCTCCCCTCCACAACCCCTCTCCTTGCTCCCGCCCTCCCCCTGCCCCTTCACCCCCACTCCACCCCACCCCCTTCAGCCCCTCACCGCTTTCACCCCCTCCCCGGACTTCACCCACCTCGCCTCCCCCTGTCCCTGTGCCCCCCTCCTCCCCCGCCCCTTCACTCCCCTCCCGCCCCCTTCACCCCCACCTCCTTCACTCCCCTCGCCCTTCACCCCTCCCACCCCCTGCCCCCTTCACCCCTCCCACCCCTTCAACCCTCCACAACCCCTCTCCTTCCTCCCGCCCTCCCCCCGCCCCTTCACCCCGCCTCCACCCCTGCCCCCTTCACTCCCCTCCCGCCCTTCACCCCCACCTCTTTCACTCCGCTCGACCTTCACCCACCGCCCACTTCACCCTCCCACCCCCTGCCCCCTTCACCCATCCCTCGCCCCCACCCCACCCCACCCCGCCTCGCCTCGCCCCGCCCCTCCGCCGAACCTGTGATCGGGACTCCATTACTGAGTCGCCGGTAATATTTACACATCTCACCCATCCCGGGCCGGGGCCGAGATGAGCGCAAACTGCGCTCGCGCTCGCGCTCCCGCCCCTGTACCTACCGCCTGACGCTGCAAGTCCCGCCGTCTGAACCGCAAACAGCCCCGCCCCCTTCTCTCCTCGGTATCGCTATGCGCCCCGCCCCTCTCTTAGCCCCACCCTCTGCTTTAGCGGCTTGAACCCGAGCGCGTTACTAGCTCCGCCCCATTTACTTAGGCCCCGCCCCTCCCTTAGTCCCACCCTCTGCTTCAGCGGCTTGAACTCGAGCGCGTTACTAGCTCCGCCCCATTTACTTAGGCCCCGCCCCTCCCTTAGCCCCACCCTCTGCTTCAGCGGCTTGAACTCGAGCACGTTACTAGCTCCGCCCCATTTACTTAGGCCCCGCCCCTCTCTCTGGCCAATCCCCTCCCTGGGCCGCCGCCTCAGGGCCGAACCCCTCTCTAGTGGGCTGCCATGTTTATTTTAATTCTGTTTAATCAGGCAGGAGGCTAATCAGTCCATGAATCTATGCTGGCTCTTGGAGGAGCAATCCAGTCCAACCCAGCAGATAAAAACAACAAAACTGCGGATGCTGGAAATCCAAAACAAAAACAGAATTACCTGGAAAAACTCAGCAAGTCTGGCAGCATCGGCGGAGAAGAAAAGAGTTGACGTTTCGAGTCCTCATGACCCTTCCACAGAACTGGTTTATTTCCTTCACGAGCCCATCCCATTTCCTTCTGAAATCCTGGATTGTTTTCCACTTCCACCATCCTGGTAGGCAGCCAGTTCTAGGTCATCACCACTCGCTGTGTAAACTAGTTCTTCCCCATATTCCTCCCTACATCTCCCGCCCAAGACCTCAAATCGGTGCCCCACAGTCTTTGTATCATCAGCTGAGGGGAACAGTTTTCCTCATCTACCTTATCTAAACCTGTCAAAATCTCGTCCACCTCTGTCAAATTCCCCCTCAATCACCTCTGCTCCAAGCAGAACAACCACTGCTTTTCCATCCTATTGCTGCAGCTAAAATCCCACATTCCTGCAATACAACAACTGCGCTCCGGGAGCACTTGACGTTCAATGGTAGTGAAGCGGTTTCAACCAGCTCCAGCTGATAAGTGGCAAGTAACATTCGCGCCACACAACTGCCAGGCAATGACCATCTCCAACAAGAGAGAATCAAACCATCACCCCTTGATAGCACTGTTGATGACCCCTTCCATTACTTTACTGATGATAGAGAGTAGACTGATGGGGCGGTAATTGGCTAGGTTGGATTTGTCCTGCTTTTTGTGTACAGAACATACCTGATCAATTTTCCACATAGCTGGGTAGATGCCAGTGTTGTGGTTGTACTGGAACAGCTTGGCTAGAGGTGCGACAAGTTCTGGAGCATTAGTCTTCAGTACTATTGCTGGAATATTGTCAGGGCCCATAGTCTTTGCACTATCTAGTGCCTTCAGCCATTTCTTGATATAATGTGGAGTGAATCAAATTGACTGCAGACTGGCTCTGTGATGCTGGGGACCTCCGGAGCAGGCCGAGATGGATCCATCCATTTGCACTTCTGGATGAAGATTGCAGCAGATGCTTCAGCCATATCTTTTGTACTGATGTGCTGGGCTCCTTCATCATTGAGGATGGGGATATTTGTGGAGCCTCCTCCCACAGTTAGTTGTTTAATTGTCCTGCACCATTCACAACTGAACGTGGCAAGACTGCAGAGCTTAGATCTTATCTGTTGGTTGTGGGGTCGCTTAGCTCTGTCCATTACTTGCTGCTTATGCTGTTTGGCACCTCATTTTTAGGTATGCCTGGTGCTGCTCCTGACATGCCCTCCTGCACTCTTCATTGAACCAGGATTGATCCCTGGCTTGAAGGTGGGACTTCGTCTCCACAATGACCGTGCGGTGGTTACTCCTAACGATCTGCGACAGGCAGATTTGTGAGGATGAGGTTGTTTTCCCCTCCTGTTGGTTCCCTCACCACCTGCCACAGACCCTGTCCAGCATCTATGTCCTTTAGGACTCAGCCAGCTCGGTCAGTAGTGGTGCTATCAAGCCACTGACAGACATTGAAGTTCCCCACCCAGAGTACATTCTGCACCTTTGCCACCCTTAATGCTTCTTCCAAGTGCTGTTCAACATGGAGGAGCACTGATTCATCAGTTGAGGGAGGGCAGTACGCGGTAATCAGTTTCCTTGTTCATGTTTGACCTGATGCTATGAGACTTCATGGGGTCCGGAGTCAATGTTGAGGTCTCCAGAGCAACTCCCTCCCGACTGTATACACCACTGTGCCGCCATCTCTGCTGGGTCTGTCCTGCCAGTGGGACAGAATATGGTGATGGTGGTGTCCCAGGTCAACTCCTTCCCAACTGTATACCACTGCTGCTGGGTCTGACCTGCCAGTGGAACAGGACATACCCAGGGATGGTAATGGTGATGGTTCTGTCTGGGACATTATCTGATTCTGTGAGGATGACTATGTCAGGCTGTTGCTTGACCAGTCTGTGAGACAGCTCTCCCAATTTTGGCACTAGCCCCCCGATGTTAATAAGGAGGACGTCGCAGGGTCAACAAGGCTGAGTTTGCCACTGTTGGTTCCGGTGCCTAGGTCGATGCCAGGTGGTCCATCCAATTTCATTCCTTTCTTGAGGCTTTGTAGCAGTTCAATACAACGGAGTGGCTTGCTAGGCCATTTCAGAGGGCATTTAAGAGTCAACCACATTGCTGTGTGTCTGGAGTCACATGTAGGCCAGACCAGGTAAGGACGGCAGATTTCCTTCCCTAAAGGGCATTAGTGACCCAGATGGGTTTTTACAACAATCGATAATGGTTGCAAGGTCATCCAGATTTTTATTGAATTCAAATTCTACCATCTGCTATGAGCATTACCTGGGTCTCTGGATTACTAGTCTAGCAACAATACCACGATGCCATCACCTCCTCTTGACTCCCCAAAGCCTGCCATCTACAAGGCACAACTCAGGAGTGTGAGGGAATACTCCCCACCTGCCTGGTTGAGTGTAGCTCCAACAGTAGTCGAAGCTTGACACCATCCTGGACAAAGCAGCCTGCTAGATTAGCACTCCATCCACACACATTCATTCCCTCCACCATTGATCCCCACCCACACACAGTCACACACTCCACCACCAACACACAGTGGCAGCAATGGTACCATCTATAAGATGCACTGCAGGAACTCACCAGCTCTTTATGATATTACCAGCCCATTAATGCTAAATCTAGGCACGTTTAATCTTAATGGGGAGATGCACAGACAGGATGAGGCCAATAGCAACTACGAAGAAGCACATCTCTAAAAGGCTGTTGAAATCTTCAAGACTGAGATCAATAGTTTTTTTTGTTGAGCATCAAGGGATATGGAGCAAAGCAGGGTAAATAAGGAAGGGCAAGGGGAGGAGACGAGGAGGGTGGAGTGGACAGAGCAGAAGAAAGGAGAAGGAGAATGGGAAGGGGATACAGAGAAGCAATAAGAGGAAGGAGAGGAGGGAGAGAAAGGAAAAGGGGGTGTGGAAAGCATTGGGAAAGGGAAGGTGACAGGGAAAGAGTAAAGAATGGGATTCAGAGAGGGAAAGAAATTTTCAAAGCTGCTATAATCTTGACAGGGTGGATGTGGGGAGGATGTTTTATCTTGTGGGAGAATCTAGAACGAGGGGTCACTGTTTAAAAATAAGGAGTCGCCCATTTAAGACAGAGATGAGAAGAAATTTTTTTCTCAGGGAGTTGTGAGTCTTTGGAGCTCCCTTCCTCAAAAGACAGTGGAAGCAGAGCCTTTGAATATTTTTAAGGCAGAATTAGATTGATTCTTCATAAACAAGGGGGTGTAAGGTTATCAGGAGTAGACGGGAGATTACAATCAGATCAGTTATGATCTGCTGGATGGCTGAGCAGGCTTGAGGGGCCGAGTGGCCTAGTCCTGCTTCTAAATCATATATTCATAGAGACTCTGGGGAAAAGGACAGGTTAGTGGGCCAGGCTGCTGTTCAGGGAGTTGAAGACAGGATGTTAAGAGGTCCCTCTGTCCAATCTCTCGGTTCACCAACTGTATGCTCAGTTTCTGCTCTTTCAAGCTGCACAGTTTCAGTTTCATTTCTTGTGCCACTAAACCATTACCAATTAATAGAAACTGGAAAGAAGCCCAGGATGAAGGTTGGATGCGATGAGTCACAATAGAAAACACATTCAGGCAAATATTACTCAGTTACTCATTGCCTTTGCTGTTAAGATGTTTAAAAGATGGTTTGTTCTTTTCCCAAGTATTGTATGATTAGTCAGGAAATTGGTAGTTCAACAACAACTTGCATTTAAATAGTACCTTTAATGTAGCAAAACATCCCAAGATGCTTTATCAAAGTGTCTCCGACATACATAATGGTGTTATTAGCACAGGTGGCTAAAAGCTTGGTCAAAAAGCTAGATTTTAAATAGCGCTCCCACTCTGAACTTTCTCTCCTTGGTCTGCCTCAGTATTCCAATGGGTCAAGGAACAGCACCTCTTCTTTTGACTTGGCATTCCAAAAAATCCAGAAGGCTGTAACTCTTTCACAGGATGTGGGCTAGATAAGCATTTGTTCCCCATCCCTAATTGCCCTAGAGAAGGTGGTGATGAGCCACCTTGTTGAATTACTGCAGTCCATGTGGTGTATGTACACCACAATGCTGTTCAACATATTAGAATTCAACAACTTAACCAGCTTATATTTCACCTCTCTTCTATTTTTCCTTAGTTCTGGTGAAGAGTCATACGGACTTGAAATGTTCGAGTTCCTGTGTTCCTCTCCGCAGATGCTGTCAGACCTGCTGAGTTTTTCCAGGTATTTTTATTTTTGTTTTTGTTTTGGGTTTCCAGCATCCACAGTTTTTTGCTTTTAACTTTCGATTATCCTTTTGCCTTCATTTTGTTTCTTTTTTTTTGCTGGTTCAGTTATTTCTCATTTCTTTCTTTATTCCATTACTTTGCATTGTGATAAGGCCATCAGACATAGGAGCAGAAATTAGGCCATTCGGCCAACCGAGTCTGCTCCGCCATTCAATCGTGGCTGATAAGTTTCTCAACCCCATTCTCCCGCCTTCTCCCCGTAACCTTTGATCTCCTTACCAATCAAGAACCTATCTATCTCCGTCTTAAATACACTCAATGACCTGGCCTCCACAGCCTTCTGTGGCAATGAATTCTATAGATTCACCACTCTCTGGCTAAATAAGTTTCTCCTCATCTCTGTCCTAAAAGGTCTTTCCTTTACTCTGAGGCTGCGCCCTCGGGTCCTAGTCTCTTCTACTAATGAAAACACCTTCCCAACGTCCACTTTATCCAGGCCTTTCAGCATTCTGTAAGTTTCAATCAGATCCCCCCTCATCCTTCTAAACTCCATTGAGTATAGACCCAGAGTCCTCAAACGTTCCTCATATGTTAAGCCTTTCATTCCTGGGATCATTCTCGTGAACATCCTCTGGACCCTCTCCAGGGCCAGCACATCCTTCCTGACTTACGGGCCCAAAATTGCTCACAATATTCTAAATGTGGTCTGACCAGAGCCTTATAAAGCCTCATCAGCACATCCCTGCTTTTATATTCTAGTCCTCTCGAAATAAGTGCCAACATTGCATTTGCCTTCCTAACTACCGACTCAACCTGCAAGTTTACCTTAAGAGAATCCTGGACTAGGACTCCCAAGTCCCATTGCACTCCAGATTTCTGAATTCTCTCCCCATTTAGAAAATAGTCCATGCCTCTATTCTTCCCACCAAAGTGCATGACCTCACACTTCCCCACGTTGTATTCCATCTGCCACTTCTTTGCCCATTCTCCTAACCTGTCCAAATCCTTCTGCAGCCTCCCCGCCTCCTCAATACTACCTGTCCCTCCACCTAACTTTGTATCATCTGCAAACTTAGCCAGGATGCCCTCTGTTCCTTCATCTAGATCATTAATGTATAAAGTGAAAAGTTGTGGTCCCAACACCGACCCCTGCGGAACTCCACTAGTCACCGGCCACAATCCTGAGAAGGACCCCCTTATCCCCAATCTCTGCCTCCTGCCAGACAGCTAATCTTCTATCCATGCTAGTACCTTGCCTCTAACACCATGGGCTCTTAATCTTACTGAGCAGCATCCTGTGCGGCACCTTGTCAAAGGCCTTCTGGAAGTCCAAGTAGATAATATCCATTGGCTCTCCTTTGTCTAACCTACTTGTTACCTCCTCAAAGAATTCTAACAGATTTGTCAGGCATGACTTCCCCTTGATGAAACCATGCTGACTTTGCCCGACTTTACCATGCACTTCCAAGTATTCTGAAATCTCATCCTTAATAATGGATTCTAAAATCTTACCAACAACTGAGGTCAGGCTAATAGGCCTGTAATATCCTGTCTTTTGCCTCACTCCCTTCTTAAACAGGGGGGTTACATTAGCGATTTTCCGGTCCTCTGGGACCCTCCCTGACTCCAGTGATTTCTGAAAGATCACCACTAATGCCTCCACTATCTCTTCAGCTATTTCCTTCAGAACTCTGGGGTATAATCCATCTGGTCCAGGTGATTTATCCACCTTCAGACCTTTCAGTTTTCCTAGCACCTTCTCATTGGTAATGGCCACCATACTCACCTCTGCCCCCCGACTCTCTTGAACTTTGGGGATGTCACTCGTGTCTTCCACCATGAAGACTGACGCAAAGTACCTATTCAGTTCCTCCACCATTTGTTTGTTCCCCAGTCCTACTTCTCCAGCATCATTTTCCAGCGGCCCAATGTCCACTTTTGCCTCTCTCTTACCCTTTATATATCTAAAAAAAACTCTTGCAATCTTCTTTTATATTACTGGCTTGTTTACCCTCATATTTAATCTTCTCCCTCATTTCTTTTTTAGTTGTCCTCTGTTGGTCTTTGTAGGCTTCCCAATCCCCCGGTTTCCCACTGCTCTTCGTCGCATTATATGCTTTCTCTTTAGCTTTTATGCTGTCCCTGACTTCCCTTGTCAGCCATGGTTGCCTCATCCACCCTTTAGTATGCTTCTTCTTCCTAGGGATGAATTTTTGCTGTGTCTCCCAAATTACTCCCAGAAACTCCTGCCATTGCTGTCCCACTGTCTTTCCTGCTAGGCTCATCTCCCAGTCAATTCTGGCCAGCTCCCCCCTCATGCCTCTGTAGTTGCCTTTATTCAACTGTGATACCGTTACATCTGATTCCAGCTTTTTCCTCTCAAATTGCAGGGTAAATTCTATCATATTATGGTCACTTACTCCTAAGGGTTCCTTCACCTTAAGCTCCCTTATCAAATCTGCCTCACTACACATCACTAAATCTAGAATTGCCTGTTCCCTAGTGGGCTCCACCACAAGCTGCTCCAAAAAGCCATCTCGTAGACATTCCACAAATTCCTTTCCTTGGGATCCACTGCCAACCTGATTTTCCCAGTCCACCTGCATATTGAAATCCACCATGATCACTGTAACCCTGCATTTCTTACACATCTTTTCTATCTCCTGGTGTATCTTGTGCCCCACATCCTGGCTACTGTTCGGAGGCCTGTACATAACTCCCATTATGGTTTTTTTACCTTTGCAGTTCCTCAACTCTACCCACACAGATTCTACATCATCTGACCCTACGTCATTTCTTGCTATCGATTTAATTTCATTTCTTACTAACAAAGCAACCCCACCCCCTCTGCCAACCTGCCTATCTTTTCGATAGGATGTATATCCTTGGATATTTAGCTCCCAGTCCTGATCCCCTTGCAGCCATGTCTCCGTGATGCCCACCACATCATACCTGCCAATTTCAATCTGCGCCACAAGCTCATTTACCTTATTTCGTATACTGCGTGCATTCAGATACAACACCTTCAGTCCTGTATTTCCCGTCCCCCTTTCTCATTGTCATCCCTTTATCTGATGTGCTTGAAGTTAGATTCCTAGCCCTTTCCAAACACTCTGTCCTATTTTGTGTTCTGAAGACTTTAATAGCCTCTCCTGGGCTCTCCTTTCTTTTCAGTTTATTCATAATTTTCCATGAAGTTGAATTCACCACCCCCCCCCCCACATGCTAATCTGCTGCTTTGTTTCCCATTAGTTATACTTCTTGGAGTTTTACCCTTCCCCCCCCCCCCACTTTCTAGTTTAAAGTCCTGTTGACCACCCTATTTACCCTTTTCGCTAGAACATTGGTCCTAGATCGGTTCAGGTGGAGACCGTCCCAACAGTACAGATCCCTCCTGTTCCAATACTGATGCCAGTGCCCCACGAAATGGAACCCCTCTTTCCCGCACCAATCCTTTAGCCACATGTTTACTTCCCTTATTCTCGCATCCCCATGCCAATTTGCACGTGGCTCGGGTGGTAATCCGGAGATTATAACCCTTGAGGACCTGTTCTTTAGTTTAGTTCCTAGTTCCTGATAATAGCTGCTAAACCAGCCGTTCACATCTGCTATAACAGACTGGTTGCAGCATTCAACCCATTGTCAGTGAATTTCTCTTGCACGAGTTCCCACTCCCCCAACTCCTCCCCCGTCATCTTGCCAATGTTTCTGTTCTGCTCTTCTTGAAAGCCACAATTCAATTGGCCTTCATCCCACAGAGGCAGTGCTTTCCTCAGGCTGTATAAAGATGTTTATCCTCGTGTCACCGTTGCTTCTTTTGTCAATCACCTTAAATCAGCGTCCTTTGGTCCTCAATCCTTCCACAAATGAAAACAGTGTCTTCTTATTGGGATTCAAAATCACTTGATCAAATTTCCTCTCAACATGCTCTCCGCTGCCCTGCAGTACTGAGGGAGTGCTGCACTGTCAGCAGGGTCAGTACTGAGGGTGCACTGCACTGTCAGCAGGGTCAGTACTGAGGGTGCGCTGCAGTGTCGGAGGGTCAGTACTGAAGTAGCACCGCACTGTCGGAGGGTCAGTACTGAGGGTGCACTGCACTGTCGGAGGGTCAGTACTGAGGGTGCGCTGCAGTGTCGGAGGGTCAGTACTGAGGGTGCACCGCAGTGTCGGAGGGTCAGTACTGAGGGTGCGCTGCAGTGTCGGAGGGTCAGTACTGAAGTAGCACCGCACTGTCGGAGGGTCAGTACTGAGGGTGCACTGCTGTGTCGGAGGATCAGTGCTGAGGGTGCGCTGCAGTGTCGGAGGGTCAGTACTGAGGGTGCACCGCAGTGTCGGAGGGTCAGTACTGAGGGTGCGCTGCAGTGTCGGAGGGTCAGTACTGAAGTAGCACCGCACTGTCGGAGGGTCAGTACTGAGGGTGCACTGCTGTGTCGGAGGATCAGTGCTGAGGGTGCGCTGCAGTGTCGGAGGGTCAGTACTGAGGGTGCGCTGCAGTGTCGGAAGGTCAGTGCTGAGGGTGCGCTGCAGTGTCGGAGGGTCAGTGCTGAGAGTGCGCTGCAGTGTCGGAAGGTCAGTACTGAGGGTGCGCTGCAGTGTCGGAGGGTCAGTACTGAGGGTGCACCGCAGTGTCGGAGGGTCTGTACTGAGGGTGCGCTGCACTGTCAGCAGGGTCAGTACTGAGGGTGCACCGCAGTGTCGGAGGGTCAGTACTGAGGGTGCGCTGCAGTGTCGGAGGGTCAGTACTGAAGTAGCACCGCACTGTCGGAGGATCAGTACTGAGGGTGCACCGCAGTGTCGGAGGGTCAGTACTGAGGGTGCGCTGCAATGTCGGAGGGTCTGTACTGAGGGTGGGCTGCAGTGTCGGAGGGTCAGTGCTGAGGGTGCGCCGCAGTGTCGGAAGGTCTGTACTGAGGGTGCGCTGCAGTGTCGGAGGGTCAGTACTGAGGGTGCACTGCAGTGTCGGAGGGTCTGTACTGAGGGTGCGCTGCAGTGTCGGAAGGTCAGTGCTGAGGGTGCGCCGCAGTGTCGGAGGGTCTGTACTGAGGGTGTGCTGCAGTGTCGGAGGGTCAGTACTGAGGGTGTGCTGCAGTGTCGGAGGGTCAGTGCTGAGGGTGCGCTGCAGTGTTGGAGGGTCAGTGCTGAGGGTGCACTGCAGTGTCGGAGGGTCAGTGCTGAGGGTGCGCTGCAGTGTCGGAGGGTCTGTACTAAGGGTGCGCTGCAGTGTTGGAGGGTCAGTGCTGAGGGTGCGCTGCAGTGTCGGATGGTCAGTGCTGAGGGTGCCCTGCAGTGTCGGAGGGTCTGTACTAAGGGTGCGCTGCAGTGTCGGAGGGTCAGTGCTGAGGGTGCGCCGCAGTGTCGGAGGGTCAGTGCTGAGGGTGCACCGCAGTGTTGGAGGGTCAGTGCTGAGGGTGCACTGCAGTGTCGGAGGGTCAGTGCTGAGGGAGCATGGCATTGTTGGAGGGTCAGTGCTGAGGGTGCACTGCAGTGTCGGAGGGTCAGGGCTGAGGGTGCACCGCAGTGTCGGAGAGGCAGTACTGAGGGATCAAACAGATTCTTATCTTGCCTTACCACCCATCCTCAAATGGTGAAGCTGAATGCTTTGTTCAGACATTCAAAATGGCCATAGTGAAGGGGTGGACGCAGACAGATTGGAAGTTGAAGCTGAAGAACTTTTTGATGATGTATTGTAACACTCCACATTCAACAACAGGCGTATCGCCTGCTCAGCTGATGTTTGGAAGATGACTCCATACCAGACTGGATTTGCTGTATCCAGATTTAAAAGGAAAGATTGGTTCAAGGCAACTTGATCAGTAAAGGTCACATGACACAAGTAAACCAGCTTGAGAGTTTAATCTGGATCAGTCTGTTTGGATCTGAAATTACTGTGGGACACCAAAGTGGTTCCAGGGAAGAATCATCAAACGTCAGGGACCACTGATCCATGATGCTGAATCTTCCAGATTCCACAGGAAGAGACACACTGACCATGTTAAGAGAAGCCAAATCCAAGGAACCAAATTTCCAGGGGTCTCCAGTCACAGTGGATGATTTCTGGGAAACATCTACACCAGTTGGTGAAACCCAAACTTGATTCCACTGACAAACCTGTAGCTGCAACTGTTGAACCTGAACAGAAACCAGTGGAACAGCAGAACCTTCCATTCCAAAGGACATTTTAGTTAAAAAGAATTGTTATGTATAATCTGCCAATAGGGTGTGCTAAGTCCCAGATGTATTGTCCTCTAGTGGAGAATAAGGAATAAACGAATCTTCAGTTTTTCACACAGGAGGTTGGAGTTTAGAAGCAGATAGCTGTGTGTATATTCTTAATTGTTAAGAAGTGACAAAACACTTCACCTGCTCCGACAGCACAGCACTCCCTCAATACTGCCCCACTCCAACATAAGAACTAGGAGCAGGAGTTGGCAATTCAGCCCCTCGAGCCTGCCCCTCCATTCATTACGATCATGGCTGATCTCATTTCAGCCTCAACTCCAATTTCCTGTCCTCTCCCCATAACCTTTCACCCTGTTACTAATTAAAAACCTGTCTATCTCCTTAAATTTATTCAGTGTCCCAGCATCCACTGCACTCTGAGGTAGTGAATTCCACAGATTCACGACCCTTTGAGAAAAGTAATTCCTCCTCATCTCTGATTTAAATTTACCACCCCTTAGCCTAAAACTATGGCCTCTCATTCTAGAATACCCCACAAGGGGAAACATCTGCTCCATGTCTACTTTGTCTATCCCCTTTAGCATCTTATATACCTCAATTAGATCTCCTTTCATCCTTCTAAACTCTAGTGAGCATAGGCCTAAACTGCTCAGTCTCTCCTCATAAGACAAGCCCTGCATCTCTCGAATCATTCAAGTGAATCTCCTCTGAACCGCCTCCAGTACAACTACATCCTTCCTCAAGTAAGGGGACCAAAACTGTGCACAGTACTCCAAATGCATTCTCACCAATGCCTTGTACAGTTGCAACAACACTTCCCTATTTTTATACTCTATTCCTTTAGCAATAAATGCCAAAATTCCATTTGACTCCCTTATTACCTGCAGACTAGCTTTCAGCGATTCATGCGCAAGGACACCCACATCCCTCTGCACTGAAGCATTCTGAAGTTTCTCTCCGTTTAAATAATAAGTCACCTTTTTATTCTTCTGACCAGAATGGACAACCTCACACTTATCCACGTTAAACTCCATCTGCCAAATTTTGGCCCATTCACCGAACCTGTCCATATCCATTTGTAAATTTCTTATTTCTTCGTTGCAACTTACTTTCCCACCTATTTTGGTGTCACCTGCAAATTTAGCTATAGTATCTTCTATCCCTGAATCCAAGTCATTAATATAGGTTGTAAATAGTTGGGGCCTAAGGACCGAACCCTGTGGCACCCCACTAGTTACAGCTTGCCATCCAGAAAAAGACCCATTTATCTTGACTCACTGCTTCCTGTTGGTTAGCCAATCCTCTATCCAAGCTAATATATTACCCCTAACTCCATGTGATCTTATCTTGTGTATTAATCTTTTATGCGGCTCCTTATCAAAGACCTTCTGGAAGTCCAGATTTACTAAATCTACAGGATCCCCATTATCCACTTTGCTTGTCACATCTTCAAAGAACTCTAGCAAATTAGTCAAACACGATTTACTCTTCATAAAACCATGCTGACTCTGATGGATTGCACTTTGACTTTCCAAATGCCCCATTACTACTTCCTTAATAATGGATTCCAACAATTTCCCAATTGTTAAACTAACTGGTCTATAGTTTCCTACTTTCTGCCTCCCCCCTTTTTGAATAAGGGCGATGTATTACCATTTTTCCAATCTACTGGAACCCTCCCAGGATCCAGGGAATTTTGGAATATTATAGCCAATGTATCCACCATCTCCGCTGTCACTTCCTGTAAGACCTTGGGGTGTAGGCCATCAGGTCCTGGGGACTGGTCACCCTTTAATCCCAATAGTTTGCTCAGTACTTTTTCTCTAGTGATGGTGATTGTTCTAAGTTCCTCCTTCTCTATACCCTCTGCACTACCTGTTACTGTTGGGGTGGTACTAGTGTCCTCCACTGTGAAAACTGAGGCAAAATATTGATTAAGCGTCTCTGCCATTTCTGCGTTCTCCAGTCTCGTCCTCCAAGGGACCAACATTCACTTTAGCTACTCTCTTCCTTTTTATATACTGGTAGAAATTTTAGCTATCAGTTTTTACATTTTGCGCTAGTTTTCTTTCATAATTTATCTTTGCTCTTATTTTTTTTTAGTAACCCTTTGTTGATTTTTAAAAGTTTCCCAATCTTCCAGCCTGCCATTGACCTTTGCAATTTGGTATACCTTAGTTTTTGCCTTTAAGTTATCTTTAATTTCCTTGCTTAGCCATGGATGCTTTTTCCCCCTCTTACCATCTTTCCTCCTCATTGAGATATATTTTATTTGGGAGGAATTGAATATCTCCTTAAATATCTGCCACTGTTCATCAACTGTCCTACCTTGTAGTCTTCCTGCACAGTCCACTAGGGCCAAATCTGCCCTCATGCCTATGTAGTTACCTTTGTTTAACTCCAGAACACTAATGTGGGACTCAAGTTTCTCGCTCTCAAACTGAACTTGAAATTCTATCATGCTATGATAACTCTTCCCTAACGGATCCTTTACTATGAAATCATTAATTAATCCCATCTCATTACACAACAGCACAGCACTCCCTCAGTACTGTCCAATTCCAACAGTGCAGCACTCCATCAGTACTGCCCCATTCCGACAGTGCAGTACTCCCTCAGTACTGCTCCTTTCCTACACTGCAGCACTCCCTCAGTACTGCGCTGCTCAAACAGTGTGGAACTCCCTCATTACTACCCCACTCTGACAGTGCAGCATTCCCTAAGTACCACCTGCTCCGACAATGCAGCAAAACCCATTTTTAAAAAAATATCCATTTTGACAGAGGAACAATTTTTTTAACTATCCATTTTGACAGAGGAACAGCAAATAAATTTTAACACATAAATGAAATATGTTGCAGGTTGGTGGAAAGAACATGTTGAAACTAATGTAAGATTTATAAAGGGGACCTGAGACTAACAGTAAAACTTCGATGCTCATACAATGAGCAGAAGCATTTAAGAAAGCAAGTTGAATACCGAGGTTACACAGCCACAGTAGCAGTGTGCAATTCCAGAGAGGCTATGGCAAAACTATTACAGGCTACTGGTGGAAATCATTTTACAGTATCACCATCCTAAGGGAAAAGATGTATGTGCAGTGGAAGTGCTTCTGAAGTTAGCAGCATAACTGATCCTAACTGCAGAGGGATGAACTAGATGGAACTATACAGCAAGATGTTTGCACACAACAAGCTCCCACAAACAGTAATAAGATAAATTACTGTTTTAGTGATGTTAATCGAGGGGCAAATATTTGCCAGATCATGGGATCTTTATATTCACAAGGGAACGGGCAAGAGTCTTTAAAACAAAAACAGAATTACCTGGAAAAACTCAGCAGGTCTGGCAGCATCGGCGGAGAAGAAAAGAGTTGACGTTTCGAGTCCTCATGACCCTTCGACAGAACTTGAGTTCGAGTCCAGGAAAGAGCTGAAATATAAGCTGGTTTAAGGTGTGTGTGTGGGGGGCAGAGAGATAGAGAGAGAGAGAGGTGGAGGGGGGGGGTGTGGTTGTAGGGACAAACAAGCAGTGATAGAAGCAGATCATCAAAAGATGTCAACGAAAATAGTACAATAGAACACATAGGTGTTAAAGTTAAAGTTGGCGATATTATCTAAACGAATGTGCTAATTAAGAATGGATGGTAGGGCACTCAAGGTATAGCTCTAGTGGGGTTTTTTTTTAAATAATGCAAATAGGTGGGAAAAGGAAAATCTTTATAATTTATTGGAAAAAAAAAGGAAGGGGGAAACAGAAAGGGTGTGGGGATGGGGGAGGGAGCTCATGACCTAAAGTTGTTGAATTCAATATTCAGTCCGGATGGCTGTAAAGTGCCTAGTCGGACGATGAGGTGTTGTTCCTCCAGTTTGCGTTGGGCTTCACTGGAACAATGCAGCAAGCCAAGGACAGACATGTGGGCAAGAGGGCAGGGTGAAGTGTTAAAATGGCAAGCGACAGGGAGGTTTGGGTCATTCTTGCGGACAGACCGCAGGTGTTCTGCAAAGCGGTCGCCCAGTTTACGTTTGGTCTCTCCAATGTAGAGGAGACCACATTGGGAGCAACGAATGCAGTAGACTAAGTTGGGGGAAATGCAAGTGAAATGCTGCTTCACTTGAAAGGAGTGTTTGGGTCCTTGGACGGTGAGGAGAGAGGAAGTGAAGGGGCAGGTGTTGCATCTTTTGCGTGGGCATGGGGTGGTGCCATAGGAGGGGGTTGAGCAGTAGGGGGTGATGGAGGAGTGGACCAGGGTGTCCCGGAGGGAGCGATCCCTACGGAATGCCGATAAGGGGGGTGAAGGGAAGATGTGTTTGGTGGTGGCATCATGCTGGAGTTGGCGGAAATGGC
Source organism: Carcharodon carcharias (assembly GCF_017639515.1). Taxonomy (NCBI): domain Eukaryota; kingdom Metazoa; phylum Chordata; class Chondrichthyes; order Lamniformes; family Lamnidae; genus Carcharodon; species Carcharodon carcharias. The sequence goes on from NC_054469.1 coordinate 7,254,937, forward strand.
GGAGGATGATCCTTTGAATGCAGAGGCTGGTGGGGTGATAAGTGAGGACAAGGGGGACCCTATCATGTTTCTGGGAGGGAGGAGAAGGCGTGAGGGCAGATACGCGGGAGATGGGCCGGACACAGTTGAGGGCCCTGTCAACGACCGTGGGTGGAAAACCTCAGTTAAGGAAGAAGGAGGACATGTCAGAGGAACTGATTTTGAATGTAGCATCATCGGAACAGATGCAACGGAGGCGAAGGAACTGAGAGAATGGGATGGAGTCCTTACAGGAAGTGGGGTGTGAGGCGCTGTATCGAGATAGCTGTGGGAGTCGGTGGGTTTGTAATGGATATTGGTGGACAGTCTATCACCAGAGATTGAGACAGAGAGGTCAAGGAAGGGAAGGGAAGTGTCAGAGATGGACCACGTGAAAATGATGGAGGGGTGGAGATTGGAAGCAAAATTAATAAATTTTTCCAAGAGTCTTTGTTTAACACCTCTAGAACTAGCAGTCACTGTTTAAAAATAAGGGGTTGCCCATTTAAAACAGGGGTGAGGCAAAATTTTTTCACTCAGAAGGTCGAGAATCTTTGGAACACTCTTCCTGAAAAGGTGGTGGAAGCAGAGTCTTTGAATATTTTTAAGGGAGAAGTGGATAGATTCTTGGTAAGCAAGGGGGTCATAGGTTATCGGCAGTAGGGGAATGCAGATTTCACGTTACTATCAGATCAGCCATGATCTTATTAAATGGCGGAGCAGGCTTGAGGGGCTGAATGGCCTACTCCTGCTCCTTGTTCATATGTGTGTATAAAAAAAAAACTGCACCTCCAACAGTGCAGCACTCTCTCAATACTGCGCTGCGATTGTAAACCTAGATTATATCTGGAATGGGATCTGAACTCTCAACTTTCAGAGGTTGACTCTGAGGTGAAAGTGCTACAGCTGATCAAGGCAGTGGATATCTGACATTGACCCCGATGACTGACCAGAAGTTGGAGCCGCACAAACCAAATGCAAGCGCAACAAGCATTTGGGGAGGCAAATGGTGTGTTAACCTTCAATGCAAGGGAGATAGAGTGTAAGAGTAAGGAAGGCTTGCTGCAATTATAGAGAGCTTGGGTGAGAACAGACCTGGAGCACATCCACTACCTTAAACATTCACTCCCTCCACCACCGACGCACAGTGGCAGTAGTGTGCATCATCCACAAGATGCAATGCAGCAACTCAGCAAGACTCCTTCAAAAGCACCTTCCAAACCTTTGGCCTCTAACACCTCGAAGGACAATGACAGCAGATGCATGGGAACACCACCGCCTGCAATTTCCCCTCCAAGCCACACACCATCCTCACTTGGAAATATATCACCGGTCCTTCACTGTCACTGGGTCAATATCCTGCAACTCCCTCCCCAACAGCACTGTGGGTGTACCTACACTACATGGACTGCAACGGTTCAAGAAGGCAGCTCACCACCACCTTCTCAAGGAGTAATTAAGGATGGACACAATAAATGCTGGTCTAGCCAGCGACACCCACATCCTGTGAAAAGAATACAAAAATGTGCTGTGTATAGTTTTGAGCTCCTTAACCAAAGAAGGATATACTTGTCTTAGAGGGAGTGCAACAAAGGTTCACTGGACCAATTCCTATGCTGGAGGGATGTCCTATGAGGAGAGCTTGAATAGAATAGGTCTACATTCTCTGGAGTTTAGAAGAATCAGAGGTGATTTCATTGAAATATATAAAATCTTAAGAGAGTTTGGCAGGGTAGATATTGAGAGGCAGTTCCTAATGGGTATGGTTCTACATAACAAAAATCTCTCCACCCCGACACCACATGCCAGCTGTCATCAGAAACAGGAACACATCACACTGTGCAGCAGAGCATGTCCTTCAGCTGCTGCTGTACACCTCAGACACTTTGTTCTTTCTGGGGCTCGAAGAAGCAATAAGTTCAACACTTCAAGAGTTTAGGCTCTTGGTGTTTCAGAATCCAAGGTACAAGTCCAGTCTATGTGAGCTGTAACCTAAGCACAGCATCAAGAAAAGGGAGGGAATAGAGAAAGCGTTAAAAGTGTAAGTAAAACAAAGGGTCTCCCTCCCTAAAAGCACCGTGCATGTACCTATACCACAGGAACTGCAGCGGCTCAAGAAGGCAGCTCACTACCACCTTCTCAAGGGCAATTAGGGATGGGCAATAACTGCTGGCCTAAGCTAGTGACGCCCACATCCCGTGAACAAGTTAAAAAAGTTAAGACAAAGATGAGTAAGAATTTCTTCTCTCAGGGGGTTGTTAGCATCTGGAATTCTCTCCCCTAGGCAGCAGTGGAGGCTGGGTCAATTAATATATTCAAGGCTGAGTTAGACAGATTTTTGGTTGACAAGATTATGGGGACAGGCAAGAAAGTGGAGCTAAGGCCAAAATCAGCCATGATCTTACTGACTGGCGGAGCAGGCCGAGGGGTTGTATGGCCTACTCCTGCTCCTGATTCTTATGATCTCACTGTATTCCCTTGAGTACAGGAGACTGAGGGGGTGATCAGAGAGAGGTGATTAAAATAAAGGATTTGATAAGGTAGATGCAGAGAAACTATTTCATCTGGTCAGAGAATCAAGAACAGAGGGAGATAATCTAAAAATTAGAAGTATTTTTTCCATATACAATAGTGGAAGTTTGGAACTCATCCCCCAAAAGGCTGTGGATGCTAGCAGCAGGTACAGTAGCATTGTGGATTAGTAATGTAGAGGCCCCAATGAGTAATATGGCATTGAGAGTTCAAATCCCACCACGGCCGTTTATAAATTTGAATTCAGTTAAATAAATCTGGAATAAAAAGCTAGTCTCAATAATGGTGACTAGGAGCTATTAGATAGTCATAAAAATCCATCTGTCCCACTTCAGGTAAACCTGCTGTCCTTACCTGGTCTGGCCTTGCTGCAATGGCGGAGACAAATAAAGAAACAAAAGCTGTCTAGAGGAGGTGTGAACTGGAACAGTGGAATCATTACAAATTTCTAGACTCAACATTGAGTCTAAAGCTTTCATATCATCACCACCTGTTTTAGTTCTTTCAAACAGCCACCAATGATTCTGCTATTGTTACTTTCAGTTCCTGTAATCCCATCTTTTCTTTCTTTACTTGTCCCATTACCATCTCCCTTTTATTACTAAATCTCTCCTTGCCTTATACCATTATAAACCTTCGATTTTGCTCTATCCTCACTTCCTCCCACCTTTACCCTGCCTCTGTACTTGCTGAAACTCTGATATTTTTCATTTCTGACAACAAGATCATTGATCTGAAAGGTTAACTCTGTTTCTCCCCCCACAAATGCTGCAGGAGAAACTTCTTCACGCAGAGAGTTCTGAATGCGAAACTTGCTATCATACAAACACATGAATTAGGAGTAAGTCACTTGGCCCCTCGAGCCTGTTCCACCATTCAATAAGATCATGGCTGATCTGACTGTAACCTCAACCCCACATTCTTCCCTATCCCCAATAACCTTTCACCACCTTGTTTATCAGGAATCTAAATACCCTTGCCTTAAAAATATTCAAAGACCCTGCTTCCACCACCCTTTGAGGAAGAAAGTTCCAAAGACCCAAGACCCTCAGAAAAATTTATCCTGATCTGTCTTAAATGAGATTAGTCCTAGCTTCTTCCACAAGAGGAAACATCCTCTCCACAACCACTCTGTCAAGACTCCTCAGGATCTTAAAGTTTCAATCAAGTCGCCTCTTATTCTTCTAAACTCCAGTGGATACCAGCCTAACCTTTCCTCATAAGACAACCTGCCCATTCCCAGTATTACTCTAGTAAACCTTCTCTTAACTGCTTCTAACCCATTTACATCCTTCCTGAAATGAGGAAACCAATACTATACGCAGTATTCCAGTGCCCTATATAACTGAAGCATAACCTTCCTACTTTTGTAATCAATTCCCCCGATGCCCAGTTTGGGTTCTGCCAGGTCCACTCAGCTCCTGATCTCATTACAGCCTTGGTTCAAACATAGACAGAAGAGCTGAGCTCCCGAGATGAGGTGAGAGTGACTGCCCTTGACATCAAGGCCACATTTGACAGAGTGTGGCATCAAGGAGCCTTATGAAAACTGGAATCCATGGGAATAAGGGGAAAAACTCTCCATTGGTTGAAGTCACCCCTAACACAAAGGAAGATGGTTGTGGTTGTTGGAGTTTAGTCATCTCAGCTCCAGGACATCACTGCAGGAGTTCCTCAGGGTAGTGTCCTCGGCCCAACCATCTTCAGCTGCTTCATCAATGACCTTCCTTCCATCATAAGGTCTGAAGTGAGGATGTTCGCTGATGATTGCACAATGTTCAGCACCATTTGTGACTCCTCAGATACTGAAGCAGTCCATGTCCAAATGCAGCAAGACCTGGACAACATGCAGGCTTGGGCTGACAAGTGGCAGGTAACATTCACGCCACACAAGTTCCAGACAATGACCATCTCCAACAAGAGAGAATCTAACCATCACCCCTTGACATTCAATGGCACTACCATTACTGATTCCCCACTATCGACATCCTGGAGGTTACCATTGACCAGAAACTGAACTGGACCAGCCATATAAATACTGTGGATAAAATAGCAGGTCAGAGGCTGGGAATCCTGCGATGAGCAACTCATCCTGACTCCCCAAAGTCTGTCCACCATCCACAAGGCACGAGTCAGGAGTGTGATGGAATACTCCCCACTTGCCTGGATGAGTGCAGCTCCCACAACACTGAAGAAGCTGGACACCATCCAGGACAAAGCAGCCCCGCTTGATTGGTCACCCCATCCACAAACATTAACTCCCTCCGCCACTGATGCACAGTAGCAGCAGTATTTACCACCTACAAGATGCACTGCAGGAATTCACCAAGAATCCTCAGACAGCACCTTCCAAACCCACGATCATTACCATCTAGAAGGACAAGGGCAGCAGATAGGTGGGAACACCACCACCTGGAAGTTCCCCTGCAAGTCACTCACCATCCTGACTTGGAAATATATCGCCCTTCCTTCACTGTTGCCGGGTCAAAATCCTGGAACTCTCTTCCTGGGAACATCGTGGGTGTACCTACATGGACTGCAGAGGTTCAAGATACAGCTCACCACCACCTTCTCAAGGGAAACTGGAGATGGGCAATTGGCCTAGCCAGTGAAGGCCACGTCCCGAGAATGAAAAAGAAACAATAATATTCTATTAGCCTTCCTAATTATTTGCTGAACCTACATACTAGCCTTTTATGATATATGCACTAGGACACCCAGATCCCTCTGCATCAGAGCTCTACAACCTCTCACCATTTAGATAATATACTTCATTTTTTATTCTTCTTTCCAAAATGGACAATTTTACATTTGTCCAGGTTATACTCCATTTGTCAGATCTTTGCCCACTCACTTAACCTACTTTCCTTTGTGTTGTCAGCAAATCCATAACAATAGCTTTGGTCTCTTCATCCAAGTCATTTACATAAATTGTATAAAGCTGAGGTCCCAGCACTGATCCCTGTGGCACCCCATTTGTCATATCCTGCCAAACAGAAAAAGACCCATTCATGGCTACCCTGTTTCCTGTTAGCTAGCCAATCTACTACCCATGCCAGTATGTTGTCCCTTACACCATGAGCTTTTACTTTCTGCAATAAACTTTGATGTGGCACCTTAACAAATGCCTTCTGTAATCTAAGTACAGTACTTCCACTGGTTCCCCTTTATCCACAGCACATGTGACTCCAAAGAGCACCATTAAATTGCTTAAACACGATTTAACTTTAACAAAACTATGTTGACTCAGCCTGATTACCTTGAATTTTTATTAAGAGCCCCACTATAACATACAAACAAGGATTAGGAGTAGGCCATTTGGACACTTAAACCTGGTCTGCTATTTAATAAGATCATGGCAGATCTGGTAGTAACCTCAAATTTGCATCCTGCCTACCTCCAATAACCTATCACCTTCTTGCTAACCAAGAATCTATCCACCTCCTTAAAAATATTCAAATGCTCTGTTTCCACTGCTCTTTGAGGAAGATTCACCACCCTCAGAGAAAACATTTTGCCTAATCTCCATTATTTTTAAACAGTGACCCTGAATTCTAGATTCTCCCAGAAGAGGAAACATCCTCTCCACATCCACCCTGTCAAGACTGCTCAGAATCTTATATGTTTCAATCAAGTCGCCTTTTACTCTTCTAAACTCTAGCAGTACAAGTCTAGCCTGTCCAACCTTCCCTCATAAGACACCCAGGTATTAGTCTGATAAACCTTCCCGGAACTGTTTGCAATGCACTTACATCTTTCCTTAAATAAGGAGACCATAAAGAATATGTACATATTCTATGTATTCTGAAATATCCCTTTAACAGTTTGCCTTTGCTTCTCAACCGACCTGTCCCTCAACTTCATTTGCCAGTTCACTTTAGCTAGCTCTGCTTTTATGCCCTCATAATTGCCCTTATTTAACTTTAAAATGCTAGTCTCAGACCCACTCTTCTCTCCCTCAAACAATGTAAAATTCAATCATATTATGATCACTACTATCTAGGGGTGCCTTCACTAGGAAGTTATCAATTAATCCTATTTCGTTGCTGTCACAGGGAATGGTCGAGGTGAGTAGAATAGGTGCCTTAGTTTTGTCTCGTCGTCCATCCATCTATGAGGGATAAGGGACATGCAGCAAACAATCCATTTAGGTGGAGTCTCTTCATTTGGTGCACCTTTACTGATGGCTGTAAAGGCCAATCCTTGAAAGGCAGGTTCTGTCACAAGTGCTGCATGTGAAGCTGCCACATTGATGTTGTGGGTTGTTGCTTTTGATGTTGGTATCTGTTGTCAAGCTGCTGTGGCCATTGGTCAGGAGGTCTCCACTTTCCGCCCCTTTCTCCAGCTAGTGACTCCGAGGTGCGACAATTGATATCTAGGGTCTTCATATCATGTTTACAAGCATTGTTGAAAAGTCGTCTGGCTCTAGCTACTTCACCATATATAAATTCGTTGCTAATGAATCATCTTCCATCCTGCAGAAGTGACTGAGGCAACACAGACATCTCTGTTTGATGAGTGCTAATAAACTTGGGAAGCTTTGCCTTTGAGAGGATTGTCTGCATTCATGATTTTGTCCTGCTAGGATATACCCATAAATGCCACAGAGAGCGAAGATGGAAATAGTTGAGCTTCTTTCCTTGATAGCTGTTAAGCCATCCATGTTTCACAGCCATACTATAAGGTGCTGAGAACAGAGGCCTTATAAAGTATTATCTGGGCCCTAAGTGTCAGCTTGGTGTTATCCTTTGTGCATTTTGTAAGTTTGCCAAAGGTGGTAGCTGCCTTTCGTACGTGTATCAAATTCTGCATCAAGGGACATATCGTCTGTCACTGTGGACCTGAGGAAACAGAATTTGCTGACCACTTCCAGTGGGATGTGACTTAGTTTGACCAGGGGCAGAGATGCAGCACTTTGTCCCATGACCATTTTCTTGACACTTCTAGTCAGGGAGAACAAGTTACAGGCGTGGCCAAGACAGTCCATAACCCTTTGTAGCTGAGTTTCCATGTGGGTGATTTGTGCAGCAGCATCAGCATTATGAACTCTCTGATCAGGACACAATATGTTTTTGACTTGGCTTTCAGTCCTGATAGATTGACCTTGTGTGCAAGTAGACTCCTTCCATATCTACAGGGAAGGCAAAAAATCAGGAGCATGAAGAAGAAAATATCAGCGGGGCTAGGACACAGCCTTACTTTAAGGGGAAGCTAAATACATAAGGGAGAAAGGAGTAGAAGCATATGTTCATTTGGTGAGATGAAGTAAGGTGGGAGAAGGCTTCTGTGGAGCATAAACAACAGCACAGACAAGTTGGGTCAAATTGTCCATTTCTGTGCTGTAAACATGACCTAATTCAGTGTGCACTTATGATCACCCCTCCTAGTATTTCCTTTTTTTTGGGCTAATGTCCATATTTCCACACACTCCTGTGAAGCCCAATGGGATGTTCTTCTCCACATTAAAGGGACTGTATAAACTGCTGTATTGCTTAAACCAAAGAAATGGCTTCAATCGTCCTGGGTTAGAGCCTAATGACAAGGTGAGTTGTACCTTGCATGGAGGTAGAGTAGATGGGCTGAATGGCCTACCTCATTTCAGACCAGTACTCAAGGAAATAAGAGTAGTTCACAGCAACACAGTATCAGAAAAAGTATTTGTTTTATTATTACCTTTAGCCTGGAGAGAGAGAGGTTGTGGTAGAAGGAAGATTTCTCATTATAACACTTAAGGGGGTTTAAATACCATAAATCTCATGTTTATTCCGCCTCATGGATCCTCTCAGGGAATGGAGGGTGGCAAAGTCTCAACTAATGTCTAGTCCTGCTCAAGCGTCAGCTTCAGGAAGCGCACCAATAGTTCAGGGCTGGGATGTAACGAACATATAAAATAAATCCTTTTTTTTTTTGTTTTTTTTTTTCCATAGCTCTCTGCAATAACAGAGGCCGGTATTCTAAAAATCTAGTGTCACAAAAAGACAGCAGCTACATTGCTGACTGAGACAGGACAGGACAGGAGGTCCCTGCAGTCCAGCAGTTAAGTACACAGAAAACCAATGCCATTAACAGCCTGCAAACCTAAATATCATTAATTTTGCAGGTGGTTTGTCAATTTTTTTTTTTGCACTGAACAAAAATAAACGTGTTAAGGATCCACGAGCAATTGGGGCTCTGTCTCTGGCCCGCCACCTGCCTCCTGGCTCCTCTAGAAAACACGCAGCTGACGAGGAGGAGGAGGAGGAGGAGGTGGGGGGGAGGGGGGTTGCGATAGCATGGTGGGGCCCTTGGTGCCTCAGGCAACGTCAAGAGCCAAGGGTCGAGGGTCAAGGCTGTGCTCCGGCTGCGGCGGGGACAGGTGGTCCCAAGGTGTTGGGTGAAGACATGACTGGTGATCCGGCGAGTGGGCCCAAGGGCTGAGACACGGGCATCGAGATTATACCTGCAGGAGGGGAGCGAGGAAGGGGGTAGCGGAAGGCAACAAAAACAGACAGCTAGGTTAGGGACGAGAGTCACAGTTCAGGTACTCCTTCACGAAGAAACTGCGTACTTCAGAGTTGTCAGAATCCAGTTATGCTGGCCCTGCCAACCTATTTGAAATTTATATGGAATTTAGAACACAGAAGCAGGCCATCCAGGCCAAATGGTCTATGCCACGTGAGCTTAACTGTCGGCTATGACTCAGTTGGTAGCACTCTCATCTTTGAGCCCAAAGGTTCTGGGCTTTTGTTTATTCTTTCATGGCCACCAAATAGAAGCAATGCGCAATAAAATTAAATCTAGTGAGAAGGCCGTGGTGAAACTACTAAGCCTAGTGAGAGGGTTGACGTGATACTGGTTTCACGGACTGTTACTGTGCAGGAAGCCATTCAGCCCATTGTATCTGCACTGACTCTCCAAATGCCATTCTCCAGTTTTCTTCCCGTAACCCTGCACATTCTCTCTTTTCAAACAATCATCCATTTCCCTCTTGAATGCCTCGACTGAACCTGTCTCCACCACATTCTCAGGCAGTGCATTCCAGACCCTAACCATTCACTGTGTGAAAAAGTTCTCTTTCATATTACAAAATAGAACCTTGGTGAGGCCACAGCTGGAGTACTGTGTGCAGTTCTCATCGCCACATTATAGGAGGGATGTGATTGCATTGGAGGGGGTGCAGAGGAGATTCACCAGGATGTTGCCTGGGATGAAACATTTAAGTTATGAAGGGAGGTTGGATAGACTTGGGTTGTTTTCATTGGAGCAGAGAAGACTGAGGGGTGACCTGATCGAGGTGTACAAGATTATGAGGGGCATGGACAGGGTGGATAGGGAGCAGCTGTTCCCCTTAGTTGAAGGGTCAGTCACAAGGGAGCATAAGTTCAAGGTGAGGGACAGGAGGTCATGGGGGGATGTGAGGAAAAATTTATTTAACCCAGAGGGTTGTGACAGTCTGGAATGCGTTACCTGGGAGGGTGGTGGAGGCGGGTTGACTCACATCCTTTAAAAAGTACCTGGATGAACACTTGGCATTTCATAAAATTCAAGGCTATGGGCCAAGTGCTGGTAAATGGGATTATGTAGGTAGGTAGGTCAGGTGTTACTCATGTGTCGGTGCTGACTCGATGGGCCGGAGGGCCTCTTCTGCACTCTGTGATTCTGTGATTTTGCTTTTACCAATTACCTTAAATCTGTGCCCTCTACTTCTCAATCCTTCTGCCAATGGAAACAGTTTCTCTCTATCTACTCTGTCCAGGCCCCTTATGATTTTGAATACCTCTATCAAATCATCTCTCAGCTTTCTCTTTTCCAAGGAAACAAGTCCCAACTTCTCCAATCTATCTTCATAAGTGAAGTTCCCCATCGCTGGAACAATTCTTGTAAACCTCTGCTGCATTCTCTCCAATACCTTCACATCCTTCCTAAAATGTGGCACCCAGAATTGTACGCAATACTCCAGCTCAGATCTAATTAGTGTCTTATCCAAGCTCAACATAACCTCCTTGCTCTTGTACTTTATGCCCCTATCAATAACGCCTGGGACTGTATGCTTTATTAACTGCTCACTCAACCTGACCTGCCAACTTTAATGGCTTCTGTACAGAGGCCCTCTGCTCCTTTAGAGTTTTACCCTTTATTTTATGCTGTCTCTCCATGTTTTTCCTCCAGAATGAATCACCTCTCATTCCTCTGCATTAAACTTCATATGCCACCTATCCATACATTCTACCAACTTGTCTGTGTCCTTTTGACTACATTGTCCTCTTCATAGTTTACAATGTTTCCAAGCTTTGTATCGTCTGCAAATTTTGAAGCTGTTCCCTGCACACCAAGGTCTAGATCATTAACATATATCAGGAAAAGCAAGGGTCCCAGTACCAACCTTGGGGAACTTCACTACTAACCTTTCTCCAGCCTAAAATACATCCATTACTCTGTTTCCTGTCATTCAGCAAATTTTCTATTCACGTTGCTAACGTCCCTTTTATTCCATGAGCTATAACTTTTCTAGCAAGTTTGTTGTGCAGCAAATGCCTTTTGAAAGTCCATGTACACCACACCAACAGCATTGCTCTCATCAACCTTCTCCGTCACCTCTTCGAAAAACTCCAGCAAGTTAAACATGATTTTACCTTAAGAAATCCATGCTGGCCCTCCTTAATTAACCCACATTTTTCCATGTGACTATTAGTTCTGTCCTGAGTTACAGTTACTAGAAGCTTCCCTACCACCGAAGTTAAACTGACTGGTCTGTAATTGCTGGACTTATTCTTAGCCCCTTTTTTGAACACGGGCATAATGTTTGCAATTCTCCAGTCTTCTGGCACCTCCTGAGTCTAAGAAGACTGAAAAATTAAGGCCGGTACCCCTGCAATTTCAACTCTCACTTCCCTCAGTTTCCTTGGATGCATCTCATCAACTTTACATACTACAGCCTATCCAATACCACCTCCTTATTAATCTTAAATCCTTCTAGTGACTGAATTTCCTCCTATTTCACCATAGCCTGGGTAGCATCTTCTTCCTTGGTAAAGGCAGATGCAAAGTACTAATTTAATATCTCAGCCGTGCCCCCTGCCTCCATGTGTAAATCCCTTTCCTGGTCCCTAATTGGCCCTACTCCTCTTATCACCCTTTTACTGTTTTTTTTGCCTGTAGAAGACTTTGGTATTTCCTTTCATGTTAGCTGCCAGTCTCTTTTCATACTCCCTCTTTGCTTCTGTTATTTGATTTTTCACCTCCCCTCTGAACCTTCTGTATTCAGCCAGGATCTCAATTATATTTTCTACCTGACACCTGTCATAAGCACACTTTTTTCCTTTATCTTAATTTCTACCTTCTTTGTTATCCAGGGAGCTCTGGGTTTGTTTGCCCTACCTTTACCTTTTGAGGGGATATACCCTGACTGTGCCCGAGGTCTCTTTTCTTTGAAGATAGCCCATTGATCAGCTACGGTTGTTCACGCCAACCTTTGACTCCAAATTACTCAGCCCAGCTCCGTTCTTGCCCCCATCGAAGCTGGATCTCCCCAGTTAATTATTCTTACTCTGGATCGCCCATTGTCCTCTTCTACTATCATCCTAAACGTAATGATACAACGATCACTGTCACCTAAATGTTCTCCCACTGTCACTTGTTCTACTTGGCCCAGCTCATTCTCAAAAACCAGGTCTTGCAGTACCTCATTTCTCATTAGACTGGACACATACTGCCACAGAAAATTCTCCTGAACACACTCTAAGAACTCTTGTCCCTCTCTGCCCTTCACACTACCACTACCAGTCTACATTCAGGTAATTAATGTTGCCATAAGTACTCCATAAGCACTGCAATGCTCTGCTTAACCAATACAGCCACCCCTCCCCTTTCCTTTCTTTCCTATCTTTCCTGAACACCTTGAACCCAGGAATATCATGCCCTTCCTGGAGCCACGTTTCTGTTATAGCCACAATATCGTAATTCCACATGGCAATCTGCACTTATTACACACCAATCTTATTTACCACACTCCGTGCAATCATGTACATGCACAGATTTAGAATATTACTTTCTCCATTACTCTGACCCCACCTATTAACTTTTTAATCCCTATTTTACTGCTGTCTCTCTCTCCCAGTATTTTGCGCACCCTGGTTTCCCTCTCCTAGGTTTCTCCTGATATTTTCTCCTGGTTCCCACACTTCTGCCATGTTAGTTTAAACCTTCCCAAATAGCACTAACAGAATTGGTAAACCTAATGACAGGGTCATGCAGAGAAAGAAAGAAATTTGAGGAATTAATTTTAAGAAAATATCTTATCTACACAGTAATTAACAGCAGGCTATTAAGGTTATTGGTTCAGTTTGCAACACTGCTCCTGTACCTTGCATCATTTGCTTGCCTGGTTGAGGGAGGAAAGGCTGAGGCCAGAGTTTCAGAAAGCTCTTTGGGATGTTTTATTGCCTTAAAGATGGTACACAAGTTCAATAAGATAAAAGCACAATACCGTGGATGCTGGAAATTGGAAATAAAAACAGAAAACACTGGAAAAACGCAGCAAGTTCAAGTTGTTATACAGATTGAATTGGCAGCAAGTTATGAAGATCACTTCTAAATGAACACAAGTTATTTTCGAAAGCTTGGAGCGAGAAACATCAGTGATAAGAATTTGTCATTAACAACAGGCCAACTGTCCCTTTGAACAAACATGAATTGAGCAGATACAGACAGCAATGATTTGCAAGGGCTAAGTCATGTTTACGTAACATGGTTAGACTTTTCAAGCATGTTTTGATGGAGAGAATAGGGAAAATAACTGACAAAAAGGTCAATAACTAGAGGGACCCAGATTTAAGGCAAATGGCGAAATAATTATTAGGAGGCGAGGAGAATTATATATATATATATTTTTTTTTAAACGCAGTGAGTTAGTGAGATCTGGAATTCACTGCCTGAAAGGGAAGTGGAAGCAGATTCAATAATAAATCTTAAAAGGGAATTGATATAAATACTTGAAGAAGAAACATTTGCAGGGGTCGGGGAAAGAGCAGGAGAGTGGGATTAGTTGAATAGCTCTAAGAGCCAGCACAGAATCAATGGGCCGAATAGCCTTCTTCCATATCATTCCATGAATCAGCTGATGGTGAGGAATTGTAGCAACACTAACAGGGTGGGCGGGGAGGATGACAACAGAGTAATAAACAGATTATTATGCAGTTAAAGGGCTACCTGATGATTTTGACAGCATTATCCATGTTCTTTTAACAAGCAAACTATTTCAAAGTTGCAGCAGCATGCTTTCCTTTTCTTTATTCTTTTGTGGCTTGCTAGGCCATTTTAAAATCAGGCTAGTTAAGAGTCAACCATGTTGCTGTGGGGTCTGGAGTCACATATAGGCCAGACCAGGTAAGGATGACAGATTTCCTTTCCTAAAGGTCATGGTGAACCAGGTAGGATTTTACAACAATTGGTGATAGCTTCAAGGTCACTACTACTGAGACTAGCTTTATATTGCAAGTTTATTAATTGGATTTGGATTTGAATTTGAGTAGATGCCACGGTGGGATTTGATCCTACGGCCCCAAAGCAATAGCCTGGGCCGCTGGATTACTAACCCAGTGACATTACCACCACGCCACCATCTCCCCCGACTTGGTGTAGCTGGAGAGCTGGTACAGGAGAGAGGGTTTCAGACTTCTGGAGCATTGGGTCTGATTTTGGGGGAATGATGAGACCTGTACCAGCTGAACAGGATGCAGCTCACAGGGCTGGAACCAATAGGAACAAGTTAGGCCATTCAGCCCATTGAACCTGTTCCGTTATTCAATTCGATCATGGCTGATCATCTACCTCAACGCCACTTTCCCACGCTATCTCCTTGTCATTAGTCTCCAGACTCGAGAATTTTGGTCCTGATCATACAATATTGCGGTAGGGTGGTTTGCTGTGCTGTTGGGGAGGGTTGAAACTAGCTTGGCAGGGGAATAGGAACTTGAGCATTGCTTCTTTCCCTTGTGAACCTAAGCTGGAAACGGAAGGCAGAAAATGAGTGAGTGTGGAAAGTCAAGCAATTCAAAGGGAAGAACAAAAAGAGCCGAAGAAGTCATATTGGACTCAAAACATTAACCCTGTTTCTCTCTCCGCAGATGCTGCCAGACCTGCTGAGTTTTTCCAGCATTTTCTGGTTTTTATTTCAGATCTATAGCATCCGTAGAATTTTGCTTTTACCCAGAATACACTTTTTTTTATACATTTGCAGGATGTGGGCTTCGCTGGCTGGGCCAGCATTTGTTGCCCATCCCTAGTTGCCCTTGAGAAGGTGATGGTGAGCTGCCTTCTTGAACCGCTGCAGTCCCTGTGGTGTAGGTACACCCACAGTGCTGTTAGGGAGGAAGATCCGGGATTCTGACCCAGCAACACTGCAACCTTACTGTATGGTGCACAATGGTAAGACCAATCTCCACTTAAAAGCCTTGGTTATTTTCACACAATGGGTTCTAATGATAAAACAGACCCTGTGGATCTTTTGAGGAGAGGTGTGACGATAAAATAAGGGGTACAAGTCTTCAGGGGATGGAGGGGCAGAAAGATCTGGGTTTATATGTGCATGGATCATTGAAGGTGGCAGGACAGATGGAGAGAGTGGTTAATAAAGCCTACAGTACGCTGGGGTTTATTGATAGAGTCATAGAGTACAAGAGGAAGGAGGTTATGCTGAACTTAAATAAAACACTAGTTAGACCTCAGCTGGAGTACTGTGTACAGTTCTGGGCGCCACATTATAGGAAGGATGTGAATGCAATGGAGACAGTGCAGAAGAGGTTTACAGGAATGATTCCAGGGATGAGAGACTTCAGTTATGAAGAGAGATTGGTGAGGTTGGGACTGTTCTCCTTGAAGAGGAGAAGGCTAAAAGGACATTTGATAGAGGTGTTCAAAATCATCAGGAGCCTTATAGAGTAGATAAGGAGAAGCTATTCCTGCTCATAAAAGGATTGAAAATGAGAAGATACAGATTTAAAGTGAGTTGCAAAAGAAGCAAATGCAATGTGAGAAAAACTTTTTTAACACAGCAAGTGATTCGGGTCTGGAATGTCCTGCCTGGAACTGTGGTGGAGGCAGGTTCAATCAACACATTCAATCAGGGCATTGGATGATTATTTGAATAGAAACAATGTGCAAAGGTACAGGGAAAATGCAGGAGAATGGTACCAAGTAATAATGCTCATTTGGAGAGCCATTGCAGAGAAGATGGGCAAATTGGCGTCCCACTGCAGCGTAACAATTCAATGATTCTGTGAACACAGAGGCATTGAAGGGATCGAGCTGAGTGTTATGAGGATGTCTGTGTAAACTCACTATGTCTTCAGTGAATCCTTCCAACAGGTGGCAGAGAGATCAGAATTAATGTTACAGATGAGAAAGGCCATTTAGCCCATCTAAATTCATCCATACTGTTAAACTGTTATTTGATGATGCTGGTCATGGGAATGTATAAGACAAGCAAAGACCATTATGTCCACTGGTTCGGACTCAGTTGAAGCTCAGAGTGGCCTCCTTTGCTGGGTTTAATTCTGGGCCTCAGGCTTCAGGAAGGGTGACTAGGCTGTGGAGAAGAGATTTACTGCAATGAAACAGGGATTAAAGACTTCAGTCATGTGCAAGAACTGGGACTGCTCTCCATATGAGGGGATCAAAATCATGAAGAATTTTATTGGAGTAAATAAAGAGGAACCGTTTCCATCGCTGGGGGATAGAGTGCAGGGGCCAGTCAATTACCAGAGGACACAGAATTAAAGTACTTGGCAAAAGAACCAAAAGTGACGAAGAAGCTTTAAAAGAAATCATAGGAATTTGTTCTGATCTGGAATGCAGGTTGAATAGCAACTTCCAAAAGGGAATTGGATAATTACTTGAAGAGAACGATGGGAAAGAACAAGAGAGTGGGATATAATTGCATAGCTCTCTAACGAACCAGCAAAAGTTACAATCAGAACACCAGAAGGAGGAGAAAACAAGGAAGTGAGAAGTTATTCACTTAGGTTGTTAGAATAAAAAAAAGCAGAATATTTTTTAAAAGATGATAAGCTTTTTAAGTAGTTGTTTGGTAGTACAGAACTTGAGTAGTGCTGACAAAAGGTAATTTATCGGAGCTTTGCATTTTGCACTCCTCAGGACAATTCACCAGAATACCAAATATAAGTCATTCGTCACAAAAAGAAAGTGCTGATTGGTTGGGAAGTAGGCTCTGATTGGTAGAGGTATTGCTATGACGAATGCACTGGTTAACTGACAACTGACGGTTAAATTCAAACCAGGCAAGTTGACTCTGATTGGTCAAGGCATTGCCCTGGGGAATGAACCAGAGAATGGCTGTTGCTTATTTTGTTAAGTTGAATTATTGAATCACATTGCGCCTGTTTCAACTAAACAAATAGGCGACAGCCATTCTCTGGTTCATTGCCCTGGGCAATGCCAGGGCAAGAGGGCTGGAGAACAAAAATAAGTAAGTCATGCTATAGTTGTGCAGGGTTCTGGTGAGACCGCATCTGGAATACTGTGTGCAATTTCTGTCTCCACATATAAGCAAGGATATACTTGCATTGGAGGCAGTAGTGAAGATTCACTAAATTGGTCCCTGGGATGAGGGGGTTGTCCCTAAGATGCAAGTCTGGACTTATATTCTCTGGAGTTTAGATGAGAAGCAATCTCACTGAAACATACAAGATTCTGAAGGGGCTTGATAGGGTGGACGCTGAGACATTGTTTTCGCTGATCGGGGAATCTAAAACACGGGAACAGTCTCACGATAAGGAGTCAATTATTAAGGACCGAGATGAGGAAAAATTACTTCACTCAAAGGGTTGTGAATCTTTGGAATTCTCTACTCCAGAGGGTTGTGGGTGCTCCATCGTTGAATACATTAAAGGCTGGGATAGACAGATTTTTGATGTCTCAAGGAATTAAGGGGGATGGGAGCAGGTGGGAAAATGGAGTTGAAGCCCAAGATCAGCCATGATTGTACTGAATGGTGGAGCAGGCTCAATGGGCCATGGGGTCTACTCCTGCTCCTATTTCTTATGTTCTTGTGGAACAAAGGAAATAGGAGCAGGACAAGGCTTTCAGCCCCTCAAGCCTACTCTATTATTGAACTAGATCATGGTTGATCGTCTACATTAGAGCCAATTTCACATGCTATCCCCATACCCCTTGATGACTTTAATATCTAAAATCTATCGACCCCTGTCTTGAAAATGCTCACTGACTGAGCTTCCACAGCCCTCTGGGGTAGAGAATTCCAAAGATTCACCATCCACGGAGTGAAGAAATTCCTCTTCATCATCAATGGCCTCTTCAGTGCTGTTTTAGTTTATGATTCTTTATCTTATGATGGAAGGCAATAATTCTGAATAAGTATTGAAACTTTTGGTGAATTGCTGTCACTAATAATGGATCCCAGCACTCAAGTCTGTGACCCCACTCTGCCTGCCTTTGTATTTGGGGGGGAGGTGGGGGCAGTATTTGACTCTCTATTAGAGACACAGAATCTCTAAAGGAATAACTCAGTACAGTCCAGGTCCAGCCCAGCCCAGGTGAACAGAGCCTACCTGGCGCGGCTCACTGGCTTTGCCCAAGCTGTAAGTTCTTGTTTGCTATCTTGCAACCTCTTGCCTCCAAAACTTCAGGGGCAAGCTTGCGCTCCTCCCGAGCTGGAAGGCACACATTCACCTCGAGTGACCCAGAGCTGAGAGAGGCGGGGAATTGCTCCAACTCCGCCAAAAGCCGGGAACTAACAAACATGCCTGAAGTTGGTGGGAGGGGAGGGGCTGCAGCAGAACTGAAAACAGAGAGATTTGGGCAATCCAGAGAAAACTGTCAGAACAGCAGGACACAGTGAAAATCCTGGGACATCTGAATCACCATAGTATCAGTGGGAGAACAAGTTAGTGATGGTGATCATAATTCAGTTAGATTTAGAGTAGTAATGGAAAAGAATAACGATAGGTCAAGGGTAAAAGTTTTAAACTGGGAAAAGGTCCATTTTACAAAGCTTAGATGAGATTTGGCAAAAGTGGACTGAGTGAAATGGGGAGGCAGTGGCAGAGTGATATTGTCACTGACTAGTATTCCCGAGACCCAGGGTAATGCTGGGGGCCTGGATTCGAATCCCACCGTGACAGATGGTGAAATTTAAATTCAATAAAAACCTGGAATAAAAAGTCTAAATGATGACCACGAAACCATCGCCAATTGTCGTAAAAACCCATCTGGTTCACTAATGCCCTTTAGGGAAGGAAATCTTACCTGGTCTGACCTACATGTGACTCCAGACCCACAGCAATGTGGTTGATTCTTAACTGTCCTCTGAATAAGGGCAATTAGGGATGGGCAATAAATGCGACGCCCACATCCCATGAATGAATAAAAAGAACACAGTTACACGAAGGTAAATCAGTGTCAGAGCCGTGTGAAGCATTGAAGGAGAAGATAGGGAGGGTTCAAAATAAGTATTTTCCTACAAAGAAGGAGGATGGGACTTCCAAACCTACATTCCCCTCCAGATGTCAAACAGAATAGGATAAGGTCAAAAAGAGAAGCTTATATCAGATACCGAGAACTCAATACTGCATAAAGCCCAAGGGAGTATAGGAAGTGGAAGGAATGACGAAGGAGGTTAAGAAAGCAAAGAGAGAGGGCATAGAAACTCATGTTGAAAATTGGCCATGTGGTTGATAGTGAGGAAGGTAGCTGTACGCTGCAGGAAGATATCAATGGACTGCTCAGGCGGGTGGAAAAATGGCAAATGGAATTGAAAATCCTGAGAAATGCAAGGAGG
Source organism: Carcharodon carcharias (assembly GCF_017639515.1). NCBI lineage: Eukaryota > Metazoa > Chordata > Chondrichthyes > Lamniformes > Lamnidae > Carcharodon > Carcharodon carcharias. Next base: position 7,274,282 of record NC_054469.1, read on the forward strand.
ACAAACAAGGCAAGGAAATACACAATAAATAGTAGGATTCTGAAAAAAGGAGGAATGGAAGGACCATGGAGTATGTCTACAGATCCCTGAAGGTAACAGGATAGGTAGATGAAGTGGTCAAGAAGGCAGAGAGGATGCTTGCCTTTATTAGCCGAAATAAAGAGTCTAAGAGCAGGGAAGTTTTGCTAGGACTGAATAAAACACTAGTTAGGCCACAGCTAGAGAACTATGCACAGTTTCACTGCATTACAAGAAAGATGTGATCACACTCGAGAGGATACAGAGGAGAGTTAGAGGATGTTGTCAGGAATGGAGAATTTTAGCAATGAGGAAAGATTGGATAGGCTGGGGTTGTTTTCTTTGAAACAGAGGAAGCTGAGGGGAGACTTAATTGAGATGTATAAAATTATGGAGGATTTAGATAGAGTGGGTAGAAGAAACTATTCCATTAGCACAATAAGTCTCATGGCACCAGGTCAAACATGGGCAAGGAAACTTCCTGATTACCAAAGACCACCCTCCCCTCAGATCAGATCACCCGGCATTGATCTAGGCACTGGAAACAACAATGGCAATCTCCATCCTGTCGACCCTGCAAAGTCCTTCTTACTAACACCTGGGCGCTAGTGCCAAAATTGGGAGAGTTGTCTCACAGGCTAGTCAAGCAACAGCCTGACATAGTCATCCTCATGGAATCATACCTTACAGATAATGTCTCAACTCCACCATCACCATCCCTGAGGTGGCAGCACAGTGGTATACAGTTGGGAGGGAGTTGCCCTGGGAGTCCTTAACATCGACTCCCGACCCCATGAAGTCGCATGGCATCAGGTCAAACAAAGGCAAGGAAGCTTCCTGCTAATTACCAATGTACCGCCCTCCCTCAGCTGATAAATCAGTGTTCCGACACGTTGAACACCACTTGGAGGAAGCATTGAGGGTGGCAAGGGTGCAGAGTGTTCTCTGGGTGGAGGACTTCAATGTCCACCACCAAGAGTGGCTCGGCAGCACCACTACTGACCGAGCTGGCTGAGTCCAAAAGGACATAACGGCTAAAGTGCATCTGTGGCAGGTGGTGAGGGAACCAACAAGAGGGAAAAACTTACTTGACCTCATCTTCACCAACCTGCCTGCCGCAGATGCATCTGTCCATGACAGTATCAGTAGCAATGACCACCGCACAGTTGTTGTGGAGCCGAAGTCCTGCCTTCACATTGAGGATACCCTCCATTGTGTTGTGTGGCACTACCACCGTGCTAAATGGGATAGGTTTCGAACAGATCTAGAAACTCAAGACTGGGCACCCATGAGGCACTGTGGGACATCAGCAGCAGCAGAATTGTACTCGAACACAATCTGTAACCTCATGACCCAGCATATCCCCCACGCTACCATTACTACCAAGCCAGGGGATCAACCCTGGTACAATGAAGCAGGCAGGAGGGCATGCCAGGAGCAGTGCCAGGCATACCTAAAAATGAGGTGTGCCATACCTAAAAATGAGGTGTGCACACAGGACCACCTGCATGCCAAACATCACAAGCAGCAAGTGACAGACAGAGCTTAGCAATTCCACAACCAACAGATCAGATCTAAAAATAAAAACAAAAAACTGCGGATGCTGGAAATCCAAAACAAAAACAGAATTACCTGGAAAAACTCAGCAGGTCTGGCAGCATCGATGGAGAAGAAAAGAGTTGACATTTCGAGTCCTTATGACCCTTCAACGAACTGAGTGAATATTAGGAGAGGGGTGAAATATAAGCTGGTTTAATGTGGGGGGCGGGGGGCGGAGAGAGAGAGAGAGAGAAGTGGGGGGGGTGTGGTTGTAGGGTCAAGCAAGCAGTGATAGGAGCAGATAATCAAAAGATGTCACAGACAGAAGAACAAAGAGGTGTTGAAGGTGGTGATATTATCTAAACGAATGTGCTAATTAAGAATGGATGGCAGGACAATATCACCACATTCAACACCTCTTTGTTCTTCTGTCTGTGACATCCTTTGATTATCTGCTCCAATCACTGCTTGCTTGTCTCTACAACCACACCCCCCCACTTCTCTCCCCCACCCCCACAAACCCCCCCCAACCTTAAACCAGCTTATATTTCACCCCTCTCCTAATATTCACTCAGTTCTGTTGAAGGGTCATGAGGACTCGAAACGTCAGCTCTTTTCTTCTCCGCCGATGCTGCCAGACCTGCTGAGTTTTTCCAGATCAGATCTAAGCTCTGCAGTCCTGCCACATCCAGCCATGAATGGTGGTGAACAATTAAACAACTCACTGGAGGAGGAGGGTCCTCAAATATCCCAATCCTCAATGATGGAGCAGCCCAGCAAGTCAGTGAAAAAGATAAGGCCGAAGCATTTGCTACAATCTTGAGACAGAAGTCACTGGATACTGCAAAGGCTATGGGCCCTGACAAAATTCCAGCAATAGTACTGAAGACTTGTGCTCCAGAACTTGCCACGCCCTTAGCCAAGCTGTTCCAGTACAACTACAGCACTGGCACCTACCCAGCAATGTGGAAAATTGCCCAGATATGTCCTGCACAAAAAAACAGGACAAATCCAACCCGGCCAATTACCGCCCCATCAATCTACTCTCGATCATCAGTAAAGTGATGGAACAGTTCATCAACAGTGCTATCAAGTGGCACTTGCTTAGCATTAACCTGTTCACTGACACTCAGTTTGGGTTCTGCCAGGGCCACTCAGCTCCTGACCTCATTACAGCCTTGGTTCAAACATGAAAGAAGAGCTGAACTCTAGAGTTGAGGTGAGAATGACAGCCCTTGACTTCAAGGCCACATTTTACCGAATGTGGCATCAAGGAGCCCCAGCAAAACTGGAGTCAATGGGGATCAGGGGAAAAATTCTCTGCTAGTTGGAGTCACACTTAGCACAAAGGAAGGTGGTTGTGGTTGCTAAAGGTCAATCATCTCAGCTCCAGGACATCACTGAAGGAGTTCTTCAAGGTAGTGTCCTAGGCCCAACCATCTTCAGCTGCTTTATCAATGACCTTCTTTCCATCATAAGGTCAGAAGTGGGAATGTTCGCTGATGATTGCACAATGTTCAGCACCATTCGCGACTCCTCAGATACATGTCCAAATGCAGCAAGACCTGGACAACATCCAGGCTTGGGTTGAGGCAAGTAACATTCGCATGGGTTGACAAGTGGCAAGTAACATTCGCGCCACACAAGTGCCAGGCAATGACTATCTCCAACTAGACAGATCTAACCATCAGCCCATGACATTCAATGGCATTACCATTGCTGAATCCCCCACTATCAACATCCTGGGGGTTACCATTGACCAGAAACTGAACTGGACTAGCCATATAAATACTGTGGCTACAAGAGCAGGTCAGAGGCTAGGAATTCTGTGGCGAGTAACTCACCTTCTGACTCCCCAAAGCCTACCCACAACCTACAAAGCACAAGTCAGGAGTTTGATGGAAGACTCTTCCCTTGCCTGGGTGAGTGAAACAACACTCAGGAAGCTTGACACCATCCAGGACAAAGCAGCTCACTTGATTGGCACCACATCCACAAACATTCACTCCCTCTACCATTGACACACAGTGGCAGCAGTGTGTGTACCATCTACAAGGTGCACTGCAGAAACACACCAAGGCTCCTTAGACAGCACCCTCCAAACCCATGACCACGACCATCTAAAAGAACAAGGGCAGCAGATAGATGGGAACACCGCAACCTGGAAGTTCCCCTCCAAGCCACTCACCATCCTGACTTGGAAATATATTGCCGTTCCCTCACTGTCGCTGGGTCAAATTCCTGGAGCTCCCTCCCTTACAGCACTATGGGTGTACCTACACCACATGGACTGCAGCGGTTGAAGAAGGAAGCTCACCATCACCTTCTCAAGGGCAATTAGGAATGGGCAATAAATGCTGGCCTGGTAAGCCAAGCCCACAACCCATGAATGAATAAAAAACGAGGGGGGCAGAGATTTGAGGAAGGATTGGAGGGAAGTTGAGGAGAAACTTTTTCCATTCAGAGAGTGGTAAGGGTTTGTAACTCAATGCCTGCAAGGGTAATAGTGACAGAAACCCTCATCACAGTTAAATAAAACACTTGAATATGCACTCAAGTTGCTGTAACCTACAGAGCTGTGGACTAAGAGCTGGAGGGTGGGATTAGACTGGATAACTCTTCTTCAGCCTACAGAGATACAATGGACAAAATGGCCTCTTTCTGCACTGTAAATCTTTGCATGCTTCTAAGTCTCCCTCTTGATTCAATCTGCTTACCTGACATCAGACTGGCAGAGCTGACTGGGGTGCTACTGGAGGACATACTCGCTGTGGAGCCCATTCGCACCTGATCTTTCACTACTGGATCTGTGGAGGAGAGTGTTCAAGGTTTAATATAAACACAACAATCAGTTTCTGTCTACACAGGACTAGGAGAAGATTATTCAGCACCTTCGAGCCTGCCCCGCCATTCAATTAGCTCATGGCCAATCTTTATCTTATTTCTATCTACTCCCTTGATTCCATAACCCTTAATACCCTTTGTGAAGCAAAACCAATCTCAGGTGACATTTTCAGTTGACCTCCAGCCTCAACAGTATTTTGGAAGAGAATTCCAGATTTCAACTACACTTTGCCTAAAGAAGGGCTGTAACAAATGTAGACTGTTTTATATCTTTTTGTATTATGAATGTTATGCATGTTTTACAATAACTTTTGGTAAGCAAAGAGTTAACTGCTGTGTTGTGTTTTAACGGGAAATTGCCGTTTGCATTGAACAGGTTAGGCATAAACGAGGATGATATGGGATGATTAGGGGTAGCATGTTGTATGAAACCAGACATTTATGGAGACGAGACAAAGAGTAAGAAATTAGAACAATTTAAAATGATTGAGTCTGTCTGTGGAATGTATAAATTAACAATAGAGACAGAAAAACGAAAGTTAAATGGTTAGGCCACGTGCATACTTCTGATTGTACTGAGACTTGGACAACCTACAACAGACGCCTCAAAGCATTGGAGAAGTACCACCAGTGGTGTCTTCACAAGATCCTCCAAATCCTGTGGCAAGAAAGCATCCTCTCCCAAGTCAACACATCCAGCATCGAGGCGCTAATCACTCAAAACAAGCCTGGCTGGGCTGGGCATGTCATTCATATGCCTGACACCAGACTCTTGAAGCAATTGCTCTACTCCATCAAGGTAGGAGACTCCCAAGAGGACTGAAGAAACGCTTTAGGAATGTCCTCAAAGCAACCCTGAAAAGATCAAACATTCCCACTGACTCATGGAAGACCCTGGCTTGTGACCGACCAAAATGGAGAAGGTTCATTCAGGAAGGCACCGAGCACGTTGACAGACTTTGTCGGGAACGTGCAGAGGTGAAGTCGAGGCGTCAGAGGGAGTGCACAAACCTCCAAACAACCCACCCAACCCTTCAAGCACCACCTGCCCCACTTGTGGCAAAGCCTGCAGATTGCGCATAGGACTTATTAGCTTTTTCAGAACCTGTCAAACCAGAGTGGAAACAAGTCATTCTCAATCCCAAGTGACTGCATAAGAGGAGGAGAAGATTGCATCATGAAAGACTGCTAAGTGTAAAGAACAATGTTAGCCTATAAAGGTGACTGCATGCTAACTTTGTTATAGTTCAGGATATAGCTCTGATGAAGGCATAACAATCTATTGATGGAGCTGTAAATGATCTATTCATTATATCGATTATATTATGAATTGCACAAATCCTGGAGATGGGAAGGTGGAAGCTAGAAAAAGATGTCATACGGATGCGAAACCTTAACTGTTTCTTTCTCCAGATGCTGCCAGACCTGCTCAGTTTTTCCAGCATTTTCTGTTTTTATTATGAGAAATAAGAGGGGTCCCCTGGGAAGACCCATGCACGGTTTCACAGATGAAGCAGAAGACAAAAGAAGGAAAGAGAAGTCAGTACATGTCAAGCTTGCCCAAACTGCAATGGGAAGTAAAGGCCGTGGGCATTCCGTCAACTGCTGCATGCTTATTAAGTATAATCTCTGCTTCATAGATTTTGCATCTGTTTGGAAAAGCTTTGTTGTCTGTCCACTTTTGACCGGTCCAAGAATGTGACCAGCCTCTCAAGCCTGCCCCGCCATTCAACGATCATGGCTGATCTCATTTAGGCCTCAACTCCAATTTCCTGTCCTCTCCCCATAACCTTTCACCCTGTTACTAATTAAAAACCTGTCTATCTCCTTAAATTTATTCAGTGTTCCGGCATCCACTGCACTCTGAAGTAGTGAATTCCACAGAATCACAACCTTTGAGAAAAGTAATTCCTCCTCATCTCTGATTTAAATTTACCACCCCTTAGCCTAAAACTATGGCCTCTCATTCTAGAATACCCCACAAGGGGAAACATCCGCTCCACGTCTACTTTGTCTATCCCCTTTAGCATCTTATATACCTCAATTAGATCTCCTCCCATTCTTCTAAACTCTAGTGAGTATAGGCCTAAACTGCTCAAAATTTCCTCATAAGACAAGCCCCACATCTCTCAAATCAATCAAGTGAACCTCCTCTGAACCTCCTCCAATGCAGCTACATCCTTCCTCAAGTAAGGGGACCAAAACTGTGCACGGTACTCCAGGTGCAGTCTCACCAATGCCTTGTACAATTGCAACAACACTTGCCTATTTTTATACTCTACTCCTTTAGCAATAAATGAGAAAATTCCATAGATGTAAATGGGTACGATTTGATTGTGATTACAGAGACATGGCTGCAGGGTGACCAAGGCTGGGAGCTGAATATCCAAGGGTACTCGATATTTCAGAAGGACAGGCAAAAGGAAAAGGAGGTGGTGTGGCATTGTTAGTTAAGGATGAAATTAGCGCAACAGTGAGAGAGGATATCAGCTCAGAAAATCTAGATGCAGAATCAGTCTAGGTGGAGTTAAGAAGCAACAAGGGGTGGGAAACTTTGGTGAGAGTTATATAGAGGCCTCCAAGCAGTAGTGGTAAGGTAGGGGACAGCATTAAACAGTAAATTAGAGATGCTTGTAACAAGGGTGTTTTAGTAGTCATGGGTGACTTTAATCTACATATAAACTGGGCAAACCAAATTAGCAATAATATTGTGGTGGATGAATTCCTGGAGTGTATACGAGATGTTGTTTTTAGACCAGTGTGTAGGGGAACCAACGAGAGAATAGATGATCCTAGATTTGGTATTGTGCAATGATAATCTTGTTGTGAGGGGCCCTTTAAGGAAGAGTGATCATAATACGGTGGAATTATTCATTACGTCCAATCTGAAACAAGGATCCTAAATCTAAACAAAGGATGGTGTGAGGGGTGAGTTGGCTACGTTTGACTGGGGAACTTCATTAAAAGGCATGATGGTGGACAGGCAATGGTTAATATTTAAGGAGCAAATGTATGCATTGCAACAGTTATAATTCCTTTCTGGCACAAAAACACAACAGGAAAAATGGCCCAACTATGGCTAACAAAAGAAATTGAGAACAGTATTAGATCCAAAGAGGAGTTATATAAAGTCGCTAGAAAAAGTAGCAAACCTGAGGATGAGGAGCAGTCTAGAATTCAGCAAAAGAGGACCAAGAGATTGATTAAGAGGGGAAAAAGAGAGTATGAGAGTATACTTGCAAGGAACAAAAAAGCAGACTGTAAAAGCTTCTAAACGTAAAAAGAAAAAGATTAGTGAAGTCAAATGTAGATCCCTTAGAGTCTGAAACTGGAGAATTTATAATAGAGAACAAGGAAATGGCAGAGCAATTAAACAACTGTCACAGAATTTTAACGGCACAGGAGACCATTTAGCCCATCGTGTCTGCACCTGCTCTCCAAATGACCTAGTGCCATTGCCCTGCTTTTTCCCCATATCCCTGCACATTGTTTCTATTCAAATAATCATCTAATGCCCTCTTCCATGCCCCGATTGAACCTGCCTCCACCACACTTCCAGGCAGTGCATTCTAGACCCGAACCACTTGTGTAAAAAAGTTTTCTCACATCACATTCGCTTCTTTTGCAAATCACTTTAAATCTGTGCACTCTCATTCTTGATCCTTTCACGAGCGGGAACAGTTTCACCCAATCTACTCTGTCCAGGCCCTTCATGATTTTGACCAGCTCTATCAAAATTCCTCTTAGCCTTCTTCTCTCCAAGGAGAACAGTCCCAAACTCTCCAATCTATCCTCATGGCTGAAATTTCTTATCCTTGGAACCATTCTTGTAAATCTTTTCTGCACTCTCTCCAATGTGTTCACATCCTTCCTATAATGTGGCACCCAGAACCTGCACAATACACAATACTCCAGCTGAGGTCTAAAAAGTGTCTTATATAAACTCAGCATAACCTCCCTGCTCTTGTACTCTATGCCCCTACTAATAAAGCCCAGGATACTATATGCTTTTTTAACTGCTCTCTCCACCTGTCCTGCTACCTTCAATGATCTATGCGCATATAAACCTAGATCTTTCTGTTCCTGCACCCCCTTCAAAATTTCACCCCTTATTTTATATTGTTTGTCCATGTTCTTCCTACCAAAATGCATCTTTAGTTCTGTCTTCACAGACGAAAACACAAATAACTCACCAGAAATACTAGGGAACCAAGGGTCTAGTCAGAAGGAGGAATTGAAGGAAATTAGCATTAGTTAAAAAAAAAATGCTGAAATTAATTGGACTGAAAGTCCATAAATTCCCAGGGCCTGATAATCTACATCTCAGGGTACTAAAGGAGGTGGCCATGGAAATACTGGATGTGTTGGTCATCACCTTCCAAAATTCTGTAGATTCTAGAACCGTCCCAGCAGATTGGAGGGTGGCAAATGTAACCCCGCTATTTAAAAAAGGAGGGAGAAAACAGCAAATTACTGACTGGTTAGCCTCCCGTCAGTCATAGGGAAATGCTAGAGTCTGTTATAAAGGATGAGATAACAACACATTTAGAAAACATCAAAGGGATTAGACAAAGTCAAATATGGATTTATGAAAGGGAAATCACGTTGGACAAACCTACTGGAGATTTTTTGAGGACGTTACTAGCAGAATAGATAAGGGAGAACCAGTGATTGTGGTGTATTTGGATTTTCAGAAGGCTTTTGATAAATTCCAACATAAGAGGTTAGCGTGTATAATTAAAGCACATGGGATGGGGGCAATATATTGGCATGAATTGAGAACTGGTTAGCAAACAGGAAACAGAGTAGGAATAAATCGGTCTTCTTTGGAGTGGCAGGCAGTGACTAAGGGGTACCACAGAGATCAGTGCTGGGGCCTCAGATACTCACAACATATATCAATGATTTGGATGAGGGAACCAAATGTAATATTTCCAAGTTTGCTGATGACACAAAACTTGTGTCATGTGAGTGGTGAGGAGGGTGTTAAGAGGCTTCAAGGCGATTTAGACAGGTTGAGTGAGTGGGCAAATACATGGCAGTTACAGTGTGAAGTTATCCACTTTGGCAGGAAAAACAGAATAGTGATAGATTGGGAAATGTTAAGGTACAAAGGGACCTGGGTGTCCTTGTACACCAATCATTTAAAGCAAACATGCAGGTGCAGCAAGCAGTTAAGAAGGCAAATGATATGTTGGCCTTCATTGCGAGCGGATTTGAGTACAGGAGCAAGGATGTCTTACTGCAGCTATACAGGGCCTTGGTGAGACTACACCTGGTGTAGTGTGTGCAGTTTTGATCTCTCTAACTAAGAAAGGACATAGGATATACTTGCCATAGAGGGAGTGCAGTTAAGATTCACCAGACTGATTCCTGGGATGGCAGGATTGTTGTATGAGGAGAGATTGGGTCGACTAGGCCTGTATTCACCGGAGTTTAGAAGAACAGGGGGGGATCTCAATATTCTGACAGGGCGGGCCAGGCTGGATGTAGGGATGATGTTTCCCCTGGCTGGGGGTCTAGAACAAGGGGTCACAATCCCAGGATACGGGGTAGACCATTTAGGACTGAGATGAGGAGAAACTTTTTCACTCAGAGGGTGGTGAATCTATGGCATTCTCTACCACAGAAGGCTGTCACTGGATACATTTAAGAAGGAAATAGACAGATAAAAGGTGTCAAGTGTGGGAGTATGGCGTTGAGATAGAGGATCAGCCATGATCATATTGAATGGTGGAGCAGGCTCGAAGGGCTGAATGACCAACTCCTGCTCCTAGTTTCTATGTTTCTAAAATCCAGTTTGACACTGCCAGGTCAGCAGGGAGAAAGCAATTATTTTTATTTGTTCATGGGATGTGGGCAGCACTGGCTAGGCCAGTATTTATTGCCCATCCCGAATTGCCCTTGAACTGAGTGGCTTGCTTCCTTTCAGAAGGCTTTTAAGAGTACAGCTGTGGGATGTCTGGAGTTGGCTGTTGGGAGTGTCATGGTAAGGACAGCAGATTTCCTTCCCTAAAAGAAGGTAATGAGCCAGGTGGCTTCCTCTGACTTTATTTTATTTGTTCACGGGATGTGAGCGTCGCTGGGATGTTCCCCTCGGGTCTGGAGTCACGTCTAGGCAGATTTCCTTCCCTAATGGACATTAGTGAATCAGATGGGTTTTTTACGACAATCAACAATGGTTTCGTGGTCATCTAATTTCAGATTGTTTTCGCCACCTGTTGTGGCGAGATTCGAACCCGGGTCCCCAGAGCATTACCCTGGTCTCTGGGTTACCAGCCCAGTGACAATACCACTACATCATCATCTCCCCTCAATACACATGTCATTTGCATGGAAAATGTTCAGTGTACAGAATAACGGAAAGGTAAGAAGATTGTCAGATATGGTTGAGATAGAGTAGAAAGGGTCTATATTCTCTGGAGCTTAGAAGGATAAGAAGTGATCTCATTGAAAATGTGTAAGATTCTGGAGAGGATGTTTGCCCTGGATGGAGAGTCTAGAACTAGACAGCACAGTCTCAGGATAATGAGTCCACCATTTAGGACCGATATGAGTGTTGTGAATCTTGGGAATTCTCTACCACACAGAGCAGTTGTCGAGTGTATTCAAGACAGAGGTTGTCGGATTTTTGGGCACTGGAATAAGAAATAGAGGGATAGAGCAGGAAAGTGGAGTTGAGGTTGAAGATCAATCCTGATCTTAATGAAGGGTACAGCAGGCTCAAGGCACTGTACAGCCTAATCCTGCTCCTATTTCTTAAGTTTTTTTTTAAGTGCTACAAGTGTTTAGTACGAAAGCTCAGTGCAACTCTAAACCCAGTACAGCTACAGGTTGGAAATATACACCTAGCTAGTGAGCGTCAAAGAGAGAGGAAAATATCCTGCCGCGCACTTCCAGCATTTTCAATTACTTTATCGCAGATACCCGCCACTTTACTCTCTCCCTCCTCCACCCACTGGTGTTTTACAGCATGCTCTGGGGGAGACGTACAGAAGTAAGGGTGTTCCATGGCCTCTCTCGCTGTAAGCCGTGCTTGGTGATCATATCGAAGCAACTTGTCCAGGAAGTCCAGGGCCTCTGAGCTGACCAAGTGCTGGTTCTCACTGTGCACAAAGCGTTCCCACCTCTTCCGAGAATGCCTGGAGATGAAAGGGGATGATAGGTTAACAAGTATTGGAAACCCATCATATTACGGTGCTTCAGAGGCACCCCCTAAAGCATTTTTGAGGTACAGTCATACAACAGACCCTGCAGCCAGCTGTCACATAGCAAGATCCTGGGAATAGCATGAGCACCTGGCAAGCTTCCGGGAACAGCACCAGCACACAGCAAGATCCTGGGAGCAGCACCAGCACACGGCAAGATCCCGGGAGCAGCACCAGCACACGGCAAGATCCCGGGAGCAGCACCAGCACACGGCAAGATCCCGGGAGCAGCACCAGCACACGGCAAGATCCCGGGAGCAGCACCAGCACACGGCAAGATCCCGGGAACAGCACAGGCACATGGCAAGATCCTGGAAATGGAACCAGCACCAGCACAAGCACACAACAAGATCCCAGAAGCAGCACTGAGATACACAAATGATTAATCTATTTTTAGTAGCATTATTGTAGGGAGAATGCAGGTCAGTCACTGGGGAACTAGTACGGTGTGATCTTCAACACCAGAATGGGCAAACACTGCAACATCTCAGCTGAAAGATAGAACCTAGGCTCAAGGCCAGAAGCGAGTTTTGTACCCAAACCTCCTGATTTAGAGATAAGTGTGTTAAGAACGGAGCCAAGCTGATAGGTACATATCTGCTAATGAGGACCATTTGGAGGGTCTGTGATTAAAAATTTAATTCAAGAAAAGTATGCAGTTCACTTTTGAATAGGGTAGTACACTAGAGGGTTTCAATGGCCTTATCTCCATGCTATACACCTGGAGGAGCTGAATGACCTTATCCCCATGTACACCTGGAGAAGCTGAATGGCAAAATCCCCATGCTGTACACCTGATGTTTTGCTGGGTTCCTACAGTTCTAACAGCTCAGCATCACCACCAAGAGGAGCACAGTGATATTGCAGTAATTTGTAACATATACAGGAAGGGAAATATTAGCCAGGGTTGCTTCTCATTCCTGGCCCCATTCAGTACTCTCTGCTCTACAAGCACACGTGGACAAATGGTAAGAATAAGGCCAGGCTCGGATGTGATGAACTCCCTCCCAAACAGCACTGTGAGTGTACCCACACTACAGGGATTGCAGCAGCTCAGGAAGCCAGCTCACCACCACCTTCTCAAGGGCAATTAGGGATGGGCAATCAATTCTAGTCCAGCCAGTGACATCTATGTCCCATGAAAGAATATAAAAATGGTTGGTTGAGGTAACAGTGTGTGACCAGCTCCCGTAGAACCAGAGACCAGCACCAGTGCCTTCAGCAAGGGAGAAGACCACCTATATGGTGGAAAGATGGTCCTGCTCCATGGCTTCTGCCAACACACTCCTGTCCAGCGCTGGACAAATGCAAGGAAAATCTCTGCAACTGCCCTCTTCCCCCACCCACTCTTCTTTCTATCTCAATCCTCCATTCAGCTGAAGCATGTTCAAATCCCTCCACGCCCTTACCACTTCCTCCCCCCACCTCCATCTCTGTAACCTCCTTCAGCCCTTCAACAGCTTGAGATCTGCTTTCCTCCAATTATCTTGAGCATCCCCCACCAACATCCCCACACCCAATGTCTTTGTTTCACAATTAATGGCCGTGGTTTTAGCTGTCTAGATGTCAAACTCTGAAATTCCCTTCCCTAAATCCATCCTCCTTTAAGAAGCTCCTTAAAACAATACCTTCCCAAGTGTCTGCAACCTGGGCCTAAAAGTGACCAAAAACCTCTTGAACGAACCAAAAATCTCCCCAAAAAACTAGAGGGATTTGAACATGCTTCAGCTGAATGGAGGATTGAGATAGAAAGAAGAGTGGGTGGGGGAAGAGGGCAGTTGCAGAGATTTTCCTTGCATTTGTCCAGCGCTGGACAGGAGTGTGTTGGCAGAAGCCATGGAGCAGGACCATCTTTCCACCATATAGGTGGTCTTCTCCCTTGCTGAAGGCACTGGTGCTGGTCTCTGGTTCTATGGGAGCATAAACAGTACCCTCGGTGTTACAAGGCCGTAGGCTCGAGCCCCAGTATAGTAGTAACATGCCCTCTTTTGCACTGATGTCCTGAAGCGGATGCACAGAGGCAAGGATGAGGAGGAAGGAGGCTCCAGTCTCGCTATAAATACTTCCTCTAGGCCAGTGGAATAGAGGTAGTGTCACTGGACTAGTATTCCAGAGACCCAGGTTCGAATCCCACCACGGCAGATGGAAAAACATGAATTCAACAAAAACCTGGAACTTTTAAGTCTAATGATGACCACGAAACCATCGGCGATTGTCGTAAAAACCCATCTGGTTCACTAATGTCCTTTAGGGAAGGAAATCTGCCATCTTTACCTGGTCTAGCCTACGTGTGACTCCAGACCCACAGCAATGTGGTTGACTTTTAAATGCCCTCTGAATAAGGGCAATTAGGGGTGGGCAATAAATGCTGGCCTAGCCAGCGACACCCACATCCCATAACTGAAAAAAAAATCCCTTCAGGTTTCAATGAATAAATAAAAACCACGAGGACTCACCTGCCCAAAATATCATTAAAGCGTGGGTCTAGCTCGATGTTGTATTTGTCAATATAATCGTACAAGTCTTCTGTACCCAGCACCTTCGCAATTCTAACCAACTGGAAACAAGTGAACAATATATCAACGACCTGGATCTAGGTCAACAGAACATCATTTCAAAGTCTGTAGATAGCACAGAACAGTATGGAGACTCCAGGAGGACACAGACAGGCTGGTGAAATGGACAGGCACACGGTGCCTGCAATTTAATGCAGAGGGGTATGAAATGATACATACTGGTTGGAAGAATGAGGAGAGACAATATAAACTAAACAGTACAATTCTAAAGTCGGTGCAGAAACAGAGAGTCCTAGGGGTGTATGTACAGGTGGAAGGACACTTAAGAAGCTAGTTTATAGGTCTTTGGGAGCCTTGGCTCACAGGGGCATTGAGTAAAAAATTAAGGAACTTAGACTATGCTGTTACAATTCACTGGTTAGGCCTCAGGTGCAGTATTGCATCCAATTCTGGACACCACACTTTAGGAAGAATTTGAAGACACCCAGAATCCCATATGCTTTACTGAGTACTCTCTCAACTTACCTTGCCATCTTCAAAGTTCTGTGTACGTACTCACCAGGGATGGGGAATGTCAGTTAATGTGGAGAGACTGGAGAAGCTGGGATTGTTCTCCTTAGAGCCGAGAAGGGACTTGACAGGGTGGATGCTGAAAGGATGGTTCTCCTGGTGGGAGAGACTAGAACTAGAGGACACAGTTTAAAAATAAGAAGTCGCCCATTTAAAATTTCTCTCTCTCCAAGGTTTGTGAATCTTTCAAACTGTCTCCCCAGAGAGCGATGGAGGCAGGGTCAATGAAGGAGTCAAAGGTTATCTGGGGTAGGCGGAATGTGGAGCTGAGGCCACAATCAGATCGGCCATGATCTTACTCAATGGCGGAGCAGGCTCGAGGGGTTGGATGGCCAACTCCTGCTACTAATTCCTATGTTCATATGTAAGGTTAATGGGAGATTTCATATAATTAGATGGATGTCCAAAATCAGGAAGAGCTTTGAAATGTTACCTGTGGCAGAAGGGTCAGTAACTAAAGGAAACTAATTTCAGATAAGTGGCCAAAGGACCAAGGGTAACATGAGGAAACCTTTTTGTACACAGCAAGTTGTGATCTGGAACTTGCTGCCTGAAAGAGTGGTGGAAGCAGATTCAATAATATCTTTCAAAAGAAGATTGGATGAATATTTGAAGGGAAGAAAATTGCAGGGCTATAGGGAAAAAGGAGAGTGGGACTAATTAAATAGCTCTTTCAAAGAGCTGGCACAGGCCTAGTGGGGCAAATAGCCTCTTTCTGTCTCGTGCTGCATCACTCTGTGGTGAAAATAAGATTTAGCATTCGACTTTTTGGGTGAAGTAAGTTCAGCCGAGGGTGGGGGTGGTGTGCTAAAGGGGATGTAGAGAGAGGGTACGCTCGAGAATGAGACACATAGAGGGAGAAAAAATGCTTGCAGGTACAGCAAACAGCATGTGAGAGTGAGAGAAAGCGAGCGAGATACAGAACAAGAGAGATAGGCTGCCTGGCCTACTGTGTCTCTTCCTCTTTTAGAATAATGTACAGCATAACCAAGAATTATCAGAATTTGGCAAAATCATTAACTATGATGGCTGAGGTAGGCTGATCATGCAGAGTTTAGTGGATCAGTCAGCAACCCTTGTTTTCTTTCTTGCTAGTAAATTAATAATGCTCACAGGGAAACGGGCAGATAATGGGTGAGGGGAAGAGTCTATTGTATAAAACTCTCTCTACAGGTAGTTTGATGTATCTGGAACATAAAGGTGATGAGCTATCACCTGATCATAGTTGTCGTGTCCGTGGAAGAAGGGTTCCTTTCTGAAGATCATGCTGGCCAGCATACAACCTAAACTCCACATGTCTAGACTGTAGTCATACATCTAGGAAAGAACAAGAGATTTAGTTAGTTAGTTAGTTAACACTGCATTATGGTCAACTGGGATTAGCTTATTTTCTCCAAATATTTCTCTGCAGATAATTATCCAATTCCCTTTTGAATGCCTTGATTGACCCTGCCTCCCCCACACTCTCAAATAGTTTATTCCAGATCCTAATCATTCGCTGTCTAATTAAGGTTTTCCTCATGTCACCTCTGGTTCTTTTTGTCAACAAGGTGACCAGCTCCTGGTGAAGAATTGAAGGCACACATCGGAGGGGTGGGGTGGGGTGGGGGTTGGTCTTCTGCGAGAGCTTTTTATGCCAGCCGAGAGGAGACCACAGAGGACGGTGCCTATTGGGCATGTGCAAAGCTCCAACATTGGAAATACAGGAAAAGCCGTGTTCTGGCCTTAAACAACCCGGGACATGTGACTTCCGCCCCAATTACGAGGCAATCCCATAAATCCCAGAATGGTTGGTCAACCTGCTTGTCCGGTTCTCGGTCCTACCGCCAAGGGGAATGGTTTCTATCTACTCTGTCCAGACCCCTCATGATTTTGAATACCAGTACTTCTATCAAATCTCTTTTTAACCTTCTGAGGAGAACAGCTCCAGCTTCTCCAATTAACCCATGTAAAAGTTGCGGGTACGCACAAGTGTGTGCGGCCGGGAAAACAGGGTAATGCTGTGTTGTCAGGTCCCAGCAATAGAAGCAGAGTTAGCCAGTGTACATCAGGTGAAATTTGCTAAAACGGCACTTCCGCATTGGAAAGCAATGCTGTTATGCTTAGACGTGCTGCTTAATGTAACTCGTTGTGACTGAAGCATTGTTCGGAGACAGTGTTAAAAGACTGTAGGCAACACAGGCCATTCACACAGAGAGTAGGTGGGAGGAGCAGCAGGGTCATTAACAGTGTGTGTGTGTGAGGAGCAGTGGGGCCATTAACAGTGAGAGTGCAAGAGCAGCAAGGCCATTAACAGAGTGTGAGAGAGGAGCAGCGAGGCCATTAACACTGAGAGAGTGCGAGAGGAACAGGAATATTAACAGCAACTATAGGCCATTGAATTTAACTTTGATGATGGGGGCACCTCTTGAAACAATAATCCGGAACAATATTAATCATCACATGGACAAATGCAGATTAAGTCTGGAAAGCTAGCATGGATTTGTTGAGGGAAAAGTATGTTTAACTAAATTCCTGGAGTTGTTTGAAGAGGTGACAGAGAGGACTGATGAAGGTAAGGTTGTTGCAATTGGCATTTGATATAGTGTAGCGCAACAGACTTATGGGAAAAGTTATAGCTCATGGAATAAAAAAAGATAGTAGCAACAAGGATACAAAATTGGCTGAGCAACAGGAAACAGAGTAATGGTTAATAGAGGTTTTTTGGGCTAGAGAAAGGTTTGTAGTGAAGTTCCCCAGGGGTCAGTGTTGGGACGTTTGTTCTTCCTAATATATATTAATGACTTAGACCTTGGTGTCCAGGGCACAATTTCAAAGTTTGCGAATGATACTAAGCTTGGAAGTATTGTGAACTGTGAGGAGGACAGTGTAAAACTTCAAGAGGACACAGACAAGTTGGTGGAATGGGCAGATAGATGAAGTTCAATGTGGAGAAATGTGACATGATTCATTTTGGTAGGAAGAACGCAAAGGTGATATAAAACAAAGGGTACAATTCTAAAGAGGTGCAGGAGCAGAGGGACCTGGGTGTATATGTGAATAAGTCATCGAAGGTGGCAGGACAGGTTGAGAGCATGGTTAATAAAGCATACTGGGTTTTATTAATAGTTGTCATGAAGATATTAATATATGTTATTGGAAATTATTTTAAATTGGACTTGTGATAGGGTCTGTGTCTGTGGGTGTGAGTGTGTGTGGCTTAATTGGATTAAAGCCAGCTAGTCTGGGCGCTTTGATGTATAGTAGTTTTGAGATGCTATATAGTAAGGTAGAGGGTACATTTGGATTTTGTTAAATAAACCATTCAAAGACTGAGGGTGGAATCTTACACCTAGCTAGGAGACACCATGCAATATGTTTATATTACTAATAAAATTGGTACTATGAAAGGGGTTTTATTGTTAGAAGAGGTGGAGTTCAAAGGGTTTGGTGATACAATGAGAATTTACATTCAAAGGGAAGGCTAGGTATATACAGGAAAGAATTTTGTGTGTGTGAGTCAGAGGCATGCTGCCTGTAAGCCTACAACTGTACGAAGGAACCAAATTGAAAGGAACTTCATTTTGAATTTGTAAGATAAAATGTGCTTTTCTTGGTGTCTGTTTACAGTCTATGGGTTATTGTTGCCTTGGTGAAGATTTACTAGGGGTGATTAATTTGGTGGGTTTGTTTAAAACTTATTATGGCAGTAATTTGTAGACATGTCTATGTGTTTAATTCCTTGTTAAATTAATAAATGTTTAATTTATATAAAAAACCTCTGGAGGCTTGATGTTCCTACATATGAAAGGATCAAGAACAAGAAGGCACAGATTTACAGTAATTGGCAAAGGGATGCAAAAGCAATATGAGGAAAATCTTTTTCACACAGCAAGTGGTTAGGGTCTGGAATGCACTGCCTGACAGTATGTTGGAGGTAGGTTCAATTGAAGCATTCAAAAGGAAATTACACTGTTATCTGAAAAGGAAGGATGTGCAGGGTTACAAGAAAAGATGGGGAAATGGCACTAAGGGAATTGTTCATTTGGAGAGCCAGTGCAGACATGATGGGCCAAATGGCCTCTTGCACCATAACAATTCTGTGATTCACTGAGCACTTTTGCCTCTGAATTCAAAGGGTTTAAATCCCACTCTACTGGTTTGAGCAAATAATCCAGGTTAATGTCAGTACTGAACATGAGCTGCATTGGGGGAGATGTCCTCTCTCAGATAAGACATTAAACCAAGGCCATATTAGCCCCTCTCAAGTGGATGTAAAAAAATTCCACAACATTATTTCAAAGAAGAGCACAGAATATCCTCCTGGTGTCCTGGTCACTAATTATTCCTCAACAAACATCACGAGAACAGGTAATCTGGTCCTTATCTCATTGCCTTATGTGGGATCTTGCTGTGTGCAAACTGGTGGTCAGGTTTCCTACAAGAGTTTCCAGAGTGAGAGTTACAAGATTGATTCCTACTTAAAGAGCCTCACTTACTTAGATAGGCTCAAGAAGCTGGGTCTGTTTTCTCTGGAACATTGCTATCAAATGGCACTTACTCAGCAACAACCTGCACACTGATACTCAGTTAGGAAGGGAACTCCAAGATTATAACTGAAGGAACAGCAATATAGTCTCAGGTCAGGATGGGGATGGTGTGTGGCTTGGAGGTGAACTTGCAGATGGTGATGTTCCCATGCATCTGCTGCCCTTGACCTTCTAGGTGGTCGAGTCATGGGTTTGGAAGGAGCCTTGGTGAGTTGTTGCAAAGCATCTATCTCTCAATAGGGATACTCTCCGGCCCTCATTGGTTTACAGGCCTATGTGTAGTCATGATGCCCTCTCTGTTAAGAGGCATGGGACAGGCTTGATGGACCAGCTAGTGTTTTCCTGTCCATTATTTTGTCCAGTTAAGACACTAACAGTCTAGCCCTTCGTTAACATACCTGATAGTCGACCAAAAGCTCGGGCCCCTTGAAGTATCTGGATGCCACCCGTACATTGTACTCCTGCCCTGGATGGTAAAACTCTGCCAGACCCCAGTCTATTAGTCGAAGCTACAGGTCCGATGAGAGAATTAAAAAACAACACAAATCAGGATAATTGCTCCACACATCATGACAGAAAGATGCTATAGATTCCTAGCTGGACGGGGTCAGGAAGCGGGCTCACTCCTTATGAGCCCTCATAGTTGTTGTGAAACAATTCCCAGTCATGAATTACAGTGGAGAGGTTGAGAGCAGGCTGGAAGGAAATTACCATCCCCCATCGGACAGTATCAGCCAAGGCTCAAAGCGTTGCACTGTGTCATGTCTCAAGGTCAGAAGATACAGGTTCAAGCTCCATTCAAGAGACTTAAGCACATTACCAAGCAAACCCCAACTGTGTCATGCCAAGGGAGTGCACAAGGATTGGCGGGGCAGTGCCAAGTGAAGGTGGCCCTGTCGACAGGGCACCGAGGGAATGCCGCACAGTCAGAGGGGCAATGCTGAGTGAGGGAGCACCGCATGGTCGGAGGGCCAGCACCGAGGGAACGCCGCACAGTCAGAGGGGCAGTGCCGAGTGAGGGAGCGCCGCATGGTCGGAGGGCCAGCACTGAGGGAGTGCCGCACAGTCAGAGGGGCAGTGCTGAGTGAGGGAGCGCCGCATGGTCAGAGGGCCAGCACCGAGGGAGTGCCGCACGGTCGGAAGGGCAATACTGGGTGAGGGGGCGCTGCATGGTCGGTAGGCCAGCGCCGAGAGAGTGCCGCTCCATTGGAGGGTCAGTGCTGAGGGACCACCGCATGATTGGAGGGCCAGCGCCGACGGAGTGCCGCACAGTCGGAAGGGCAGCACTGAGGGAGCGCCGCACGGTCAGAGGGGCAATACTGAAGCTGAGTTGCACTGTTCGAACTGCCAAAATTTGGACGCGATGTTAAAATAAAGTCCCGTCTGCCTTCTCAGGTGGACAAAAAAGATTCCAGGGTCACTATTTTGAAGAGCAGGGGAGATCTCCCCAGTGTCTTGGTCAAAATTTATTGCTAACATTGCTAAAATAGCTTAGCAAGTCTTTAACATATTGCTCTTGTGGGACTATACTTCAAAAATACCTCATTCAATGTAAAGCACTTAGGGACATCAGGTGGTCACGTGAGGTGCTATAGAAATGCAAGTTTTTTCTTTTCAATTCTTTTTAACTCCACAACATCAATGGTGGAGGTGTGAGGGTAAAGGTGCTCTGGTCACACTGTGATACACACATCGACAAACAAACACACGTACACAGAGTCCGAGAACAGGTGAGGGAAGAATAATTTTAAAAAGTTGCATCTAACTTTTGACACATTTAGGGGACCAAATTAGTCTACTGGAAAAACGTGCTTGATTAATCTGAATTTTAATTAGTTGTGGGTACTCACTTTTAACTGCCACCCATTAAGTATGCAGTTATTACAGAGCATTTTACACCTCAGAAACAGGCCATTTGGCCTATCGGGTCCATGCTGATGAACCTCCTCCTGTTCTGCTCCATGTCACCCTATCACCATATCATTCTATTCTTTTCTTCCTCGTCTTAGTCAACCTTTTCCTTTAGTGCTTAGCAGCAACTAGATATGAAAATCGTGTTGCATGTGAAAAACTCGGCAGCCATTCCAACATCTAATAGCCAAAGTAAATAACTAGCCATAAATCATTTAAAAGTTATAGTTCAATGTGAAACTTTAATCAAGTTGGAGGAATATAGAAACAGGAGGCCATTCAGCCCTTCGAGCCTGTTCTGTCATTCAATTAGATCATGGTTAACTTGTATCTTAACTCCATCTACCAGACTAAGAAAGGCACAGATTGATCAGGGATAGTCAGCATGGTTTTGCTGGGGGAAGATCCTGCCTTACTAACTTAAAAGAATTTTTTGAGGAAGTAACAAAGAGGATTGATGAGGGTAGTGCAGCGGATGTTGTCTATGTGGATTTCATTAAGGCATTTGACAAGGTCCCACATGCCAGACTGGTCAGGAAAGTGACACAACATTGGCTCAGTGACAGGAAACGAAGGGTAATGGTCAAGGGATGTTTTTGCAAATGGGAAACTGTTTCAGGTAGTGTTCCACAGGGCTTAGTGTTGAGGCCCTTGCTGTCTATTGTATATATTAATGCTTTAGACTTAAATGCGGGAGGCAGGATTGGGAAATTTGCAGATGATACAAAAATTGGCCAAGTAGTTGGTGGTGAAGAAGATAGTTGTTGATTCCAGAATGATCTCAATGGTTTGGTTGAATGGGCGGAGAAGTAGCAAATAGAATTCAATCTGGAAAAGTGAGAGGTAATGCATTTGAGGAGGGTAAACAAGACAAGGGAATAAACGGGAAGTTATTGAGGGAGGTTGAGGAAGTGAGACCTTGGAGTGCATGCCAACAGGTCCTTGAAGGTGGCAGGACAGGTGGACAAGAAAGCATATGGAATGCTTTCCTTTATTGGGTGAGGTATTGAATACAAAAGCAAGGATGTAATAATGGAACTGTATACAATGCTGGTTAGGCCACAGCTGGAATTTTATGTACACCACTTGGTCACCACATTACAGGAAGGACATAATTGCTCTAGAGAGAATGCGGAGGAGATTTACAAGAATGTTGCCAGGGTTTGAAAATTGCAGCTATGAGGAAAGATTGGATAGGCTAGGGTTGTTTTCCTTAGGACAAAGGAGGCTAAGGGGGTGACCTAGTTAAGGTGTACAAAATTATGATGGGCTTAGATAAGGTAGACTGGAAAGACTTGTTTCCTCTAGCTGAGGAGTTGATTACGAGGTGGAATAGGTTTAAGGTGATTGGAGGATTTGAGGGGGCCTGAGGAAAATCTTGTTCACCCAGAAGGTGATGCGTGTCTGGAATTCACTGCCTAAGTTGGTGGTTGAGGCTGAAATGCTCAGCTCTTTTAAAAAAGTACCTGGATCTGCATCTGAAGGGCTGTAACCTGCAAAGCTATGGACCAGGTGCTGGAAAGTGGAATTAAAATGAGCAGCTTGTCCCTTTTTTTTCTCTTTTTGGCTGGCATGGATACGATGGGCTGAATGTCCTCTTTCTGCACTGTAAATTTTCTATGGTTCCCTGGTTAGGTAAACTCCAACATCTACTATTGTTTAGGAGGGGGAGAGGGTTCCAGGCTCAATTGTACAGCGCCTTGGTGATACCACATCTGGAATACTGTTTTATTTTAATTCATTCACTGGCTGGGCCAGCATTTATTGCCCATCCCTAGTTGCCCTTGAGAAGGTGGTGATGAGCTGCCTTCTTGAACCGCTGCAGTCCATGTGATGTAGGTACACCCACAGTGCTGTTAGGGGAGGGAGTTCCAGGATTTTGACCCAGCAACAGTGAAGGAACAGCGATAGGTTTCCAAGTCAGGATGGTGCGAGGAAGTTCCAGGTGATGGTGTTACTATCTATCTGCTGCCCTTGTCCTTCTTGATGGTAGTGGTCATGGGTTTGGAAGGTGCTATCTGAGGAGGCATGATGAATTCCTGCAGTGTATTTTGTAGATGGTACACACTGCTGCAATTGTGCGTTGGTGGTGGAGGGAGTGAATATTTGTGGATGTGGTGCCAATCAAGCAGGCTGCTTTGTCCTGGATGGTGTCAAGCTTCTTGAGTGTTGTGGGAGCTGCACTCATCCAGGCAAGTGGGGAGTATTCCATCACACTCCTGACTTGTGCCTTGTAGATCGTGGACAGGCTTTGGGGAGTCAGGAGGTGAGTTACCGTTGCAGAATTCTTGGCCTTTTGTAGCCGCAGTATTTATATGGCTAGTCCAGTTCAGTTTCTGGTCAATGGTAACCCCCAGGATGTTGATAGTGGGGAATTCTATGATGGTAATGCCACTGAACGTCAAGGGAGATGGTTAGATTCTCTCTTGTTGGAGATGGTCATTGCCTGGCACTTGTGTGGTGCGCATGTTACTTGCCACTTGTCAACCCAAGCCTGGATATTGTCCAGGTCTTGCTGCATTTGGACATGGACTGCTTCAGTATTTGAGGAATCGTGAATGGTGCTGAACGTTGTGCAATCATCAGCAAACATCCCCACTGCTGACTTTATGATGAAAGGAAGGTCATTGATGAAGCAGCTGAAGAAAACTATGTGTAGTTTTGGTCTCTTTACTTAAGAAAGGATATAATAGCATTAGAAGCAATTCAAAGAAGGTTCAATTGACTGATGCCTGGAATGAGGGGGTTGTCCAATCATGAAAAGTTGGACAGGTTGGGCCTGATCCATTGGAGTTTAGAAGAATAAGAGGTGATCTTATTGAAACATATGAGATCCTGATGGGAATTGACAAGTTGGATGTTGAGAGGATGTTTCCCCTTCCGGGAGACACTACGACTAGGGCACACAATAAGGAGTCATCCAATTAAGATGGAGATGAGGAAAATTATTTTTCTCTGAGGGCCGTTGGTCCAGAGAGTGGAGAAGGCTGGGTCATATGAACATATGAATTAGGAGCTGGAGTAGACCACTCTGCCCTTATGCCTGCTCCTCCATTCAATAAGATCATGGCTGATCAGAATGTAACCTCAACCCCACATTTCTGCCTACCCCCCAATAACCTTCCACCCCCTTGTTAATCAAAAATCTATCTAGTTCTGCCTTTAAAATTTTTAAGGAAAAGAGATCCAAAGACTCTCAACCCTCAAAAAAATTTCTCCTCATCTCTGTCTTAAATGAGCAACCCCTTGCTTTTTAAACAGTGACCCCTAGTTCTAGATTCTCTCACAAGAGGAAACATCCTCTCCACATCCACCCTGTCAAGACCCTTCAGTATCTTAAAAGGTTTCAATTAAGTCGCCTCTTACTCTTCTAACTCCAGTGGATACAGTGTCCAGCCTTTCCTCATAACAGTGTCTAACTTTTCCTGGTATTAGTCTAGTAAACCTTCTCTGAGTTGCTTCTAACGCATTTACATCTTTCTTTAAATAAGGAGACCAGTACTCTTCACAGTACTACGAATGTGGTCTTAGTAGTGCCCTGTATAACTGAAGCATAACCTCCTTACTTTTGTAAGCAATTCCCCTCATGATAAATAACATTCTATTAACTTTCCTAATTACCTGCTGTCCCTGCATACTAGCCTTTTGTGATTCATGTACTAGGACACTTAGATCCTTCTGCATTTCAGAGCTCTGCAATCTCTCACCATTTAGGTAACAAGCTTTTTTATTCTTCCTGCCAAAATGAACAACTTCACATTTTTCCACATTATAATCCATTTGCCAAGTCTTTGCCCACTCACTTAACATATCTATGTCCCTTTGTAGCCTCCTTACGTCTTCTTCACAATTTACTTTCCTGCCAATCTTTGTGTCATCAGCAAATTTAGCCACCATTCCTTCAGCCCCTTCATCCAAGTCATTTACATAAATTGTAACAAGTTGAGGCCCCAGCACCGATCCATGTGACACACCACTCATCACATCCTGCCAACCAGAAATAGATCCATTTATGCCAACTCTCTGCTTCCCATTAGCTAGTCAATCTTCGGTCCATGCCAATATGTTACCCCCTACACCATGAGCTTTTATTTTCTACAATAACCTTTGATGTGACACTTTATCAAATGCCTTCTGGAAATCTAAATAAAGTACATCCACTAGTTCTTCTTTATCCACAGCACATGTGACTCCTTCAAAGAGCTCAAATAAATTGATTAAACATGATATCCGTTTCACAAAACCATGTTGAGTCTACCTGATTGCCTTGAATTTTTCTAAGTGCCCTGCTGTAACATCTTTAATAATAGCTTCTAACATTTTCCCTATGACAAATGTGAGGCTAACTGGCCTAAAGTTTCCTGCTTTCTGGTCCCTCTCTTTTTGAATAAAGGAGTTATATTTGCTATTTTCCAATCTAATGCAACCTTCACCTAATCAAGGGAATTTTGGAAAATCAAAACCTGTGCATCAACTATCTCACTAGTCATGTCTTTCAGGACCATAGGGTGAAGTCCAGTCAGACCTGGGGATTTGTCAACCCGTAGCCCCAACAATTTACTCAATGCGATTGTAATTTTCCTGAGTTCCTCCCTCCCTTCCATTTCCTGATTTACAGCTATTTCGGAGTGTTACTTGTGTCATCTATAATGAAGACTGAAGCAAAATACCTGTTTAATTCATCCACCATCTCCCTACTTTCCATTATCAATTCCCTAGACACACTCTCTATAGGACTAACACTCACTTTGTTAACTCTTTTCTTATTTAAATATCTATCGAAACTCTTACTATCCGTCTTTACATTGCTAGCTAACTTTCTCTTGTACTCTAATTTTTCTTTCCTTATTAATCTTTTTGTCATTCTTTGCTACTCTTTATACTCTTTCCAATCTTCTGACCTGCCGCCCATCTTTGCGTAATTATATGCTTTTTCTTTGATACTATCTTTAACTTTTTTAGTTAACCACAGATTGTGGGCCCTCCCCTTGGGATGTTTCTTTCTCATTGGAATGTATCTATTCTGTGCATTCTGAAATATCCCTTTAAATGTCTGCCACTGAACTTCCATTGACATATGCCTTAACTTCATTTGCCAGCTGACTTTAGCTAGCTCTGCTTTCATGCTCCCATAATTGTCCTTATTTAAGTTTAAAATACTAGTCTTGGACACACTCATTTCTCCCTCAAAGTTAATGTAAAATTCAATCATATTATGATCGCTGCTACCTAGGGGTGCCTTCACTAGGAGGTTATCAATTAATCCTATCTCGTTGCTCAATACCAGGTCTAGTACAGTCTGTTCTCCGGTTGGCTCAGGACATGCTGTTTTAAGAAACTCCAGGACACACTGTTCTAAGAAACTATCTCGAAAACATTCTATGAACTCCTCATCTACGCTACCTTTGCCCATCGGATTTATCCAATCTATATGTAAATTAAAATCCCACATGATTATGGTTGTACCTTTCTGGCAAACTCCCATTATCTCTTCTTTTATACTCTGTCCTACTGTGTAGTTACAATTAGGGGGCCTGTACACCACTCCCACAAGTGACTTCTTGCCTTTATCATTACTCATCTCAACCCAAACCGCTTTTACATCCTGGTTTCCTGAACTTAGGTCATCCCTCTCTAATGTGCTAATTCCATCATTAATTAGCAGATCCAACCCTCCAACTTTTCCTAATTTTCTGTCCTTTCTAAATGTCACATACCCTTCAATATTCAGGTCCCAATCTGTGTCATCCTGTAACCATATCTCTGTAATGGCTATCAGATCATACTTATTTATTTCTATTTGCGCCATCAGTTCATCTGTTTTGTTTAGGATGCTACTTGCGTTTAGATACAGAGCCTTTAGTATTTTTTTATTATTTTGTAGCGTCAAGCCTTATCTGCTGATTTACTCTTAGAAATGTACTCTCGGTTCCTTCCTGTCACAGTCTATCATTTCCCATAATAATACCTTTCTCTCTTGCCTTGTCTCTACTCTTTGGTGTACCATATCTCCCCAAATTTGATCCCTTGCCCCCACTATTCAGTTTAAAACCCTCTCTACTTCCCTAGTTAGGCAGCTCAAGAGGACACCAGCCCCAGCACAGTTCAGTGTAGACTGTCCCAACAGTACAGATCCCACTTTCACCAGTACTGGTGTCAATGCCCCACTTTTCTCACACCAGCCTCTGAGCCACACATTCATTTCTCTACTTTTAATTGTCCTATGCCAATTTGCACATGGTTCAGGTAATAATCCAGAAATTATTACCTTTGAGGTTCAGCTTCTTAATTTGGTGCCTCGTTCCTCATACTGACTATGCAGAGTCTCCTTCCTCATCCTGCCTATGTCGTTGGTACCTACATGGACCATGACCACTGGATCTTCCCCTCCAACTGCAAGTTCCTCTCCAGCCCTGAGCAGATGTCTCGAACTAGGCAGGCAACAAAGTCTTCTGAATACTCTCTCTTTACTACAGAGAACAGTGTCAATCCCGCACTCTATACTGTCCCCTACAGCCACTGCATTCCTTTTTGCTCCCCCCATTTGGATGGTTTTCTGTACCACGGTGGCATGGTCAGTTTCTACATCCACCCTGCAGACCCTGTTCTCAACCAATCAAGCTGAGAGAACCTCAAACCTGTTGGACCATTGCAGAGGCTCACACTCCTGCCCTCTGGGTCCCCTTACCTGCCTCACTCGCAGTCACACCCTCCTGTCCCTGACCACTGACCAAATCAGAAGGCCCTATCCTAAGTGTTGTGACTGCCTCCTGGTATAATGCATCCAGATAACTTTCCCCCTCCCTGATCTGTCGCAGAGCTTGCAGCTCAGCCTCCAATTCGCTGACTTAGCCAAGGTTCCTCAAGATGCAAACACTTACTGCAGATGTTTGCCTTGGATCACCATGGCATCCAGGAACTCCCACATGCTGCAGCCTTGACACATCACCTATCCTGACATCCTTAATATCTTTTAAACAATTACTTAATTATATTAACCACTTATTTAATGTTGCTTTCTTATATATTTGATTAACTTTATCAACAAACGGTGCACTATTTTAAACATTAGGGATAGAAAGAATTAATGCACTTACCAGATACTCACCAAACAGCTAGATCCTTTCCCTATAGTAGAGCAAGAACCAATTTCTATAGCGTGATAAAGATACAAGGAGGAAACAAACAACTCCTTCCCCCCTCTCAGTGCCAAGGCTGCACCAAAGAACCCTGAATTTACAGTAAACTGAACTGGGGCTACAGTAACCAGATTCAACCAGTTAACTAATTAACTACTCAGCTCCTACGGCTGAGAGTGAGCTTACCCTGTCTAAACTGCAAGAAAGAACGAACTTAGCCTGCTTACATAGTACTTTCCAATTATAACTAATTGCAGACTAGATTCAATTTTAAGAGCAAAATTTAAGAACAAAATTAACACTTAAAACTCCCCTCTCACCAAACTTAAGTCTTCACTCAGTTTGTCAGTTGCACTCCGTTTGCCAAGGCTGCACTGATTAACTATTTTTAAGGCTGAATGAGATACATTAGGTAGGTAGGTCAGGTGTTTTCCACATGTCAGTGCAGCCTCGATGGGCCGAAGGGCCTCTTCTGCACCGTGTGATTCTGTGATTCTTGATTGACAAGGGAGTCAAAGGGTATAGGGGGAAATAGGAAAGCAGAGTGAGGCCACAGTCAGATTAGCCATGATCTTATCGAATGGCAGAGCAGGCAGGGACGGCCTAGTGGCCTACTCCTCCTAACACCTGGCTCTCATTTTAAGTCTGTATCCCACTTTGTCCTGGATACCTCGCCCAGCAGAAGACGGGACCTGGTCAAGTCTAGAGTCCAACAACAAGCCAGAAGCACAATTTATCAACAGCTCAAGCCAGTGCTGAGACCTATATAACTGCAGCAATGAGTACAGCTCGTGTGCACACAGTGCAAAATGGGTTTCAGGGAGGAACTCAAACAAGTGTTACCGGTGACCAGCACTCCTATACAGGGCCTCATTGCAATCCGAGCAGGGTTCAGGGGAAAGGGGCAAGGGCAAGTATTTAATTTATTCAGTTCCACTTGATTAGCAGCAATCTCCTGGATGTGGCCTTGGAAGCTCTAATGCTTCCTGAACCAGGCTGAGGTCAGCCTGAAGATGAGATACACATCAGCCCTTTACCTTTCTGTGTTCGTGGTCAATCATCACATTGTGTGGTTTGACGTCCCTGTGCATGATCCCCATACTGTGACAGTAATCCAGGGCCTGGCCAGAGAAAAGAAACAGAAAAAAGTAAGTTCAACCCATGATGAATAAGACCGTCACCTCCCTCCTGCTCACCACTTCCCTCCCTCCCTCGCACTTGCTGCTTCCTTCAGGATCATCAAGTAGAACAGCCCCACATGTAAAGAGGTTCCTCACCTTTAGAATCTCATACATGTAGAATCGAATGTCGTAGTCTGATAACGTCTGGTACAATTGCTGTAGAATTGAGAAAAGGACACAAGTTATCCTCAAAAATCTTCCCTACCCCACACCCTGTCCCCAACTTGGGAAAGGGCTGGCACAATTTTGTCAAAAAGAATGCCCATTTGGCAGGTGGTGCCTGGTTAAGGGTATAACCTCTTGGATCAACTGGGGTAGCAATCCCACCCTCTCTCATTAGCACAATTCTCAAAGCTTTACTAGGAATCTGGGACAGTGACTTGGTCTTTTTATGCAAAAGAAAATTACACTTGGCTCCCCCTCCCTCACACCCACCCTGTATCAATTACTTTGAGTCAAAATATTACGGGCAGCTTGGCTTGATAAAAGAATTCAGGAAGACAGGTTGGTGGGATGGGCAGACAGGTGTCAGAGGCAATTTATTGCAAAGAATCGTTATAGGAGAGAAAAAACTTCAATATACCATAGCATAAGTTCATTTGAAAGACAGTAAAGATTGTGTAAAAACACAGTCAGCTAGGTCCAAATATAAGACCTTGCAAGTGTGAGAAGGGGGTCACAACTTCAAACTCAGGAAGGAGAGAGAGAGAGAGAGGGAGACGGAGACAGAGACAGAGACAGAGACAGAGACAGAGACAGAGACAGAGACAGAGACAGAGACAGAGAGAGAGGGAGAGGAGAGCAAGGGGTTGGACATGCAGGTGATTTTATTTTTCCTCAGAGGGTGCCTGACGGGTGCAATTGAATTCTGGAGATGGTAATGAGGACCAACATCACAAAGTCCATTTTTGGAAAAAGATCTGGAGTATAAATGTACACTTGTGGTGCCCATATTTCCAAAAAGGAGGTCTGGTTAAAGGGCAAAATGGTTTTACAAGAATAATACCAAAAGTGAGAAATTATGCCCATCAGGAACGATTGAACAGACTGGGGTGCTGTTCTCTAGAAAAGAGAAGACTGAGGGATGACCTTATAGAAAATCTTTAAGAATATGACTGGGGTTCAGTGGGGTAGACGTGGAAGTGATGCTTCCACTTGCAGGCACGACCAGAATTATGGGCTATCAATATAAGATAGTCATTAATAAATCCAAGCAGCAATTCAGGAGAAACCTCTTTTCAACCCACAGAATGCTAAGAATGTGCAATTCACAAGCAATGTTTGAGGCAAGTTGCATAGAGGCACTTAAGGGGAAGGTGATAAACACGAGGGAGAAAGAAATGTTGTTGGGGT
This sequence comes from Carcharodon carcharias, assembly GCF_017639515.1. Lineage (NCBI taxonomy): Eukaryota > Metazoa > Chordata > Chondrichthyes > Lamniformes > Lamnidae > Carcharodon > Carcharodon carcharias. The sequence goes on from NC_054469.1 coordinate 7,305,090, forward strand.
GAGAGGAAGGAGGGATGAGGCTTGGGTGAAGTATAAACTCCAGCACAGACCTGTTGGCCATACAGCCTGTTTCTGTAAATATTTGGTATTATCTATTACTGTAGATCGCAGCATCAACACTTGAAGCCTCAAAACATTGTTCCAAAAATGGATATTGACTTATACGCAGGTATAAGGTGTGAACTACCATTGAAAAAAACACTGGGTATTCAAATTAAATCAATTTGACACTTTTTATTCAACTAATTAATTCTACAAGGACACCTTTAGCCACAATCAAAACATTTTAAAACCATCAGATTAATTATCTTTGATATTCGATGCAGAGTTCATTAAATTCATTCCGAGTCACTTTGAATACAGCATCATCGTAAGGATCCCACTTTGGACCAGATGTGACTCTTTCGGTTTCAGAATCATCCCTCCACAACAAATCATCTTCCTCTCCGTCCACTGAATTGGCTATTCCACAATTTCTGAATGATCTGATGACAGTTTGTACATTAATAGCATCTCACGATTTTATGAAAAACTCACACAAAATATCAACTGGGCAGCACACATACCTCCACTGTTTCTGAAGGTTTTTCTTTGTTCACCATCCATTCCGTTCAGTGTGTACATGATCCTTGAATGGCTTGTTGAGGCTCACATCCAAAGGCTGAAACTATGGATATCAGACCCCTTGGCAGCTAACACCTGCAATGTGAGTGTTATTTCTTTGCAGGCATCTCTCGATCAGTTGTATGAGATCTGAACATGTCCCACACTAATAAGCTGAATTCTTTACGCAGGCCTACTCCACACATTATTGGCCCACATCTTGACTCCACCTTCACCCATCCAATCACTGTCAAGGACATGCACAAAAGCTCATGCAGTGATCTTGATTTGCGGCACGGTTTTATGTTTACAAATTACCATAGGCTTTAATTTCTTCCATCAGCCATGTAGGCTAGTACCACTGTGAACCTTGTCATCTTAGGTCCTCTAGTTTTCACTAGAGCTGTTATCGAACCTGTCAACTCAATGCGGTTGCTGGACATATCGAAATTCATGGGTTTTTCATAATGGAAATTCATGCTTATGCTGCATTCTGATGATGAATCGCTGGAAACTGGTCATTTTGGGATCGAGCAATATTGGTCTTCTGCGGCAACACTAGACATTTTTGTTCCATAAGTTAGCTGTTGCTCTGAAATCGTTGCTGGACTTGGTTTGATTTGGCCCACTTCAGTGCCTATGCACACAGTGTATTTCTGCTGACGATGTAATCATTCTGGCCATTTGAGGGCCCATTCAGATACAGGCTTCTCAAGATCAGGCCAGTGGCTGATCCCGTTCTCATGGCACATTTGGTTTTCGATGTCTTCCTCAGATTGAATTCCTCCTCCTTCCATTCTCGCACCAGTTTTCCCGCTAATGTCAAATTCACTGACTGCAGTAGAGTTAGTTGATGAGTTAGCAAACGCTGTGACATTCAGATTGAAACCAGCTTTGTACTTTTTACTGGAGGCCCATTTCTGTTCAGCATTCATCATGCGCGGTCTGCTCTTTGTGGGCATGTCTTAAACTCCTGCATATCTTCTTGGCAACACAGCCCATATCACCTGATCGATACCAGGCATCAACTTATAAGGTGAATAAAACATCCATCTCTGAGATGAAAAATTGCAGCCAACTCCTAATGCAAGTATAGTATTCCATAGAAGAAAAGGAATACGCCAAGTATAGGCTTAAACATGGTATTTGGCACCAAAGAAGTGGGGTTGATATATATGCCAGGTTGACTTATGTCACAGCAGGTAGAGGTGGAATTTCAGGTATATAAGCAATGAATGAGTTGGGGTCTTCTGGCTGATTCCCTTCAAAGGGTCAGAGAGAAATTTTTGATCGGAGTCTCCTAAATTTGATGTGGATCCCACTTTTCGCCTCTTCCAGAAAATGGGAGAAGGGAAGATGGGGATATGGAGATATCCATCTCGAAGGACAAGGGCAACAGATGCATGGGAACGCCATCACCTCCAAGTCACACCCCATTCCAATGTGAAATTCCTTCTTCATTGTTCAGTCATAGTAATGGAACTCTCTCCTTAACAGAAATGTAGACGTACCTGCACAATATGGACTACAGCTGTTTCAGGAGGACCACAGCCTCGCTGCTCCCTGTGGTTCAGTTGGGAAAATTAAAAGCCTGAGACGCTGTGTGTTTTTTTTATATTCATTGAAGGGGTGTGAGAGTCACTGCTAAGGTCCGTAGTTATTGCCTATCCCTAATTGCCCTTGAGAAGGTGGTGAGCAGCCTTCTTGAACTGCTGCAGTCTGATGATTAGTGTACATCTCCTGCTGTAGATACACCCACATTGCTGTTAGGAAGGGAGTTCCAGGATTTTGACCCAGTAACAGTGAAGGAACAGCGATATATTTCCAAGTTAGAATGGCATGTGGATTGGAGGGGAACTTGCAGGTGGTGGTGTTCCCATGCATCTGATGCCCTTGTTCTTCTAGGTGGCATAGGTCGTGGGTTTCGAAGGTGCTGTCAAAGAAAGCTTAGTGAGTTGATGTAGCACATCATGTAGATGGTACACACTGCTGCCACTATATTGGTGGTGGAGGGAGTGAATGTTGAAGGTGTTGGATGGGGTGAATGCCTTTCAACAGAGGGTTTAGGGAGCATGGACTGCCTCATCACAGTGAGGCAGAGACAACCACACCTTTGAAGGGAAGAGTAGGAAACATTCAAAGCAGATAGAGCCACGGTGCAACAGTGAGGCAGTGAGATTAGTTCTGAATTGCTGAAACGAGTTGGCTCAGACACAATGGCTGAATGGCCTTTATCTATAAAGTTCTACCTGCATCCACAGCTTTGCTGATGATTAGTGTACATCTCCTGCAATCGCTACTCCAAAATAAACCATGACTTGACTTACCTTAAAATCGGTGTTGTTTACATGTTCAAACACAAGTGCAGGCGTCCGAGACTGAGAAAGGCCCAATCCAAGACATGGAAAGAAAAGAAAGATGTTTTTAGTCCTGTGTGTAATTAAATAAAGATCTGTTTAGACATAAGTAATAAATCTTGATCTGTATTTCCATATACGATACATTCAGCCATGATCTTATTGAATGGGCTTCCTCCTGCTGCTAAGTCCTAATTACCCAAGTGTAGGATGGAACAGTGGTAGTGTAAAGGGTGGAGAGGGGCCAAAGTTCCTACATTATGTTCAGGAAAATTTTCCAATCCAACGAGAAAATATGCATTATTGGACCTAGTTCTTGGAAATGACGTGGGCCAAGTAGATCAAGTGTCAGTAGGGGAACATTTAGGAGACAGTGATCATTGTATTGTACGTTTCAGGATGATGATGGAAAAGGACGATAGGCAATCCAGAGTGAGAATAATTAACTGGGCAAGGGCTGACTTCGATGGGGCAAGAACGGAGCTTAGCCAGATAAACTGGAACATTAGGTTGGCAGGAAAAACTTAGCTGAACAATGGGCTACCTTCAAAAAAGAATTGGTTTGGGCACAGTCAAGGAAGTCCATTGAAAGAGAAAGGTAGGGCAAACAAATCTAGAGCTCCCTCGATAAAAATGCAGATAGAAATGAAGGTAAAGAAGAAAAAGTGTGCTTACGACAGGTAGAAAATATAATTGAGAACCAAGAGGAATACAGAAGGTTCAGAGGGGAGTTGAAAAAGCATATTAGATAAGCGAAGAGGGATCATGAGAAAAGACTGGCAGCCAACATAAAGGGGAACCCCAAAGTCTTCTATAGACATATAAATAGTAAAAGGGTGGTAAAAGGAGGAGTAGGGCTGATTAGGGACCTAAAAGGGAATTTACACATAGATGAAGGGGCCATGGCTGAGGTATTAAATGAATATTTTGCATCAGTCCTTACCATGGAGGTAGATGATACCCAGGCCAATGTGACAGACAAGGAAACTCTGTCACTAGAAGGGTTCAAAATTGATAAGGAGGAAGTGTTGAACAGACTGTGGGTACTTAAAGTTAACAAGGCACTGGGACCGGATGAGATGCATCCAATGATATTGAAGGAAGTGAGAGTAGAAATTGCAGGGGCATTGGCCATAATCCTTCAGGCTTCCCTAGACTCAGGGGTGGCGCCAGTGGACTGGAGAATTGCAAACATTACGCCCTTGTTCAAAAAAAGGCCCAGCAATTACAGACCAGTCAGTTTAACTTCAGTGGTGGGCAAGATTCTAAAAACAATTATTCGGGACTGAATTAGCAGTCACATGGAAAAATATGGGTTGATAAGGAAGAGCCAGCATGGATTTCTAAAGGGGAAATTGCATTTAACTAACTTGGGGTTTTTTGAAGAAAAGGTTGATGAGGGTAATGCTGTTGTGTACATGGACTTTCAAAAGGCATTTGATACAATGCCACACAACAGACTTGTGAGATAAGTTTTTGCTCATGGAATAAAAGGGGCAGTAGCAATGTGGATACAAAATTAGCTGGAAAATAGGAAGCAGAGATTAATGGTCAATGGATATTTTTTGGGCTAGAGCAAGGTTTGTAGTGGAATTCCCCGGGGGTCGGTATTGGGACCCTTGCTTTTCCTGATACATAGTAATGATCTAGATCTTGGTGTGCAGGGGGCAATTTCAAAGTTTGCGGATGATACAAAGCTTGGGAGTGTTGGAGGGGGACAGTGTGGGACTTCAAGAAGACATAGGCAAGTTGGTGGAGTGGACAGATGAAGTCAGTGGCAGATGAAGTTCAATATGGAGAAGTGTGAGGTGATGCATTTTGTTAGGAAGAACATGGACAGGCAATATAAAATAAGGGGTGAAATTTTGAAGGTGGTGCAGGAGCAGAAAGACTTGGGTGTATGTGTGCATAGATCATTGAAGGTGGCAGGACAGGTGGAGAGCAGTTAATAAAGCATAAAGTATCCTGGGCTTTATTAACAGGGGCATAGAGTACAAGAGCAGGGAGGGTACGCTGAAATAATAAGACACTTGTTACACCTCAGCTGGAGTATTGTGTATAGTTTCGGACGCCACATTACAGAAAGGATGTGAACATATTGGAGAGAGTGTAGAAGAGGTTTACAAGAATGGTTCCAGGGATGAGAAACGTCAGCTATGAGGATAGATTGGAGAAGTTGGGACTGTTCTTGGAGAGGAGGAGGCTAAGAGGAGATTTGATAGAAATGTTCAAAATCATGAGGGGGTTGGACAGAGAAGATAGGGAGAAGCTGTTCCTGCTTGTAAATGGATCAAGAATGAGAGGACACAGATTTAAAGTGATTTGCAAAAGAAGCAAACATGATGTGAGACAAAATTTATTCACACAACGAGTGGTTCGGGTCTGGAATGCACTGCCTGGAAGTGTGGTGGAGGCAGGTTCAATCGAGGCGTTCAAGAGGGCATTAGATGATTATTTGAATAGAAACAATGTGCAAGGGAAAAGGCAGGGCAATGGCACTAGGTTATAATGCTGATTTGGAGAGCCGATGGGCCAAATGGCCTCCTTCTGTGCAGTTAAAATTCTGTGATTCTCTGAAGTCCTAAGTCCCCATTCTATATACTGCTTGGAGTTTAGAGGAATGAGAAGCGATCTTATTAAAATATATCAGATTCTGAGGGGGCTTGACTGGGTAGATACTGAGAGGCGTGTATAAATATTGTAGCTTAATTCATCAATAAACGCAGAATGATACTGCAGGAAACCAAACGAAGGGTTTCAATCAAATACATCTGCTTCCTGACTCTTTGCTCTCGAGTCAAACACAATTAATAAATTGTGAACGAGCACATCTGTTAATGATTTGGGGAATGATGGCGCACCAGAACACCAACTGTGTAACAGATAGCCAATATAAAAGATAATCAATGAAGTAATGGACAGAGCTAACAGTACAACTACACGAGCACAGGAAGACACAAAAATCAAAATGTTCTTATTTCTTGCTTCTTAAGTTCGCTTTCAAGCCCACCTTCCTGCAAACGCCGACATTTTCCCCACCACTGCCTCTCACCAGCTGCTTTCAGTATCTCACCATATCACTCTGTGAACAAGGGACATCCACTCTCTGAAGTACCCTCAGTGAATGACTACAGCTTTGCTGATAACAAAATTGTTAAATTAATTGCGCCTTTGCCATCAGTTACTTTATCTGGGCTACTGAGGAATTCTGCCTCTTCACTTTTTTGAGTTCTCTGCCGGAAGGCAGGTCTGACCCACAGCACTACAATATCCACCACAGGCAGGGCAAGGCAGCAGGTCCCGAATCCACCCCAGCCGGAATAGGGATTGAACCCTGTGCCATTGACACCAATCTGATCCACACCATCTGATCCAATTTTAAGCAAGGATATAGTCGCACTGGAGGCGGTACAATGAATGTTTACATAATTGGTCCATAGGATGAGGGGTTGCCCTATGATGAGAGGCAGGAGACACTGGACTTAAAATTCTCTGGGATGTAGAAGAATGGGAGGCAATCACATTGAAACCGACAAAATTCTAAAGGGGCTCGATAGGGTGGATGCTGAGAGAATGTTTCCGTTGGTCAGTGAATCTAAACACGGGCACAATCTCAGGATAAGGGGCCGATCATTTAAGATTGAGATGAGGGGAAATTACTTCACTCAAAGGGCTGTGAATCTTTGAAATTCTCTACCCCAGAGGGTTGTGGATGTCTATCATTGAATACATTTAAGGCTGAGATGGACAGACTTTTGGTCTCTCAAGGAATTAAGGAATATGGAGAGCGGGTAGAAAAATGGAGTTGAAGATCAAGATCAGCCATGATCATACTGCATATCAGAGCAGGCTCAAAAGACCACGTGGTCTACACCTGCTCTTATTTCTTATGTTCTTATGTTCCTACTGCCCAGCCAACAATCCCCCAAGGAGTTAGAGTTTCTGTGGCAAAATGCACTTTTAGATGCATGTTGTAGCCTAGAACTATGGATAGTGACAGAGGTTCCAATTTCTTTCCATCACATGGATGACCAGGAATCTATCCTGCTCTTACCGCCTGTCATTGGCATGTGTTGGAAGGTTTTGCAAGTTGACACTCAACCTGTATGGCCACATCATGAATGCACATTCCTCTGCCATGAAGTCCTGAATTGGAACTTGAACCTGGAGCTTCTAGCTCGGAGACAGGGAGGCTACCCACTGCACCACAAGACCTCCATTACACTCTGCATGTAATTTACCGGCTCTCCCCATCTGCTGAACTCACATGTTCCCTCACGCTCCTCTTCCTCCATCCCGTTACCCCACTCACTCACTCCCTCCATTACCTGCTCCCTCACACTCCTCTGGCGTTCTCTCTCCCTCACCTACTCCCTCACACTGTCCTCTCTCTCCCTCCCTCACCTGTTCCCTCTCCCTCCCTCCCTTCCTAGTGGACTGCTGAGGCCTCAACTATTAACAATCTATATTAATGAGATTGGATGGATGGCCTGACTGCAATAGCCAAATTTGCTGAGGATACAAAGGTAGGTAGGAAAGCAATTTATGAGGAGGATACAAATGGTCTGCAAAGGGATATAGATAGGTTAAGCAAGTGGGCAAAAATTTGGCAGACAGAGTATGATGTGGGAAAATTAGAGATTGTCCACTTTGGCAGGAAGAATAGTAAAGTAAAGCAGAATATTATTTAAATGGAGGGACACCACAGAATGCTATAGTACAGAGGGATCTGGGTGTCCTTGTACATGAATCACAAAAAGATAGTATACAAGTACTGAAAGTAATTAGGAAGGCAGATGGAATATTGGCCTTTATTGCAAGGGGAAGAGAGTATAAAAGTGGGGAAGTTTTGCTACAGCTGTGCAGGGCATTGGTGAGACCGCACCTGGAGATCCTGTGTGTGGATCTCCCTACTTAGGGAAGGATATACTTGCACTGGAAGTCATTCACAGAAGGTTCACTAAGCTGATTCCTGGGATGAAACGGTTGTCTAATGAGGAAAGGTTGAGCAGGTTGGGCCTATACTCATTGGAATTTAGAAGAATGAGAAGTGATCTTATTGAAACAGATAAGATTCTGAGGGGGCCTTGACACGGTAGATACGGAGAGGTTGTTTTCTCGTTCGGGAAAATCTAGAACAATGGGACACATTTTAAAAATAAGGAGTTCCCATTTAAGGCAGAGATGAGGAGTTTCTTTCAACCCCAGAGGGTTGTTAGTCTCTGAAATACCCTTCCCAAAATAGTGGTGGAGGCTGGATCATTGAATACATTCAAGCAAAGTTAGATAGATTTTTGATCAACAAAGGAGTCAAGGATTATGGGGCAGGCAGGCAAGGGGTTATGGCCACATCAGATCAACCACAAATTGGCTGATTGGCCCACTCCTGTTCCTATTTATGATCTTACAATGTCACTTATTCCTTCACACTCCTCTTTCGTTCTCTCTCTTGCCCTCTCCTGTTCCCTCTCTCTTACTCACTAGGGTATCGGAATTGCAACAAATTCACAGTCCTGATTAAACCTTGAGGTTCAAGTACATATTAGGAGTGACAGCACCAGGAAGGAGGTCACTGGAGGGGCCAGAATAGTAGAGTTGAATTTTGGGAGGGAGGTGCATGGTAAAACCAGTAAGCGAGTGCTGAATGGAGAAGGTTTGAGCTGCCAAATTGAATTCTCTTTCTTTGGGTTTTCTCATGTGTGAATGGCTTTTCATTAATTTATTCATGGGATGCGGGGGTCGCTGACTAGGCCATAATTTATTACTCATTCCTAACTGCCCTTCCGAAGGTCGTGGTGAGCTGTCTTCTTGAACCACTGCAATCCTTGCGGTGTAGGTACACCCACAGTGCTGTTAGGAGGGAGTTCCAGGATTTTGACCCAGTGACAGTGAAGGAATGGCAATATTTTTCAAACTCAGGATGAAGAGTGGCTTGGAGAGGAACTTGCGGGAGGTGGTGTTCCCATGTGTTTGCTACCATTGTCCTTCTAGACAGTAGCAGTCAGGGGTTTGGAAAGTACTGCCTAAAGAGCCTTGGTGAGTTCCTGCAGTGCATCTTGTAGGTGATACACCCTGCTGCCTTTATGCATCAGTGGTAGAGGGAGTGAATGTTTGTGGAAGGGTTGTTAGTCAAGCAGGCCGCTTTGTCCCAGATGGTATCACGTTTCGAGTGCTGTTGGAGCTGCACTCATTCAGGCAAGTGGGGAGTATTCCATCACACGCCTGACTTGTGCCTTGCCTTGTAGGTGGTGGACAGGCTTTGTGGAATCAGGGGGTGAGTTACTTGCTCCAGGATTCCTAGTGTCTGGCCTTGTAGCTACAGTGTTTACATGGCTAGTCCAGTTCAGGTTCTGGTCAATGGTAACCCCCAGGATGTTGATAGTGGGGGATTCAGTGATGGTAATGCCACCGAATGTCAAAGGGTGATGGCTAGATTCTCTCTTGTTGGAGATGGTCATTGCCTGACACTTGTGTTGTGCGCATGATACTTGCCACTTGTCAACCCAAGCCTGAATATTGTCCAGGTCTTGCTGCATTTGGACATGGGCTGCTTCTGTTTCTGCTGACTGAGCATGGAACACTCACTGTTGAACCTCCTCCATTTATCTAAGCAATCTAGAGGTCAATGGAAGTCCAAGCAAGTCAGGACAATGATTTTGCGTTCAATCAAGGTGAGTACTCCCCCCACAACAACACCAGATTTAGAAACAATCAAGAACTCTTGCTTCACAGCAAAAGAACAAACTCATGGAATGGCCTACAGGTCAGGTGGTGCAGGCAACAAATGGTGCAGATATTTAAATAGAAGTGGGTTCTTCCTGAATGTATGTATTTGTGGGTTCCTCCATCCACATCTGATCTCACAACATTGACATCCTCATGACCCACGGCCAATACCAGGCCTGACTGAGCAATCCAGGCCACAGGCTCAGATACAGAAAGGCACGCAGGTCATTTCACCGGCTGCGACGTGATGATTAAAGGTAGAACCACTGCGTCCCAACCCTGCTGTGAACCCAAAGGCTGCAGGAAAAGCCCTTGATAATATTCGGTACTCACCACTGGGTCCTTTACTATGTCTAATAAGTTTATGATATTGGGACCCCCACGCAGGTTCTCTAAAATCTTTATCTCTCGCTTTATTTTCTTCTTTTTTACTGGCTGTGAAAACAAAATACTAGGTAAATGTAGGTACAAACAAACATAGTGCTTAGCTGGAATCTTGCTGAAGAGAGAGACATGTCACTGAAGCTTTGTGTCTTGCATTCATCAGGACAAACACAAGAAGGCCAAATTTCAAACGATCACAACTATTAATACTTCAGGAAAAAAGGGTGCTGATTGGTTGACAAACTGACCTCAATTGGCCCAAATGGTACCATAGAGAAAGCAATGAAAAATTATAGGCCCCCCAAGCTCCCAGGTAATTCAAAGAAAGGTGCAAAGTTTGAACGTATTCCTTTTGTTTGCGGAGGGCAGCTCCCTGCATTTTTTAAAAAATTCATTCATGGGATGTGGGCTTCCCTGGCTGGGCCAGCATTCATTACCCATCCCTAATTGCCCTTGAGAAGGTGATGGTGAGCTGTCTTCTTGAACCGCTGCAGTTCATGTGGTGTAGGTACACCCACAGTGCTGTTAGGGAGGCAGTTCCAGGATTTTGACCCAGCGACAGTGAAGGAACGGTGATATATTTCCAAGTCAGGATGGTGAGTGACTTGGAGGGGAACTTCCAGGTGGTGGTGTTCCCATGTGTCTACTGCCCTTGTCCTTCTAGATGGTAGTGGTCGTGGGTTTGGAAGATGCTGTCTAAGCTCTTGGTGAGTTCCTGCAGTGCACATTGTGGGTGGTTAGGACTCATTCCATTAAAAACTCGTTTCTTGTGAAAACCAACAAAAATGTTAGCATGCGCTGGACCTAGATGGGAGCCCATAGCTACACCATCTCTTTGGTCATACATGGTGTCATTAAAACTGTATTCAATTGTGCGAGTTCCTAAGTTCAATGAATACAGATGCAGGAAATGGCAGCGTGTCTATATTGCTTTCATATGGTGACATGGCACAAAAGTCAATGGCTTCCTTCAGTGGCACATTCATAAATAAACTCGCGATTTTGCCACTTTCAGACATGAAAAGTGCCCGGTCTTCCTCAAATTACCAAATGGTAATTTCCAATGGGCAGCAGACACCTGGGAGCACCACCACTGGGAAGTTCCCCTCCAAGTCACTCACCATCCTGACTTGGAAATATATCGGCCGTTCCTTCACTGTCGCTGGGTCAAAATCCTGGAACTTCCTTCCTAACAGCACTGTGGCTGTACCTACACCACATGGACTGCAGTGGCTCAAGAAGACAGCTCACCACCACCTTCTCAAGGGCAATTAGGGATGGGCAATAAATGCCCCCACCCAGCCAGCGAAGCCCATGTCCCATGAGTGAATTTTAAAAAACGCAGGGACCCATTCTCTGCAAAATAAAAGGAATATGTTCAAACTTGGCACCTTTACAAAGGCAAAGTATCTCAAAAATTTGAAGAACATTTAAGCAAGCCACTTCATGCTGCTATCGTGCAGTGATGACTCGAGTGGTATTCTCCACTAACAGGATGCTGCCATCAGTCCGAAAAGCTGTTCTGCCTACCACACAATTGAGCAACAATGTGTATGAATTTCAGTGCCGGTGTGATGTTAAGTACTTAGGCCGCACATCCCAGTGATGGGCTGATTGAATCGAACAGCACGGTCCTTCGGTTTTTCACAATAGGCAGAGTACAGACCATACTCAACCAGCCCACGTTCACAAAGTGTCCACTGTTAGATGTGATTCTGTGTTTGGGCAGCACAAGCTGAACAATCCTGTGTGCACTAATAACTACACTAACACCAATTTAAGATAATTAGTCCAGCTCTTGTAGTGGCTCATTTATGTTTGCTAGAAGCGACATACATTCAGACACAGGGACCGGCTCACTGCAAACAAAAGGAAAATGTTCAAACCTTGCACCTTTTTTGAATTACGCAGGATCATCATGGAGATTCCCATCTCTATAATGGCACAGAGCCTACCGCTGCCTCTACAGTAAGGGTAGGGCTACTGCCTGGTAACAGTCCACCAGCACTGCCACTGTTGGCTGGCCAATCGGTGGCGTGCCAGATCAATCCAATGAACACTCCACATCCAATTCCCCCACTCTGGTCAACAGTGAGACCAAGTCACTGAAAACACAAAGCAAGAGGGAAAATAAAAATGCCAGAAAAAAGAAACACACAGCTAAGTAATCTAGCGCTGTTAGACAATCAGCACCCACCTTCAATATTTTGACCACTACTTTCTCGTTATTTGTGATGTTGATGGCTTCAAAGACTTCGCTGTATTTTCCACGGCCCAATTTCCGAACTAGCTGGTAATCATCCTGATTACTGCGTGAAAAAACAAAACAGCATTTGAGTGAATGCAGTCCATCGCAGGTCACCACTCTTAAGCCTCTTGAGAATCACTTCCTCCTCCATGGTTCAGTCCCATGGGTCAATGTGGGAGGTCAGGCGAGAGGAGGCAGGCGAGATTTTCCTGGAGTCGGCGCTCACCTCCATTGATTGTGATGTACAACTTGCCATTTGACAGATCCAATAATGTGCAGCTAGTACTCAAGGAGCCAGTTAACAATAACACTGGATAACAAGTGGATTAGGATTACGCGAAATTATATTGTCTCCAACAAAGGCCCCCTCCATCCTCATCTCAGTCCATCCAAGACACTCATCTAAATCTTTATAATATTATTCAGGCTTTATTGGGGGAGGTGAAGGGGTGGGGGGAGGAGGGAGCCAGGCAAGTGGGAGGGGCAGTTGGCCAATGGAGGCAGGATGGGGTGGCCAAGAGAGCAAAGATGGCAGGCTGGCCGAAGAGAGAGAAAGTGGCCAAGGTTGTGCGGGGAGGCCAGCCAATCAGAAGTAATACGGGGTCATCCGGGGGCGGGGGGGAATACAGGCAGATGGGGGTTGGGGGCCCATGGGAAGGTGGACGGGGGTGCCAGCGCAAGGGTCAGATGAGAGGGTGGTGGGGAAGGGGAGAGGGTCAGAAGAGAGGGAGGAGCGGCGGGGCACAGGGAGGGATCATGAGGAGTCCAGGGAGGGTGGGTCAATGGTGGAAGGGCAGAGATGGGGGTGGAAGCCATGGGGGAGTGGAGGCCGCAACAGGTGAGGGGGAGGAAAAGAGCTGTCAGATAGGGGTAGAAGGGTGGGAAGCAATACGGAGGCAGGGAGTGGGGCACAGGGTGAGAGCGGCATGGAGAGAGAAAGGGGGGCATGGAGAGAGAGAGAGGTGGGGGGCACAGAGAGAGGGTGGGGCACACAGAGAGAGGGTGGGGCACACAGAGAGAGGGTGGGGCACACAGAGAGAGGGTGGGGCACACAGAGAGAGGGTGGGGCACACAGAGAGAGGGTGGGGCACCCAGAGAGAGGGTGGGGCACCCAGAGAGAGGGTGGGGCACCCAGAGAGAGGGTGGGGCACCCAGAGAGAGAGTGGGGCACCCAGAGAGAGAGTGGGGCACCCAGAGAGAGAGTGGGGCACCCAGAGAGAGAGTGGGGCACCCAGAGAGAGAGTGGGGCACCCAGAGAGAGAGTGGGGCACCCAGAGAGAGAGTGGGGCACACAGAGAGAGAGTGGGGCACACAGAGAGAGTGGGGCACACAGAGAGAGTGGGGCACACAGAGAGAGTGGGGCACACAGAGAGAGAGTGGGGCACACAGAGAGAGGGTGGGGCACCCAGAGAGAGGGTGGGGCACCCAGAGAGAGGGTGGGGCACCCAGAGAGAGGGTGGGGCACCCAGAGAGAGGGTGGGGCACCCAGAGAGAGGGTGGGGCACCCAGAGAGAGAGTGGGGCACCCAGAGAGAGAGTGGGGCACCCAGAGAGAGAGTGGGGCACCCAGAGAGAGAGTGGGGCACACAGAGAGAGAGTGGGGCACACAGAGAGAGAGTGGGGCACACAGAGAGAGAGTGGGGCACACACAGAGAGAGTGGGGCACACACAGAGAGAGTGGGGCACACAGAGAGAGAGTGGGGCACACAGAGAGAGAGTGGGGCACACAGAGAGAGAGTGGGGCACACAGAGAGAGAGTGGGGCACACAGAGAGAGAGTGGGGCACACAGAGAGAGAGTGGGGCACACAGAGAGAGAGTGGGGCACACAGAGAGCGAGTGGGGCACACAGGGAGAGAGTGGGGCACACAGAGAGAGAGTGGGGCACACAGAGAGAGAGTGGGGCACACAGAGAGAGAGTGGGGCACACAGAGAGAGAGTGGGGCACACAGAGAGAGAGTGGGGCACACAGAGAGAGAGTGGGGCACACAGAGAGAGAGTGGGGCACACAGAGAGAGAGTGGGGCACACAGAGAGAGTGAGGCTCACAGAGAGAGTGGGGCTCACAGAGAGAGTGGGGCTCACAGAGAGAGTGGGGCTCACAGAGAGAGTGGGGCTCACAGAGAGAGTGGGGCACACAGAGAGAGTGGGGCACACAGAGAGAGTGGGGCTCACAGAGAGAGTGGGGCACACAGAGAGAGTGGGGCACACAGAGAGAGTGGGGCACACAGAGAGAGTGGGGCACACAGAGAGAGTGGGGCTCACAGAGAGAGTGGGGCACACAGAGAGAGTGGGGCACACAGAGAGAGTGGGGCTCACAGAGAGAGTGGGGCTCACAGAGAGAGTGGGGCACACAGAGAGAGTGGGGCACACAGAGAGAGTGGGGCACACAGAGAGAGTGGGGCACACAGAGAGAGTGGGGCACACAGAGAGAGTGGGGCTCACAGAGAGAGTGGGGCTCACAGAGAGAGTGGGGCACACAGAGAGAGTGGGGCACACAGAGAGAGTGGGGCACACAGAGAGAGTGGGGCACACAGAGAGAGTGGGGCACACAGAGAGAGTGGGGCACACAGAAAGAGAGAGAGAGAGAGAGGCGCACGCGCAGAGGGAGAGCGGGGCACGCGCTGAGGGTGAGCGGGGCACGGGCTGAGGGAGAGCGGGGCACACACAGAGAGAGACCGGGACACACACAGAGAGAGACCGGGACACACAGAGAGAGACCGGGACGCACACACACAGAGACCGGGACGCACACACACACAGACCGGGACGCACACACACAGAGACCGGGACACACACACACAGAGACCGGGACACACACACACAGAGACCGGGACACACACACACAGAGACCGGGACACACACACACAGAGACCGGGACACACACACACAGAGACCGGGACACACACACACAGAGACCGGGACACACACACACAGAGAGCGAGCGAGGAGGCACGGAATTAATCTTACCCCCATTCAACAACATGTGATTCGTAGTCCCAGTACTCGCGTGGTCTTTGTGTGTTTACATCTGCATACACTCTGGCCCTGCTTGGGACTGGCCCAGACATGTTTTGTTAGGAGATGAAATGGGCACTTCTTGTGTTACCTGCAATACAATGCGAACAGTTAACGTTTTACATTGACTCAGACCAGTGTCTCTGTGAAACCCAATCATACTTTCCACCTGCTCCATTAGGTATGTGCAACTTTCCTAAAAAAGGAGCATTTGATAGATTCAGTTAGGTGTGCAGAAAGCTGAGGTTGAGGGGGTTGGGCTCAGCATAGCCTTGTGTCCAGCGTTCGATCCAGCCATGTGGTCACCAGGAGCATGTCAATCAATATGAAAATTATCAAGATCAATCAGTGCTGCTGGCCACTGGAGACTACTGGACCATCTACAGCACAGAACTCAGGTGCTCAGCCCAATTGGCACATGCTGCTCTTTCTAACCACACCAGCCTTCTCCCATTCCGATTACCTCTTTCCCACCCTGCCTGCACCCATGTATTCCTCTATTTTCTTTGCCTGTATACCAGCATCAAGGCCCCCCTCATTGTTCTGTTTCACTTTGCAGTGACTTCCATAATCTCATCGTTCTCTTAACTGAGGGCTGGAGGAGAGAACGTGAAACAGTATAAAACACGATTCAATGCTGCGCTGTGTCTCTGCTATTTGATCTAGCCATGGGAACAGGGAGGGCCTGAGAAACTACAGAGAACACCAAAGACATCAAGTGGCAGGATACTAACTTTTGCCTGTCAATAATACGAATTAGAAGGAGCAGGCCATTCAATCCCTCAAGACTGCTCTGCCATTTAATAAGGTTATGGTTGATCGGATTGTGGCCTCGACTCCATTTTCCTGTCACTCTCCCATAGCCTTTGACTCCCTTGTCTCTGAAAAATCTGTCTCACTCAGCCTTGATTATTTTCAACGACCCCAGCCTCCACTGCTCCCTGGGGAAGAGAATTCCACAGACTAATGACCCTCTGACAGTAAAAAAAATTTTCATCTCAGTCTTAAATGGGGGACCCCTAATTTTTAAACTATATCGCCCACAAGATTAAACTAGATTCCCCCACAAGAGGAAACATCCTCTCAGCATCCATCCTATTAAGTCCCCTCAGGGTCTTACATGTTTCAATAAGATCATCTCTCATTATTCCAATGGATACAGGCCCAGCCTGTCCAACCTTTCTTCATAAGATAACCCCTTCATCCCAGGAATCGGTCCAGTCAACCTTCTCCGAACTGCTTCTAATGCAATTATATCCTTTTTTAAATAAGGAGACCAAAACTATACACAGTACTCCAGATGCAGTCTCAGTAATCAGGTCTTGTACAGCTGTAGCGACACTTCCCAACTTTTATACTTTGTCAAAATTCCATTTGCCTTCTTAATACATCCAACTTTTTGTGATTCGTGTACCAAGACACCCAGATCCTTCCATGCCATAGCCTTCTGCAGTCTCTCTTTCCAATCAAACAGTATATCGCTTTTCCATTCTTCCTGAAGTGGACAAGTTCACATTTTCCCACATTTACTCCATCTGCCAAATTTTTTGCCCACTCGCTTTGCTTCCAGTTTGGCCCATTGAATTGAATGTTGAACAGCGGACATAGGGTGAACTGTTCCCTCTGCTCACATGAGATACTCGGTTCATGCTGCAAAACTGGACTAGGAACAAAACAAAACAATACTGAAACGAACAGTGATCTGATGTTATCGCTCTGTTAGGTCATGTTTTGCGGGGTGGGGGGTAGGGATGGCTGATGGGAAAATTGTCTCCTTTAATACTTCTGACATTTGAAGAAAACAATTTTGCAGGGGCGAAATGTGCTACACTCGTGATGTAAAACATAACTGCCAAGTGGCCAAACAAATGATTAGAGGGCATTCCACAGCGACATTTTCAAATAATTCTGAATATCAACTAATCACATCAAAATCTCTGGCTGCCCACTCAATGGCTGGGATTTTCCAGCCCCGACATCGGAGGACATCACGGGAAAATTGGGAGAGCCATCAAAAGTCAACAGCTCTCCAAATTTTCCCATCCCACCCATGATGCTGCCAGCTGCCGGAGGGACTGGAAAATCCTGTCCAAGGTGCCCAATTCTGTATCAACTATCAAAACGGCATTAACCCATTTGGGTTATGGTCAGTGAATCGCCCCCAAACATAATTTTCTACCAGTGCTTGTGCATCCTCCCAACCTATATAATCAGGGCATATATAACCCCCCCACCCCCACAATCAAGATCAATGATGAAATCCTGGAAAATGTGTATCTCTTTCCGTATCTTGGGAGCCTCCTCGTGATGACGGCAAACATAGAGGACAAAATTTATCATCGTCTCCAATGTACCAGCTCAGCCTTTGGATGACTGAGGAAAAGAGTATTTGAGGACCAGGATCTCAAACCTGAGACTAAGGTCATGGTTTACCAATCAGCAGTGATCTCCATGCTGCTACGTGCTTTGGAGACTTGGACAATCTACAGCAGAAGCCTCAATGCACTGAGAAGTACCACCAGTGGAGCCTTCTCAAGGTCCATAAGACCATAAGACATAGGAGCAGAAATTAAGCCATTCGGCCCATCGAATCTGCTCCGTCATTCAATTGTGGCTGTTAAGTTTCTCAACCCCATTCTCCCGCCTTCTCCCCGTAACCTTTGATCCCCTTATCAATCAAGAACCTATCTATCTCGGTCTTAAATACACTCAATGACCTGGCCTCCACAGCCTTCTGTGGCAATGAATTCCGGAGATTCAGCACTCTCTAGCTAAAGAAGTTTCTCCTCATCTCTGTTCTAAAAGGTCTTCCCTTTACTCTGAGGCTGTGCCCTCGGGTCCTAGTCTCTCCTACTAATGGAAACATCTTCCCCACTTCCACTCTATCCAGGCCTTTCAGGTCCTTGACAACAGCAGCAGCCTTTCACAAACCAACTTGCCCAGCATCGAGGCGCTAATCACTCAAAACTAGGTCCACCAGGCAGGACAGAAGGTTCATATGCCTAACACCAGACTCCTGAAGCAACTGTTCTATTTGGAACTTGGTGGCTGCACAAGCGTCCCAGGGGAACAGCGGAAATACTTTAGGGATGTCCTCAAAACATCCTTGAAAAGGTCAAACATTCCCACTGACTCATGGGACTCCCTGGCTTGTGACCACTAAAATGGAGAAGGCACCGAACACATCTAGAGACTTCATCAGGAATGCGCAGAGGTGAAGTCGAGGCATCAGAGGGAGCGCACAAACCTCCAAACAACCCACATAGCCAACCCTTCACCTGCCCCAGATGTGGCAGAGTTTGCAGATCATTACAAACTGGGATCACTGCACTTATCAGCTCAAAATCCAAACCGGAGTGGAAGTAAGTCATCCTCGATCCCAAGGAACTGTCTGAGAAGGGGAGGAGAACCTGGATGCTTAACCAAAATGTCAAGATCAACCTGAGACGATAAGCTGAATTTCTCCACCAATAGCTCTTGCTGCAATGGATTTTGCCACCAGATTAATAACAATCAAACCACCCATACTGCCTCTGATGACCCTGTAGGAGTTACACCAGCCTGGGTTTAACACTAGGTTTCCTGTAACAGGACACCAACACTAAACTTTAGCTTCAGATCATTTCCATGCAGTTAACAGAGTGTCACAAGGTGATCAAGGCCACTTGGTCCATCTTACTTGATTCACAGGGTCAGGAGGAGGCCATTCAGCCCCTCTAGGCTGTTCACCATTCATTCAGATCATGGTTAATCTTACCCCGACACCATTTACCCTCCTCTGTTCCATATTCCTCAGCACCCTTATGCAACAAATGTTTATGGATCTCAGTCCTGAAAATAGCAATTGAACCCTTGCATCCACAGGCTTTTAGGGGGGAGAGAAAGTGCCAGGCATGGTCCAAATCTGCAGTCCTGTACAAAATCTTTTCTAGCCACTGAGAAATGTCAACAGTCAGCAAAAAAAAACAAACACTAGTTACAGCCAAAGACTGCTCCAATCTTTTATTTCCATCTCTGAATGAAAGCTTCAAAAGAAACCTCACCCACTGCATTTTTCATCCCCTCTCCGCAGGAATGGACTGGATATGGTCACACCAGGAAAGCTGCATCATACATGCCTATTAACATTTACAAAACCACAGGCCAATTATTGTGGCATTTCTTCTGAACAGAAGCGCAGCCCATTCATACTTACCGTTCAAAACTTAGTCACTGGGAGTTGCACAGATTTGAACATCACGGCGAGGATGTGTTGGTGCATTATGGCTGTATCTCGAATGCACTAGACAACAGAAACAGCTCAGTTTGTTACATAATGCTTTTCATGGCAATACCATATTGTGGTGCCACCATGCACCTATGATGGAGGGAGTGGGTGTTGAAGGTGATGAATGGGCTGTCAATCAAGTGGGCTGCTTTGTCCTGGATGTTGTCAAGCTTCTTGAGTGTTGTGGGAGCTGCACTCATCGAGGCAAGTGGAGAGTATTCCATCACACTCCTGATCTGTGCCTTGTAGATGGCAGACTGGCTTTGGGGAGTCAGGAGATGAGGTACTCTCCACACAATTCCCAGCCTTTGACCTGCTCCTGTAGCCACAGTGCTTATATGGCTAGTTCAGTTGAGTTTCTGGTCAATGGTAACCCTCAGGTTGTTGATTGTGGGGTATTCAGTGATGGTAATGCCATTGGAAGACATGGGGAGGTGTCATTTTTGGCACTTGTGTTGCGCAAATGTTATTTGTCACTTATAAGCCCAAGCCTGAGTTGTCCAAGTCTTGAAGCATATGGACATGCTTCAGTATCTGGAGAGTTGTGAATGGTGCTGAACATCACGCAGTCATCAGTGAACATCCCACTTCTGATCTTATGATGGAAGGAAAGTCATTGATGAAGCAGCTAAAGATGGTGAGCCTCGGAAACTACCCTGAAGAACTCCTGCAGTGATATCCTGGAACTGAGATGACTGAATTCCAATAACCACAACCACCTCCCTTTGTGCCAGGTATGACTCCAGCCAGTGGAGAGTTTTCCCCCCAATATCAATTGACTTCAGTTTTGCTAGGGCTCCTCGATGTCAAATGCTGGCTTGGTGTCAATGGTAATGTCAGGAAGAGATATTAATGTATATAATGTTACTGGAAATTTTTTTTTTAAATAGAGGTTTAGTCTGTGTGTATTAATTGGATTAAAGCCAGCTCGTCTTGGTGCTTGGATGTATAGTAATTCTGAGATGTAAACAGTAAGGTAGAGGGTGCATTTGCATTTTGTTGAATGAACCATTCAAAGAGTGGGAGTGAAATCTCGCACCTAACTAGGAGACACCAAGCAATGTTTATATTACTAATAAAATTGGTACTATGAAAAGGGGTTCAAAGGGCCTGGTGATACAATGAGAATTTACATTCAAAGAGACAAGCTGGGTATAACAGAAAGGAGTTTGTGTGTGTAGGTCAGAGACATGTAAGATCTAAGTCTGTAAGCCTACCACTGTGTCTGCGAAGGAACAAATTGAAAGGAACCTCATTTTGAATTCGTAAGGTGAAAATGCTTCGCCTGGTGTCTGCTTAAAGTCTATGGGTTAATGTGCCTTAGTGGAGATTAATTTGGGAATCTGTTAAAAAGTTATAATAGTAGTAATTTGTAGCCATGTGCATGTGTTTAATTTGTTGTAAATTAATAAATGTTTCACTTAGTTTGTAATAAAAACCTCTCGAGGACAGGTGGTCTTATTCCTGAATTTAGAGCTGCAACTCAAAACATACCAATTGAAAATATGGGTTATAACAGTTATTTAAAGTTTTCCTCTGGGATTGTAAATAACTCGGCCTTTACAAACTGATATTAGGCAATTGCTCTCACCTCACCTCTGGAGTGCAGCTCTTTTGTCCATGTTACAACACAGAAATAGATATTCTGCCCAACCAATTTACCCTCCATGGTACTATTTCAAAAAACAGGGGAGTTATCCCCCATATCCTGCCCAATATTCATCCCTCATTCAATATTAAAACATAGGAACATAGAAGCATAGAAAATAAGAGGAGCAGGTCATTCAGCCTTTTGAACCTGCTCCATCATTCAATATGATCATGGCTGATCCTCTATCTCAACGTCATACCTCCACGCTCTCCCCATACTCCTTGAAACCTTTAGAGTCCAGAAAACTATTTCCTTCTCAAATATATTCAGTGACTTGGCCTCCACAGCCTTCTGTGGTAGCGAATTCCACAGGTTCACCAGCCTCTGAGTGCAGAGGTTTCTCCTCATCTCAGTCCTAAATGGCCAACCCCGTATCCTGAGATTGTGACCCTTGTTCTAGACACCCCAGCCAGAGGAAACATCATCCCTGCATCCAGTCAGTCCAGCCCTGTCAGAATTTTATATGTTCAATGAGGTCTCTTTTCGTTCTTGTAAACTCCAGTGAATACAGGCCTAGTCGGCCCAATCTCTCCTCATACGACAGACCTGCCATCGCAGGAATCAGTCTGGTGAACCTTTGCTGCACCCCCTCTATGGCAAGTATATCCTTTCTTAGGTAAGGAGACCAAAACTGCACACAATACTCCAGATGTGGTCTCACCAAGGCCCTGTACACTGCAGTAAAACATCCTTGCTCCTGTACTCAAGTCCTCTCACAATGAAAGCCAACATACCATTTGCCTTCCTAACTGCTCGCTGCACCTACATGCTTGCTTTCAGTGATTAGTGTACATGGACACACAGGTCCCTTTGTACATCCCGGGAAGAGTGCCCCGCAGTCAGCATCGCTGTGAAGCAATCTGGGAAGAATGTCCTGCAGTCAGCATCGCGGTGAAGGAGTCTGGGAAAAGTGTTCTGCAGTCAGCATCACTGTGAAGCAGTCTGGGAAGAGTGTCCTGCAGTCAGCATCATGGCAAAGTAGTCTGGGAAGAGGGTCCTGCAGTCAGCATCACTGTGAAGCAGTCTGGGAAGAGTGTCCTGCAGTCAGCAACGCGGTGAAGGAGTCTGGGAAAAGTGTTCTGCAGTCAGCATCACTGTGAAGCAGTCTGGGAAGAGTGTCCTGCAGTCAGCATCATGGCAAAGCAGTCTGGGAAGAGGGTCCTGCAGTCAGCATCACTGTGAAGCAGTCTGGGAAGAGTGTCCTGCAGTCAGCAACACGGTGAAGGAGTCTGGGAAAAGTGTTCTGCAGTCAGCATCATGGCAAAGCAGTCTGGGAAGAGTGTCCTGCAGTCAGCATCATGGCAAAGCAGTCTGGGAAGAGGGTCCTGTAGTCAGCATCACAGTGAAGCAGTCTGGGAAGAGCGTTCTGTAGTCAGCATCACAGTGAAGCATCACTTCAAAAAGTGACGTCAGCACAAAGGTGAGAGCTGATTGGCAAGTAGCGGGTAAGTGTTTTTCTCCAGTTTAAAATAGATTAAGCTAAGGAAATGTAAGGGTTCTAGCTTTTATTTAAAGTAGAGAAATAATTTAACTTTTTTTTTACTGTATTTAACTTAAAGAAAGGGTTTTTCTTTTCAACTAGAGGCATGGCAGGGCAGCTCAGTCCCGTGTTACATACCACTTGCAACATGTGGGAAGTCCTAGACGTTCCTTGCACTCTGACTGACCACATATGCAGGAAGTGCCACCAGCTGCAGCTACTTGAGCTCCGAGTTTCGGAGCTTGAGCGGCAGCTGGAAGCACTGAGGTGCATCCGCGAGGCTGAGAGTTTTGTGGATAGGACGTTTTTAGGCATGGTCTAATGGGGGAGGGCAAACGGAGATTGTGGTATATATTGGTACCAACGACATAGATAGAAAGAGGGCTGAGGTCCTGCAAGCAAAATTTAGGGAGCTAGGAAACAGATTAAAAAACAGGACCTCAAAGGTAATAATCTCTGGATTACTTCCAGTGCCACACGCCACTGACTATAGAAATAGGAGGTTAGTCCAGATGAATGCATGGCTGGAGAGCTGGTGCATGAGGGAGGGCTTTAGATTTCTGGGACCGTTTCTGGGGACGATGAAACCAGTACAAGGCAGACGGGTTGCACCTGAAACAGAATGGGAACAACATCCTTGCGGGGAGATTTGCTAGTGCTGTTGGGGAGGATTTAAACTAACTTGGCAGAGGGATGGGATCCTGAGAGAAGGTTCAGCAGGGGGAGATGCACAACCAAAATTAGAAGAGAAGAGCAAGTGAGTTTGGAAGGCATAGAAATTATAGGCCAGTTAAGGCACAAGGATGTTTGGCAAGGTTGGATGGTATTTATTTTAATGCAAGGAGTCGGACATTGCTGTCACAGAGACATGGTTGAGAGAGGGACAGGATTGGCAGCTCAATATTCCATGGGCCTAGTGCTGGAAAATGGATTAGAATAGTTAGGTACTTGTTTGACCGGTGTAGATTCAATGGGCCGAAGAGCCTTTTTCTGTGCTGTAGACCTCTATGACTCTATCAGCATTTCCCAATCCATCACAATTTAAATAATACTCTGCCATTCTGTTTTTCCTACCAAAGTGGATAAGCCTTTTAAAATCCTCATCGCTGACATTCCCACCAAACAATTTAGCTGATCATCATCACCTTACTGTTTTTGGGGGCTTACTGTGAGCAAATTGGCTGCCACCTTTCCTACAATGTAATGATGACTCTGCTTCAAAAATACTTCATTGGCTGTAAAGTGCTTTGGGACATCCCAAGATCGTGAAAGGCGCTATATAAATGCAAGTCTTTCAAAGTGTTTCTTTAACAGGCACCAAAACAGAATTCGAACAAGCCACGTTTCACCCCATTCATTCCAAACAAAACAGAATTCCTGACCCAGGGAGCCTTTAAGACATTTAATTCCCAACCTAATAAGAAGCATTCCCCAATAAGATGGGTTTTTATTGCTCAGCAAAATCTAGCAGAGCTTGGAATGCAGGCAATTCGAAGAGCTAATGCTTCGTGTGTTCTCTGGGATTTAAACTGGACTCTGCTCAACTGAGCTTTAAAAATTACAATGTCTAATTAGTGCAAGTGAGGGTCAGGACTTCACAAGGGTGTGATCAGAGTCCTGTTCCTTCCCACCCTCAATCTCCCTGTGCCGCATGCACACCATCTGCAACTCAGCAGGCAAAGTGGGGAAAGCAGCTTCCCTGCCACTCATGTGATGTAGCAGGGGGACAGTGGGGACATACATCTGTTTTCACAAAAAAGGATGGCCCAGATTTTGCATTAATCAGGGAGCAGTGCGAAATATTAGAGTAAATTAACACAGCGAAGCGGATGTATTCAGGTTTTTAGCATCTTTAAAAGAAGATATATCCCCAGGCCCAGATTTAACCTTTTAAGGGAAGCAAGAGAAGAAATAGCAGAGGCTCTGACCATCACCTTCCAATCCTAAGATAAAACAAAAAAACTGCAGATGGAAATCCAAAACAAAAACAGAATTACCTGGAAAAACTCAGCAGGTCTGGCAGCATCGGCGGAGAAGAAAAGAGTTGACGTTTCGAGTCCTCATGACCCTTCGACCGAATGGCAAATGAGTTCGGTCGAAGGGTCATGAGGACTCGAAACGTCAACTCTTTTCTTCTCCGCCGATGCTGCCAGACCTGCTGAGTTTTTCCACCTTCCAATCCTCTCTGGTTAGAGGTTTGGTGCCAGAGGACAGCTAACATTGTACCATTGTTTAAAAAAGGAGAAAGGGATAGAGCAAGTAATCACAATCCAGTCAGCCTAACCTCGGTGGTGGGAAAATTATTGGAAAAAAATTCTGAGAGTCAGGATTAATCTTCATTTAGAAGGACACGGATAATCAAGGCCATTCGGCACAGATTTGCTAAGCGAAGGACATGTCTAACTAACAGGATTGAAAGTTTTGAGGTAGTAACAAGAACAGTCGATGAAGGTAGTGCATTTTACATCGTCTGCCTGAATTTTAGCAAAGTAGCGTATGGCAGACTGGTCAGTAAAGTAAAAACTCATGGAGTCCAAGACAAAATGGCAAGTTGGATCCAAAATTTGTTCAGAGGCGGGAAGCAAACAGTAATGGTTGATGGGTACTTTTGTGAATACTCTTTCCAGTGGGGTTCCATAGAGCTCAGTACTAGGTCCCTTGCTTTTTGTGGTAGATATCAATGATTTGGACTTCAGTGTAGGGGGTATGATTAAAATGTTTGCAGATGATACAAAAATTGTCTGTGTGGACGGTCAAAAGGAAGAAAGCTGTAAACTGCAGGAAGATATCAATGGACTAGTCAGGTGGGCAGTAAAGTAGAACTCAATCTGAGGAAGTGTGAGGCATGCTTTTGGGGAGGGTAAACAAGGCAAAAGGAATACACAATATTTGGAATTCTAAGAAGGATAGGGGATAGTGGGGTCTTGGAGTGCATGTCCATGGATCCCTGAAGGTGACTGGACAGGTAAATAAGGTGGTTAAGAAGGCACATGAGATGCCTTTATTAGCTAAGGCCTAGAATATAAGAGCAGGGAGGTTATGTTGGAACTGTACAAAACACAGCTAGAATACTGCATACAGTTCTGGTCACCACATTACAGGAAGGACGTGAGCTCACTAGAGATGGTACCAAGGAGATTTATGAGGTTGTTGGCAGGACTGAAGAATTTTAGTAAT
Source organism: Carcharodon carcharias (assembly GCF_017639515.1). Classification (NCBI taxonomy): domain Eukaryota; kingdom Metazoa; phylum Chordata; class Chondrichthyes; order Lamniformes; family Lamnidae; genus Carcharodon; species Carcharodon carcharias. Next base: position 7,330,997 of record NC_054469.1, read on the forward strand.
GAGAAAAGGTTGAATAGGCTACAGTTGTTGTGTTTGGAACAAAGGAGACACTTAACTGTAGTACATAAAATTAAGGGGGACTAACTAGAGCAGATAGGAAAAAAAATTCTTGCATTTAAAGCAAAGCACTTTGCAGCCAATGAAGTACTAAGTGTGTTATAATGTAGGAAACATGGCAACTAATTTGCACACAGCAACATTCCACAAGCAGCATTATGATAATGAGCAGCTAATCTGCTTTTTGTGATGTGATTGAAGGATAAATATTGACCAGGATGGTGAGGATAACTCTCCTGTTCTTTGTTGTTATTTTTTCATGGGATGTGAACACAGCTGGCAAGGCTAGTATTTGTTGCCCATCAGTATATTGATGGTGGGAGAATCAGCAATGGTAATCCCTTTGAACATCAAGGGAAAATGGTTAGAATCTCTCTCATTGGAGATGGTCATCATCTGGCACTTGTGTGACTCAAGTACACTACTTGCCATTTATTGGCTGAGGTTTTGCTGCATGCAGGCATGGAAAGTATCAATGTCTGTATCGTTCACTAGCTGATCAGTATCACAGCTCCATTTCCCTGGTTTGGCTCCGTAACCCTGAACCCACAATAATCTACTCAGTTATGCCTGCTCCTGAGTATTATAGCTCTCACTCTGGCCTCCCCATGGATAACTAACCTCTCTTCATTGGACACAGAGCTATCCACTACCTGAAACGTTCTTCTTCTCACCTCTCCGAGAGGAATACAGAGCTGCAGAAGGATGGGAGGACGAAGTGCCTAATTTCAACGCTCTGGCCATCATGAGTTACAGGGTAGGCTTGGATAATCTTTTCCCACACACAAGTTTCTCCATAAACCCAACCAACTTACTTTTTCTCTATACCTTCAGTCACTTCTCTCAACAGCCACACTGGATCCCTATTCACTCAACATCTCTGAAGTACCTTAGGATCTTTATAAAAATAAAGGTGGTATGTCACTGCAATTCTGCTGTTGCTGTTCTCCTGTTGTGTCGCAACAAATTACCATAGAATAAATGACCACTGTGCAAGAAAATATGGCAGCCACGTTGACCACAGCTCAAGGTCCCACAAATAGCAACAAGACAAGTGGCCTACAAATAGAAACATAGGACTTAGGAGGAGTAGTAGGCCACTCAGCTCTCGATCTCCCTCTGCCATTCAATAAGATCATGGCTGATATGGTTGTGTCTCAATTCCACTTTGCCATCTGCCCCCTATAACCTTGTCTATCAAAAATTTGCCTAATTCTACATTGAATAAATTCAATGATCCAGCTTCCACTGCTTTCTGGTAAAGGGAATTCCACAGACTAATGACCCTCAAAAATATTTCTCCTCATCTTTGTCTTAAATAGTAGACCTCATATTCTTAAACTATGACTCCTTGCTCTAGTCTCTCCCACAAGTGGATACATCCTCCCAGTATCTACCCTGTCAAATCCCCTCAGGATCTTAAATGTTTCAATAAGATCACCTCTTACTCTTCTAAACTCCAATTAGTATAGGCCGAACCTGTTCAACTTTATAAGACAAGCCCATCATCCCAGGAATCAGTCAAGTGAAACTTCTCTGAACTGCTTCTAACACAATTATATCTTTTTCAAATAAGGAAACCAAAACTGTACACACTACTCCAGCTGTGATCTCACCAAGGCTCTGTCCAGCTGCAGTAAAATTTCCCTATTTTTATATTCCTTTCCCGTTCCTAAGAAATGCCAGGTCTCCGGAGAGGGAAAAGCAGACACTGACTATGTCCCTCGCTGATGAAGTTGAATTCCTTCATGCACACGGTGTCCCAGAACTTATTCCAGAGTCACAGCCGCCTCTGCTAGCCAGCTCAAAAGCTTTATTACCTAAAGCTGTAACAGAAACAAAGCTCAGGCTGGCACCTAGCTCTGATCAGAGGAGCAAATGCAAACACTGGAGACTCTCAGTCTGGATTGAATTCTCTCCTGACCATCTCTACTGGCTGAATAACTTGTTTTAACAATTCTCACTGAAATGATCCACAGAGAGGGCGGCACTGTAAGAGAACACAAGATACAACACACTGCTGCTCCTGCTGATTCACTCAAATGAAGATGATATTTTGGGATCAATATGTGAGTACTTTGAGGTCTGACAGGTTAAGTTGGGCAAAACAGGTGGTGTTGCTGGATCGGTAGTTTCCAAGCTCTCTGGGGGTTTTCCTCACCTTATACCTGGGTCTGTTGTAGACTTATTGATAAGGATTGATCAGTGTGATTAGTCACAACTCCATTATCATACCATCTGACTATTAGGATAATAGAAGGTGAACTTTTTTTTTTGGCTAGCTCTTTAACTGGAGGTAGTTATCCTAACCCCATTTCACTACTTTCTCCTGTATCCTTTCACACCTTATCTTTTCAAATATTTATTCAATTCCCTGTAGCTGGTGAAGAACACCCATTTCCAATAACCCTCCTGGAGAAGAGAACGGTTACAGCAAATGGTGTAATGCAGCAAAGCTGGTGTACATGGATTCAGAAAACCCTTTGACAAAGTATTACATGGGAAAGTACTGAAGAATACTATGAGCTATAGCACTGGGGAATATCACAAATACATTTATAAAACTCTCTGAGGGAAATGTATCTCGCCACCAATTCCTCAGTCTAGTCTACAAACATCTTCTCCTTCAAACAGAATGTGCTTCTCCACACAGTATATAGCAAACTTCCTTTCCTCTCTCCCAACAACAGCTTGTATTTATATATCACCTGTAACATTCTAAAACGTTCCTGTGAAGTGCCTTGGGGCATTATAAAGCAAAATTTGACATTAAGTCACTATAAGGAGATATTAGGTCAGATGACCAGAAGTTTGGTCAAAGAGGTAGGTTTTAAGGAATGTCTTAAAGGAGGAAAGAGAGGTAGAGGTGCAGAGAGGTGTAGGGAGGAAATTCCAGAAATTAAGACTGTGGCAGCTGAAGACATGGCCACCAACTGTGGCAAGATTAAAATCGGGGAAGCTCAAGAGGCCAGAATTAGGGGAGCACAAATATCTCAAAGGGTTGTGGGGCTTGAGGAGATTACAGAAATAGGGAGGGGTGAGGCCATGGAGGGATTTGAAAACAAGGATGAGGATTTTTAAATTAAGACGTTGCTTGACTGGAAGACAATATAGGTCAGTGAGCACATAGGTGACAGGGGAATGGGACTGAGTGAGAGTTAAGACACGGGCAGCAGAGTTTTGGATGTCCTCAAATTTACAGAGGGTAGAATGTGGGAGAGCAGCCAGGAGTGCATTGGAATAGTCAAGTCCAGAGGTAACAAAGGCATGAATGAGGGTTTCATCAGCAGATGAGCTGAGACAAGGGCAAAGTTAGGTGATAAAACAGAGGTGGAACTAGTTGGTTTTAGTGATGGCACGAATAAGAGGTTGGAAGTTCATCTCAGAGTCAACTGTGACACCAAGATTGCAAACAGCCTGGTTTCATCTCAGACTGTTGCTAGGTAGAGGGATGAAATCAGTAGCTAGGGAAGGGAGTTTGGAGCAGGGACTGAAAACAATGGCTTCAGTCTTCTCAGTAATTATTTGAAGGAATTATTTGCTGATCCAGTACTTGATGGCAGACAAGCAGTCTGATAATTTAACAACAGTGGAGGAATTGAGAGAGGTGGGGATCAGGTAGGGCTGGGTGTCGTCACCATACAGGAGCAGGAAGAGAAGGCATTGTGGGTGATTCACTGACTATGATTAGATAGCTAAGACTGGAATAAAGCAAGTGAAGTCCCATCCAGATAGTGATGATGGAGAGGAGTCCTAAACCTTGAACTCTACCTACTAAATGTTTACTCCTTTCCTGCTGGACAGTGTTGTCTGCGTCTGTAGCCTTTGCAGTGCGCTCAGCTATTTCTCAAAGTCACATGGAGTAAGTCAAACTGACTGTGATGGTGGGGGCAGAATGTTCCCTGTTTACCCCTCATGGCCCCGCACCCTGACCACACTGAGCGCTGCAATACTTACAACAAATACAGAGGCTATTCTATGAAGAATTTCATTCTGGGATACACACAACAGTGTGTTCATGGAAGAAAAGATTGGGAGAGCACAAAAAAATTAAGAAACCACAAATTTCACCTCCGAACTGATTCAACAGCACAAGCAAGTTGAGATCAGTGCATTGCTGAGAATGTTAGTTATGCGCCATTATTTAAGTATATTCATTTATAAATCTTGTGGCTATTCGTTTCCATGCATTGTTATAAATTCCTATGCCAACATTTATACTGGAAGTTACCTAAGTAAATGGTCACACTGTAATGATGTCCTCCCGCATGTGGTGGCGCTGCAGTGCCTCAGCAACACATGTTCCAACTCCACAGCCTAAACTGTATTTGGAACTCCCACGCTCCAAACCAAATCTATTCCTTTGCTTCCTAAATTCCTGCAAGTTCTGCTTACGTAAAAATAAAATTGAAATCCAAAAAACAAGGATGGAATTTGTAACTTTAAAATGGGACACTGAATTAAGTCAGTTCACCCTTGTCTAATAATCCACATCTTCTAATCCATTTGATCCGAAGACCATACTTGGTCTGGACTGACCACAGAAGATCAATTGATAATATTTCTAAAGGGCTTCATCAGTCACTCCACAAAATATGAAAGAATGTGGGAAATTGAAAAAAGGTTTACATACTGTGTAGAGAATGAAGAGACTGCACAGGGCAGTCAAGCAAAATCTCCTCTTAAAGCGTCAGGTTCAGCAACAGCAATGGGCTGATACTCATTCTCGGTTATTCCAGCTGCAGGGACTCTCTCTCTGGCAGCTTCAAATGTCCAATGTGAAAGGACTTAGGGCGATTTCTGGTGGATTATGAATCCACAAGACAAGGCTCGCATTGTTCAAGAAGAAAGAAAAAATACAAGTGCCCACACAAGCCTTGAGATAAAAACAGTAACCAGTTTATTGTGCAACTGTTCTGCTTGCATTGCTTTGATCATATCAATCCTTTCTCAGTCCAAAGCAGAACGAAAGTTTCTTTGAAAGTAAGACATGAATTCCAGTGCCCTGTTCTGCCTACCCCAGGCAAAGCACTCCCCAAAGCTCTGTCAAGCCTTCCTGTTCAGGCAGCCACATGAAAATCTGGAAGCAATAACATTCTCCCTACAGAGAGGCACCAAATGAGATTGGGTACCAAGTGAAGGTGCTTTAGGCAGATTGCATTGATAAACAGGATAAGATAACAAGGAAGAAACACACACCTACACAGCTGTACTCTTGCACTCTGACACCCCAGCCCTGTTATTCCACCCTACAGCTAATGGCGACACTTAAAAATTTTTTTACAAGTGCCTCCCCTATAAAATCAGTATGAGCAGCAAACTTTAAATCAGTGAAAACTTCCCAACTACAAAATGTCAGATCCCAGGACGTGTGCTACAGTTGATCAGGTAATACAGTTGTTACAGTGCCTTTCAGGCCCTCAGGGTATCTAAGGCGCTAAAACAAAAAAAAATTTTGCAATTTTTTTGTTTTTATCTAAAGCGCTACAAAGGTAATGTAGTTCTTCAGAGTTTAAACACTTAGTTGCGGCTCTCAGTGACTCCTGCACCCACTGACCTGACACTCCACTCTGCAGTATTCAATTCAAGCCCACTTGGCATTCGCTTAATCATTTCACTAATCATCCTCATATTGCAGGAGAATGCAAACTCTTCATCAACCAGGATTACTGCATTTAGCAACCAATTTAAAATTAAAATTAAATTTATGGTGACAGAATAAAACCAGATAAAGAAAGAGAGTCGTAGAGTTATACAGCACAGAAGCAGACCCTTTGGCCCAGCGTGTCCGTGCTGGCCATCAAGCACCTATCTATTCTAAACCCATTTTCCAGCACTTGGCCCGTAGCCTTGTATGCTATGACGTTTCAAGTGCTCATCTAAATACTTCTTAAATGTTGTGAGAGTTCCTGCTTCTACCACCTCCTCAGGCAATGTGTTCCAGATTCCAACCACCCTCAGGGTAAAAAAAATCTTTCCTCAAATCCCCTCTAAACCTCCTGCCCCTGAACTTAAATCTATGCCCCCTGGTTATTGACACCTCTGCTAAGGGGAAAAGTTTCTTCCTATCTACCCTATCTATGCCCCTCATAATTTTGTATACCTCTATCAGGCCCCCTCAGCCTTCTCTGCTCTGAGGAAAACAACCCCAGCCTATCCAGTTTCTCTTCATAGCTGAAATTCTCCAGCCCAGGCAACATCCTGGTGAATCTCCTCTGCACCCTCTCCAGTGCAATCACATTCTTCGTAAAGTGTGGTGACCAGAACTACACACAGTACTCCTGCTGTGGCCTAACTAGCGTTTTATATAGCTCCAACATAACCTCCTTGCTCTTATATTCAATGGCTCGGCTAATAAAGGCAAGTATCCCACATGCCTTCTTAAACACCTTATCTACCTGTCCCGCTACCTTAAGGGACTGGTGGACATGCACATCAAGGTCCCTCTGATCCTCTGTACTTCCTAGGATCCTACCATTCATTGTGTATTCCCTTGCTGTGTTAGTCCTCCCAAAATGCATCACCTCACACTTCTCAGGATTAAATTCCATTTGCCACTGCTCTGCCCATCTTACCAGCCCATCTATATCATCATGTAATCTAAGGCTTTCCTCCTCACTACTTACGACACCACCAATTTTCATGTCATCTGCAAACTTACTGATCATACCTCCTATATTCACGTCTAAATAATTAACATACACTACAAACAGTATGGGTCCCAGCACTGATCCCTGCGGTAAATCACTCATCACAGACTTCCAATCTCAAAAACACAATCATCACCCTCTGTCTCCTGCCACTAAGACAATTTTGGATCTAATTTGCCAAATTGCCCTGGATCCCATAGGCTCTTACCTTCTTGACCAATCTCCCTTGCAGGACCTTGTCAAAAGCCTTACTGAAGTCCATGTAGACTACATCAACTACACTACCCTCATCCACACAACTGTCACCTCCTCGAAAAATTCAAACAAATTTGTTAGACATGGTCTCCCCCTGACAAAGACATGCTGACTATCCCCAATTAATCCCTGTCTCTCCAACTGGAGATTAATCCTGTCCTTCAGAATTTTTTCCAATAGTTTCCCTATCACTGATGTTAGACTCACTGGCCTGTAATTATACTTGGTTTATACCTACTATCCTTCTTGAACAACGGTGCCACATTCGCTGTCCTCCAGTCCTCTGGCACCTCTCCTGTGGCAGAATGTCAGAGCCCCGACAATCTCCTCCCTTGCCTCACATAGCCTGGGACACATCTCATCTGGGCCTGGGGATTTATCCACTTTTGAGCCCACTAATGCCTCCTCCCTTTCAATGCTAATTTGTTCAAGTATATCACAGTCCCCCTCCCTGATTTCTACACCTACATTGTCCTTCTCCATAGTGAACACCGATGAAAAGTAATCATTTAAAACCTCACCTATATCCTGACTCCACACACAGATTGCCACTTTGGTCCCTCTCTTTCCCTGGTTATCCTCTTGCCCTAAATATATTTATGAAATGCCTTGGGGATTTTCCTTTAGCATGCCTGCCAGTGATTTTTTATGCCTCCGCTTCACTCTCCTAATTACTATTTTTTTTAAGTACGCCCCCTACACATTCTATGCTCCTCTGCCTTCTGCTGCTTTCAACCCTCTGTTTCTGCCATAAGCCTCCGTTTTTTTCCTTATCCAATCCTCTGTATCCCTTGACATCCAGGGTTCCCTGACTTGTTGGTCCTACCCTTCAGCTTTAGGGAACAGGGTGGCCCTGAACTCTCACTATTTCCTTTTTGAATGATACCCCAATGGTTTTATGTACAAGTAGCTGCTCCCAGTCCACTTTGGCCAGATCCTATCTCGTCTTACATTGAAATCAGCCGTCCCCAATTCAGGACCTTAATTTCCAGTCCATCTTTGTCCTTTCCCATAACAACCTTAAACCTTAGAGTTATGGCCATTATCCCCGAAATGCTCCCCCACTGACACTTCTACCACTTGCCCGGCTTCATTCCCTAAGATTAGGTCCAGTACCGCCCTTTCTCTTGTAGGACTTACTATGTGCTGGCTCAAAAAGCTCTCCTGAATGCACTTTGAGAATTCCATTCCCTCTAAGCCTTTCACACAAAGATTATCACGGAATCACAGTGCAGAAGAGGCCCTTTGGCCCGAGTCTGCACTGACACATGAGAAACACCTGACCTACCTACCTAATCCCATTTACCAGCACTTGGCCCAAAGCCTTGAATGTTATGACGTGCCAAGTGCTCATCCAGGTACTTTTCAAAGAATGTGAGGCAACCCGCCTCCACCACCCTCCCAGGCAGCGTATTCCAGACCGTCACCACCCTCTGGGTAAAAAAGTTTTTCCTCACATCCCCCCTAAACCTCCTGCCCCTCATCTTGAACTTATGCTCCTTTGTGACTGACCCTTCAACTAAGGGGAACAGCTGCTCCCTCTCCACCCTGTCCATGCCCCTCATAATCTTGTACATCTTGATCAGGTCGCCCCTCAGTCTTCTCTGCTCTAACGAAAACAACCCAAGTCTATCCAACCTCTCTTCATAACTTAAACGTTTCATCCCAGGCAATATCCTGATGAATCTCTTCTGCACCCCCTCCACATCCTTCCTATAATGTGGCAACCAGAGCTGCACACAGTACTCCAGCTGTGGCCTCACCAAGGTTCTATACAACTCCAACATGACCTCCCTACTTTTGTAATCTATGCCTCAATTGATAAAGGCAAGTGTCCCATATACCTTTTTCACCACCCCACTAACATGCCCCTCCGCCTAACCACTGTTAATGGGACTATAAATTACTCCCACCAGTGTTTTCTAGCTCTTGCTATTTCTAATTTCTACCCATACTGATTCTTCATGATCTTCTGAGGCCAGATCCTTTCTCTCTAAGGTCCTCATGTCATCCTTTACTATCAGGGCTATTCCGCCTCCTTTCCCATTTTGTCTGTCTTTCCAAAATCGTGTGTGTATTGGAATATTTATTTCCCAACTTTGATCACCTTGAGATAACTTGTGCCACTAGTTCAACTCTCTTATTGCAGATACTTTGTACATTCAGATAAAGAAACTGTAATTTCATTTTTTTTACTTCCATTCCCTGCAATGTCCTTACTTATTCTTAGATGTACAATTTTTCTTAAACTCCCCGTCCATTCCTGTCCCATTTTGCTTGTCACTACTCACATTACTCTACTCTTGAGATGCCTCAACTTTTTCCTTTGGATTTCTAATCTTCCTTCACCCAAACCCTCCTTCCCACTCCTGTTAGTTTAAAGTCCTGTCCACTGACCTCGTAATACGATTGCTCAGGACACTGGTCCAAGCCCAGTTCAAATGTAGCCCACTCACCCCCCCACCACCGCAGCACCACTCCCCACATGCCATTCCCCACTGCCCCCAGTGCCTCTCCCTACAACAATCCTCCCCACGCCCCCCTCCCTCCTCACATGCTGCTCCCTTCGCCTCTCATTGTAGGTCTGGAGGCCATGTAACCTTTGTGCAAGAGTCAATATCTGCAGGAGTTTGAAGAAATCTAATATAACGTAACTGGAGGCGCAGATGAGAAATCTTTATTTTTAAAGAGTGTGATGCTGTGATCTGGAACACGCTGCCTGAAAAGACAGTGAAAGTAGATGCAATAACAACTTTCAAAATGAATTGGATAAAGATTAGTAAAGAAAATTTTGTGGGAATCTGGGGGAAGAATAGGGGTGGGGCCAATTGGATCAATCTGTGAAAGAATCAACACAGACATACCCATTTCGTTTTATTTTATACAAGTTACATTCATTTGACCTTGGCTACTCTCCTAACTTGGAGTTTCAGAATTTGAGTGCAAATAGTTACTAATTGCATACCATCTCTTTCACTTAGCCTCTGCTGATCATCTGAATGTTGCAGCCTGATAATCATTGTGTGGAGCTGTTTACTTATGTTGAAATGTTTGCTGCTGTGGTATTCACATTCACCACATTGTAGTGATGAGGCATCATGGTGATTATAGCATAAGAGCACAGGGTTTTGGGGAGAGAGGAACTGTGAATAGTTTAAGCTCCATGGGCTGCTCCACATGTAAGCAGCTGACTCACTGAGCTACTCAGCCACTGAGATCCATGAAGTGTCTGTTTCTGAACATAAAGTAAAAAGTGTATGGTTCTTCTAGCTCACTAGTGTATGAGCTTCACTTCAAAGGGCACTCTTGCGTGCTTTCAAGTTGCATTCACAGATAGTAAAGCATCTGTGCCGCTGTTCATTATTGGTTTACCAAGTCAGTGTACACCTGGGCATCCTCCCTTTACTCCAGTAATTGTGTTGATAGAGTTTTTGATAGTTGTCCATGTATGCGTGGTTGTGTTTTTGTGCTTTTAATGAAACTTATTTTTTCAAGCACTGTTTTTAATTATTTAATGCCGTTTGTGGTCATGCATCTTATTTAGTGTTGCACTTTTACTTGTGAAATGACCAGTCTGATGCTTGTTCTTGCATATCCTCATCCCACTTAATTTTTATTTTGCTTTTCCTGTGCCTATTCCTTAGCTACTGATTTGGCCTGCTTAATATAAATTGGTATAGCACATTGGGTTTGGCAGTAAATGTGTCCATTATTTTCTGATGCTGCTTAGTTAAGTCAATTCTGGTTGTGTAAATTTTAGTTCATTGCCTATTCACTTTAAAAATATACAGATAATCTTAACACTAAATAGTTTCGTAGTCTTTGTAAGAACTTCAATAGTGTAGACCTTTTTAACGTTGTTAAATATGAAGGTTGAAACATTGGTTTTAATATCTGGTAAGAATATGTACATGTAATTTCCTTGTACACATTACTCATAGTGTCTGGGTTCAGAAAGAACTGATGAATTTGATGCATTGATTTAAAGTTATAAGATTTTAAAATACTTTTTGTGTAATTTAATAAAGTTGAGGCTCAAATCACAATATAATAAGAATGGTAATGTAAGCTAATATCAAGGTTCATTCTGACTCCTAAGATGGAGGATTCAAGAGTAATACGTAATTCATGGATTCATGAATTACGAAGAGGGTAGTGGGTGTCTGGAAATCGCTGCCGAAGTTGGTGGTAGAGGCAGAAACTCTAAACTCTTTTAAAAAGTATCTAGATCTGCACCTTACGTGCTGTAAGCTGCAGGGCTATGGGCCGGGTGCAGGAAGGTGGGATTAGAAAGGGCACCTGGGTGTCCTCGTGCTGGGCTGAATGGCCTCCTTCTATGCTGTAACTTTTCTATGATTCTATGATGCACCAAATGGCCTCCTGTGCTCTAAGATTTTATATAGAAAATACCATGAAGCACATTAAGATTGCACTCGAGAGTCGCCCTGTGTTCAATGTGCAACCCTCCCAGTGACAGCTAACGGAAAGTGCAATCTTAACGTGCTTCAAGGTATTTTCTATATAGAATCTTACAGCACAGGAGGAGGCCATTTGGCGCATCATGTCTATGTTGATTCTTTCACAGGCCGATCCAATTAGTCCACGTTCCATAGCTCAAAAGCTTTCTGATACGAGCTAAACTGTGTCGCTGACCTGGGACCTCATGCCAGGACTCCCTAGGAAAGTTACACAATTTTAAAGGAGCTGGCTCAACACCAGAAACCTTGACCGCTTTCCAGTGAAGATCCATCAGGTACCATTTTGGGGAGGTGGTGGCATAATGGTATTGTCACTGGACTGGTATTCCAGAGACCCAGGTATTACCCAGGGTAATGCTCTTTGGACCTGAGTTCAAATCCCACCACGGCAGATGTGAAATTTGAATTCAATAAAAATCTGGAATTAAAAGTCTGATGATGATCACAAAACCACTGTCGATTGTCGTAAAAACCCATCTGGTTCACTAATGTCCTTTAGGGATGGAAATCTGCTGTCCTTACCTGTTTTGGCCTACATATGACACCAGACCCACAAAAACGTGGTTGACTCTTGAATATCCTCTGAACAAGGGCAATTAGGGACGGGCAATAAACGCTGGTCTAGCCACATCCCATGAATGAATTTTTAAAAATCTTAAAATGCACAAGTTGATCAGGTGCGCAAGAAAGGTTTTTTACAAAAAGATTGAACTTGCTCAATGGCTTAGCGACATGAATTAAACCTTAGGGGCCAAATGGTGTGAGGAATCTGATGTCAGAAAGAATAGGCAAGAGCTAAAAGTCAGCAGGTCCGGCAGCATCGGCGGAGAAGAACAAAATTGACGTTTCGAGTCCTCATGACCCTTCAACAGAACTTCTGTTGAAGGGTCATGAGGACTCGAAACGTCAACTCTTTTCTTCTCCGCCGATGCTGCTAGACCTGCTGAGTTTTTCCAGGTATTTCTGTTTCTGTTTTGGATTTCCAGCATCCGCAGTTTTTTGTTTTTATCAAGAGCTAAAAGTGTTCTCCAGACTCTGATACAGAGAGGGGAAATGGGGGTGGGGCTGTAAATACAGTCAGCCAGGACTCTGATAACCGAGCACTGATTACTGATTCTCCTCTAACAAACAACAATGAGATAAGAGCACAAGAAAAAGGAGTAGGCAGCCATCCGGCCTCTCCAGCCTGCTCAGCCATTCAATAAGATCATGGCTGATCTGATTGTGGTCTTAACTCCACTCTCCTGCATGTTGTCGTCCTCCTCATTTTTTTCCCCATGAGGTTGGTTGAGGGGTAAATTATTGACAGGACACCAGGGAGAACTCCCCTGCTCTTCTCCGAAATAATGACCATGGAATCTTTCACATCCACCTGAGAGCAGGCAGGACCCTGATTTGAATCATTAATTTGTAAAGTGTAGCTGTGCAAATTGCAAATGCATTCAATTTTTTTCCCATTTTGCAGATACTCAATAGAGACTTGGACCATACAGGAGAGCCTCTATAGGGCTCCAGTACATAAATATAATGGGTGTTACTGATGTCATGTTGGAATGTTTATTCTAGTCTCTTATTTACAGTAAACAAGGTTAAGTGAAGTGAATTGATATTGTGGATGGGGAAAGCTGCCAATAGTTGGGAAGCAAGTTATTCGTAAACAACTTGCTGATTCTCACTGATGACTCAACAAAATATTACCTACAGCATTTATGCTGTGTGCCTGCAATTACCAGATTTAATTAACTCAATTTCCCAGGCCAATTCAAACTCACCATCTCTGGATTTCCATAACCACTGGGCCACTGTGTGTGAACACACAGTCAGATATTCCCAATGTGATCCATTTGAAACACAGAAACAAATTTGAATCGAAAACTAGTTTTGTCTACGGAAGCACGATTCCAATGTAGAAGCTCACTGCTGAATTGCACAGTAATCTCAAGTGGCTGCTTATTTAACCCCAGAGAGCACAGGACTACCTCAAATAACCTTTGGGATCTCTCAAAGGATCCGGGCCAGATTCCCACCCCGAGTCAGAAATAACCTCTTATCCCACCATTAATTTCAGCCGGGATCAAAATTAATCCCTTCCCAGGAGAATACGGCTGAAATATTGCAAACACAGCCCAGCTGGAAGAACAGCCTCGAGACACACTGGAGATTCTCTACATCGCCACAGAATCAGTGTGTCAATTCTTGAGGAAAGGGAACCGGAGATCATTCAGCCCCTCAAGCCCGTTTCCCCCTCAAGCCCGTTTCACCACTCTATTAGATCATAGCTGATCTGTACCTCAGCCCCATCTATCGTCTTAGATCTACATCCTTGCCATCTTCACACTAAACTCAATTTTAATTAATCCCCAGCATCCACAGCCTTTTGGGGGAAGAGTTCCAGATTTCCACTCGTGTGTGTGTGTGTGTGAAGAAGTGTTTCCTGACATCACCCTGAGCAGCCTGGCACGCAATTTAAGATTACGTCCTATCGAATCCTATTACTATTTTAAACACCTTGATTAACACTTTCGAAACCCAAAGGAATACAAACCTCAAATCTGCAATCTGTCCTCATAACTTAACCCAGGTATCATTCTGGTGCATCTGTGCTGCACCCCCTCCAAAGCCAAACTATATCCTTCCTGAGGGGCAGTGTCCAGAACTGAGCACAGTTATTCAAAATGGAGACTGACCAGAACTTTATACATCATGTTTCACTTGCGCTCCAATAAAGGCCAACATTTCATTCATACGAACATACAAATTAGGTGCAGGGATTGGTTTATCAGCCCCTTGAGCCTGCTCCACCATTTGATAAGATCAGGGCTGATCTGATTGTGGACTCTACGCTCATGACTCCCTTATCAATTAGGAATCTGTCTAACTCAGCTGAAAAAAAATATTTAATGGCCCTGTCTCCATTGTTCACTGAAGAAGAGAATTCCACAGACTAACAACCCACTACAAAAAAATTTCTCCTCATCTGTCTTAAATGGGAGACCTCTTATTTTTAATAGCACCCTCTAGTTCTAGTCTGTCCCATAGGTGGAAACATCCTCTCAGTATCCACCCCATCTAGTCCCCTCAAGATCTTATATATTTCAATAAAATGACCTCTCATTCTTCTAAACTGCAATAGATAGATGCCAAACCAGTTCAATATTTCCTCATAAGGTAACGTCTTTATCCAAGGAAATCAGTCAAGTGAATGTTCTCTGAACTGCTTCTAATGCAATCGTATTGTTAGGTATGGAGACCCAAACTGTACACTGTACTCTTGATGTGGTCTCACTAATAGCCTGTACAACTGTAGCAAAACATCCCTACTTTTATATTCCATTCCCCTTGCAATAAACAATATCCCATTTGCCTTCCTAATCACTTACTGTACTTGCATTCTAACTTTTCATGCACCAGGAGACCCAGATCCTTCTGTATGACAGAGCTCTTCCAGCATTTGGATAATACTTCTTTGCTGACTGCCAAAGTAATCAAGTTCACATTTTCCCACATTATACTCCATCTGCCAAATTTTTGCCCATTCACTGAACCTATCTGTATCCCTTTGCAGACTCCTTATGTCCTCGTGACTTAATTTCCTACTTATCTTTGTGTCATCAGCAAATTTAGCAACCATACATTCCGTCCCTTCATCCTAGTCATTGATATAGATCGTAAATAGATGAGGCCCCAGCATCGATCCCTGTAGGAAAGTAAGTTGTGAAGAGGACATAAGGAGGCTACAAAGGGATATAGATAGGCTAACTGAGTGGGCAAGGATCTGGCAAATGGGGTACAAAGTGGGAAAATTTGTAATTGTCCATTTTGGCAGGAAGAATAAAAAAAGCATATTATCTAAATGGTGAGAGATTGCAAAGCTCTGAGATGCAGAAGGATCTGAGTGTCCTAGTGCATGAATCGCAAAGCTGAGTATGCAGGTACATACGATCATGCGAAGGAGTAGGCCACTCGGCCCCTCGATCCTGCTCCGCCATTCAATAAGATCATGGCTGATCTGATTGTAACCTCAACCCTATATTCCTCCCCAATCCCCCAATAATCTTTCACCCCCTTGTTAGTCAAGAATCTACCTCGCTCGGCCTTAAAAATATTCAAAGACTCTGCTTTCATCACCTTTTGAGGAAGAAAGTTCCAAAGACCTATGGCCCTCAGAGAAAAATTCCTCATCTGTCTAAGATGAGTGACCCCTTATTTTTAAACAACGACCCCTAGTTTGAGATTCTCCCACAAGAGGAAACATCCTCTCCAGATCCACCCTGTCAAAACCCCTCAGGATCTCATATGTTTCAATTAAGTCGCCTCTTACTCTTCTAAACTCCAGCAGGTACAAGTCTCTCCTGTCCAACCTTTCCTCATAAGACAACCCACCCATTCCTGGTATTAGTCTAATAAACCTTCTCTGAACAGCTTCTACTGCA
Organism: Carcharodon carcharias; assembly: GCF_017639515.1. Lineage (NCBI taxonomy): Eukaryota > Metazoa > Chordata > Chondrichthyes > Lamniformes > Lamnidae > Carcharodon > Carcharodon carcharias. Next base: position 7,346,870 of record NC_054469.1, read on the forward strand.
TTTACACCTTTCCTTAAATAAGGAGACTAGTACTGTACACAATACTCCAGGTGTGATCCTACACCATGAGCTTAAATTTTCCGCAATAACCTGTAACTAGTTCCTAACAAAGGTTAATAAGTTGCATTTGTGGGAGTTTGGAATAAGCTATAGTTTTAACTTTAAGTTATAGGTTTTATTTGTTGGTTAAAAGGGAAAAAAACTGGGTCTAGTTTCACTTAGAAGAATGTTGCCTGCAAGTCTGTGGGTTTGTTTGTATATCTGCATTCTAATCAGGTTTTATGACTCTTGAAGTAGCAACAGGGGGCCCACAGACACAGAAATAGAAAGCGGTTTGAGTTCAGCTGGTGATTATGCTCTCAGGTGAAGGGAGCAGAGCAAGTCTCTCTAGCTGACATACTAGCAGATTGTTGCGGAAAATAAATCTAAGAATCTGAGATGAGTTCTCAAAAGTTAAAGCAACAGTGAATGTCAAGCGAGTTCTGGATCTCAAGTGAGATACCAAGTTGTCAGTGGTCTGCTGGGAGAGGGAACTGCAGGGAGTAGGTCCTAAAGAAAAAAGAGAACGGTCACAATAAGCTCTTTATGTTAAGTCAAAGGACAAGGACAGGAATCTGGAACAAGATTCTGTTCAGTGGAAGCCAAAGCAAGGAGCAGAGGGAAAAGCTCCAAGTTACAGAGAAAGCTGCAGGAAGCAGACTCAAGGCAAAGTGGGCTTGTGAGAAGCCAGATCATCTGAGGAAACAGCGAAAGGTTTGTGACTCCTTACCATGGGCATGTGGTGTTCTGTTGGCACAGCTAAGTATCCGAGAGAGTGGGTGTGGAAGGTAAAGCTTAAATGCACATGGTGATCCAGGGGACAGGAACATCAGAAGGAGAGATTGAAACCCTGTAAGTGGATCCCTGTCAAAGATGTCAGAGTGAAAGTGATGTTTGGGAGAAGATTCCAAAGCGAGTTCTTTGAGCATTGAGATTGGAAACCCTTGGGAGAAAGGTGGAGTTCAGCGAGACTGGTTGGCTCACGGTGAGACAAGCGTCTGGAGTGGGTTGATGAAAGATCCATAGCATCTGTTTGAAGCAGCATCTGTCACTTGATTTCAGAGTGTGGTGTGTCTGACCACAGGTCACCTATTGGTTTACATGGACTGTTTGCTTACAGACTTCTTATCGTGTCCAGAGACAGTCTATACATGGCCCAGCCAGAACTGGACACATTTTTGAGCCTTGTTGTTGAATTTGGCAAGATCTGCAACAGTGCAGGGTTCCTCTAGCGATAGGCATTGCAGGAGATGTTGCATAGTCTGTGGCTCAGTTCCACATTCACAAATTGTCGGGCTGGTTGTATATCCCCATTTGCTTAGTGACACCTTTGAACGACCTACACCAGTCCTAAGTCTGTTAAGGCACTTCCAGGTTGCTCAGTTGCAATTAGCTCCGAGGGGAAGGCTTTCATCTGGCAGAATTTCCATCACTGGGGGTTGTTCGAGACTGGCGAACCGGTCTTTCCACAAGGTGATGCGGGCTTCAGATGGGGTTGATTGTAATGGAACAACACTGTTCATGAAGCTCTTCCTTGACTTTAGGCAGCTGGGTGTAGGTGTATGACCATGTAGAGGGTGCCTCTCATCTGATGTTTGACAGAATCGCCCTTTCTTGCTGGCTACCATTCTTGTTATATCAGGGGGAGCGATACCCACCAGGAATTATAGGTGTTTGCTGGTTTTAAACAACCTGTGATAAGTCGGCAGCTTGCATTCAGAATGGCATCCATCTTCTTAGCATGAGTAGATCTTTCCCATGCAGGGCCGGCATATTCAGCAGTGGAATAGCAAAGAGCAAGGGCACTGGTTCACAATGTTTTCGAGCTTGCTCCCCATTTTGCGTTAGTGAGCTTATTCAGGGTGTTGTTTTGTGTGCTCACTTTTGCCTTTGTCTTTTCGATGTGGTTCTTGAAGGTGAGGCATGACTCCTAAGGGTGACTTCAAGGGTGACTCCTAAGTAGATCGGTTGCTCGTAATGCGTCAGTGTTGCTGCACACCAGGTTACTTTAAGTTGGCGTTTGGCTACACGGTTTCTGAGGTGGAATGCACAAACTTGCGTCTTTGATGGGTTTGCGTGAAGGTGGTTTTCTTCATAGCAGGATGTTAGCCCCTGCAAGGCCTCAGAAAGCGTTTTCTCCACGGTGTTAAAATCAGTGCTTTGGGCAGTGACACATAAGTCATCAGCATAAATAAAATGGCGTGTGACACCGTCTATAGGTTGGTCATTCGTGTAGATATTGTACAGCAGCGTTGCAAGCACTCTTCCCTGAGGAAGACCATTCTTCTGAATATGCCACCTGCTGCGCTTCCCACCTGGTTCAACATAGAACCAGCGATTCTGAAGCATGCTTTCTAACAGCTCTGTTAAGTAAATATCTTTTGTCATCTCTAGGATCTTGCAGAGGAGACATCTATGGTTCACTGTATCGTATGCTGCTGACAGGTCTACAAAAACAGCACCTGTTACCGTCCCTTGCTCAAAACCATCTTCGATATGTTGTGTGAGGTTGAGCAGTTGGCTTGTTGTTGATTTGCCGGGGTGGAAACCTGCCTGCTCTGGAATGATCTTCTCATGTACACTTGGTGCTATCCTATTGAGTATCAGGCATTCAAACAGCTGACTGGTGTGGCAAAGCAGTGAAATTGGCCGAAAACTCTTAGGATCTGAGGGATCTTTTCCGGGCTTTAACAGTGCTATTACATGTGCCTTCTGCCAAATATTAGGTAATTGTTGCCTGTTGCCTGGCAGTGGCTGAACAATGATAGGAGCCATTTCTTTGCTTGCTGTCCAAAATGCTTTATCTGCTCCGTTGCTACGTTGTCAAGACCAATTGCTTTCCCATGTTTTAGACTAGATATACCAGTTTCCAACTCTTCCATGGTACATGGTCCAGTGAAGCCAGGGTCATCACTGTACTGCTTCCTATCTAGTTGTGCTCTTGGTTATTTCTTGTTGATTTTTCCATTTAGGAGCAACTGGGTGCAACCTAGTTTGCAGACACATTTGGATGTTGGGCAGCTTTCCTGGGATCACCTCCATGTTTGCATATGAGAGACCATGCCTTCTTGATGTTTTTTGTAAGATCTGTTGTCTCTATCAAGGTGTCCCAGGTGTTTTGATGCTCTTGAGAAATACTTAACATCACCCTCTCACTGGTAGATATTCTTTCCTCTGAGAAGGGGTCAGATTCAAACATTGAGACATCCCAGTAGTGTTCAGCATTCTCCTTGGTGAGACCAGAGATGTAGTGTGCTCTCCAACCTCAGGGGATCTTCCTTCTGGCTGTTTTCTGGACAGCTTTTGCAAGCAGGTTGTAGTGCTCAGGTAATGATTTAATGCGTTTAACCTTGCGGTCAAGTGCTCGTATGAAGCCGATCCAATTGGCCTTCTTGAAGCAGAAGCGCCTTTTGAATGGTACGACGGTTGGTAACACTGCTGCATTTACCTGGATACCAATAGGACGGTGTTGTGTCTGTGGTATTGGGTCTGTGACAAGCTTCTTGCAGAGGCCAGCGATGTCGTTGCTGACAATGGCAAGATCTGGGTTATAACCCAGTGGGCACTGTGGAAGGAGACTGGCACTTTAGGATCTTGGATGAGACTAAGCTAGTTAGCGTCCATCCGTTCTTCGACTGCTTCTCCATCGTTGTTAGACTCCTTGCACCCCCATTGGGTACTGTGGCTATTAAAGTCTCCAATGATGATCTGTGGTTTACTGTGCAGGTTGGGTACAGGGTTAGAGACGCTGAAATCTATGCCAGGTGGCATGTACACCGAGGTCACTACTACTTTGCTCAGCTCTACAGTTAGAATTTCGATGTTGTCCTTCTCTGTTTTAGGAGTAGCTTCTACAACTGAACCAGCTCTAACAAATACAGCACTGCCATATTGTCGATGAGGTCTTTCAATAACCAGGAACATTCCTGGTATTTTTGGGCGGTTGTTCTCACTTCCTCTATGTGTCTCCTGCAGGCAGAGGACATCACACTGCAACTCATTGCATAATGTAGCAAGGATGTTTTGTTTAGATACAGAGAACTCTTCAGATATAAGCAGATATAAGAGTCAATGCCGGTCTTACGGTGAACTTTAGGGTATATGATACCTTTTGTAACTTGTGTTATCTTTATGAATCTGAATAGGTCTATGAAGGTTTAAGGTGTGGGTAAAGGAATATTGTCATTTAGTTCATTGGTGGAGAAGAGCACAGTTGACGTTTCGAGTCCTCAAACATCAACTGTGCTCTTCTCCGCTGACGCTGCCAGACCTGCTGAGTTTTTCGAGGTATTTCTGTTTCTGCTTTTGTTTTGGATTTCCAGCATCCGCAGTTCTTTGCTTTTATCTCTGTCATTTGGTTCATCTTTTGTTTATTAAATTTTTATTTTCTTTTGTTAAAATTTCATCAGCTGACTCCTGTGACTCTGTTCAGTAGCCGCCCTACATATTTCTAAACATAAAATAAAACTTAGGATCTATCAAGCCAGGTTCCACCCTAGGATCTGACTTGTCCAGTAGTAACATCAGCTGGGGTCATAACACCTTTGATGTGGCACGTTATTAAATGCTTTCTGGAAATCTAAGTACAGTACATCCATTGGTTCTCCTTTATCCACAGCACATGTGACTTCTTCAAAGAATTCCAATAAATTAGTTAAACTTGTTTTCCCTTTCACAAAACCATGTTGACTCTGCCTGATTACCCTGAATTATTCTAAGTGCCCTGCTGTAACATCTTTAATAATAGCTTCTAATATTTTCCCTATGACAGACGTTAGGCTAACTGGCCTGTAGTTTCCTGCTTTTGGTCTCCCTCCCTTTTTGAATAAAGGAGTTACATTTGCTATTTTCCAATCTAATGGAACCTTCCCCAAATCTAGGGAATTTTGAAAAATTAAAACCAACGTATCAACCATCTCACTAGTCACTTATTTCAAGACCTTAGGGTGAAGTCCACCCACACCTGGGGGCTTTATCAGCCCACCGCTCTAACAATTTGCTCAATACCACTTCCCTGATTATAATTTTCCTGAGTTCCTCCCTGTCCAGAAATAGCTGTAAATCAGGAAATGGAAGGATGTTACTTGCATCCTCGAAAGTGAAGACCGATGCAAAAGACCTGTTCAATTCATCAGCCATCTCCCTACTTATCATTATCAATTCCCCAGACGGTCTCTCAATAGGACCAATGCTCATTTTGTTAACTCTTTTCATTTTTTAATTAATTCATAGGATGTGGATTTCATTGACTGGGACAACATTTATTGCCCATCCCTAATTGCCCTTGAGAAGATGATGATGAGCTGCCTTCTTGAACCGTTGCAGTGCATGTAAGTATAGGTACACCCACAGTGCTCTTAGGAAGGGAGTTCCGGGATTTTGACCCAGCAGCAGCGAAGGAACGGCGATATATTTCCAAGTCAGAATGGCATCCAAGGTAAAGGTCCAAGATTATATATCCTGACTTTTATTTCCAAGTCAGGATATCTAAATATCTACAGAAACTCCTGCTACTCATCTTTATATTGCTAGCTGGCTTTCTCTCGCACTCTAATTTTTCCTTCCTTATTAATCTTTTTGTCATTCTTTCCTGTTCTTTATATTCTTTCCAATCTTCTGACCTGCCACCCGTCTTTGCACAATAATGTGGTTTTTTCTTTAAGTTTGATTCTGTCTTTAACTTTTTTAGTTAACCACAGGTGGTAGGTGATCCGCTTGGAATGTTTCTTTCTCATTGGAATGTATATATTCTGTGTATTCTGAAATGTCCCTTTAAATGTTTGCAACTGAACTTGCATTGACCTCTCCCTTAAGCTCATTTGCCAGTTCACTTTAGCTGGCTCTGTTTTCATGCCCCCATAATTGGCCTTATTAAGTTTAAAATACTAGTCCTGGGCGCACTGGTCCGTCCCCCAAAACAAACGTAAAATTCAATCACATTATGACTGCAGATACCTAGGGGTGCCTAGGTAGTAATTCGTAAAGCTAATAGAACGTTATCATTTATTGTGAAGGGAATTAAATACAGAAGTAGGGAGGTCTGACAGCATCTGTGGAGAGAGAAACAGCGTTAACGTTTTGAGTGTGTAAGACCCCTCTTCAGAGCTCTGAAGAAAGGTCATACAGACTTGAAAAGTTAACTCTGTTTTTCTCTCTCCACAGATGCTGTCAGGCCTGCTGAGTTTTTCCAGCATTTTCTGTTTTTATTTCAGATTTCCAGCATCCACAGTATTTTGCTTTTACAAAAGTAGGAAGGTTATGCTTCAGTTGTACAAGACAGAGGTGAGACCACATCTGGCGCACTGTACAGTATTGTTCTCCTTATTTAAGGACATAAATGCATTAGAAACAGTTTGGAGAAGGTTTACTATCCTAATAACAGGAATGGATGGGTTGTCTTATAAGAAAAGGTTGGACAGGTTAGGCTTGAGTCCACTGGAGTTTAGAAGGGTAAGAGGCAACTTGATTGAAACACACAAGATCCTGAGGAGTCTTGACAAGGTGGATGTGAAGAAGTTGTTTCCTCTTGTGGGAGAATCACAAATTCAGGGTCACTGTATGAAAATAAAGGGTCGCCCATTTAAGACAGATGAGAAATTATTTCTCTTGAGGGTAGTGAATCTTTGGCATTCTCTTCTCAAAAGGCAGTGGAAGCAGGGTCTTTGAATATTTTTAAGGCAGAGGTAGATGGATTCTTGATAAGCAAGGAAGTGAAAGGTTATCGTGGGGAAGGTGGGAATGTGGAGTTGAGGTTACAACCAGATCAGCCATGATCTTATTGAATGGCAGAGCGGGCTTGAGGGGCCAAGTGACCGACTCATGATCCTAATTTGCATGTTTGTGACACTCCACTAGTTACAGCTTGTCAATCCTAAAATGACCCATTTATGACTAGTTTCTGTTTCCTCTTAGCTAACCAATCCTTTATTAATTCTAAGGCGTTTTATTTATTCTTTCATGGGACGTGGGTGCTGCTGGCTAAGCCGGCATATATTGCCCATCCCTCATTGCCCTTGAGAAGGTGAGCTGCCTCCTTGAACCGCTGCAGTCCACGTGGTGTAGGTACACCCACAGTGCTGTTAGGGAGGGAGTTCCAGGATTTTAACCCAGTGATAGTTATCCCCTACACCACGAGCTCTTATTTTGCATGGTAATCTTTAATATAGCACCTTGTCACATGCCTCAAATTCCAAATCACTTTTACAGGTTCCACTTTATCCATGTTGCTTGTTACTTCCTCAAAGAAATCTAATAAATTAGTCAAACACAATTTTCCTTTCATAAAACCATGTTGACCCTGCCTGAATTCCTCTTTTTGATTTGCTTCCTGTACCTGTCCTCAAACATAAAGCAAATGCTCTGAGTTTGCACTGTGCACCTCAGCAAACACAGACCCAGTTCTGGAGTTGCTGCATTGAACACAGTATACTGTTCAGTACAGCCTGATATTGAAAACACTGGATGAGTGCAGCTCCAACAACACTCAAGAAGCTTGACACCATCAAGGACAAAGCAGCCCACTTGATTGGCACCACATCCACAAACATTCACTCCCTCCACCATCGATGCACAGCGGCAGCAGTGTGTACCACCTACAAGATGCAGTGCAGCAACTCACCAACCTTCCTTCCAAACCTGCAACCTCTATCACCGAGAAGAGCAATATTCACCAGGCTTGTGGCCCACACTCGTCTTTCCTGCAACACCATCGTTGACCCTCTTAATCACCGCCTCACTCTCCAAACCACCCAACTTGCCAACCCTCTCAACTTGACATGTCTCTCCTGCTGGAAGCCTCCGCCCAACCTCCCATTGGGAGCTCAGCTCACCCCCAAGCTCACTCCCTCCCTCTCGGCACCCCTCTCCCAAGCCCACGCTCACATTCAGGAGAGGGAAGTGGCGAGCGGGAGAGGCATTGAACAGGAGGTAAGTAGAAAAAGTTGCTAAGTTATTATGGGTTAGCAAATTAATAAACATATTGGTGTACTGTGTACAGTTACTGCTTTTTATGTTTTACGTATTAAACTGTCTTTTTGAAGAAATAAATCACAACAAATCTATAAAAGTGTTTTTAAAAATTCTACTTGTAGCCCGATTAAATTTGCCAGGATCCCACTGGCCCTCACTATTTTTCTGTGACCTCTTACCACCTGGAAGGACAAGGGCAGCAGATAGATGGGAACAGCACCACCTGGAAGTTCCCCTCCAAGCTACTCATCATCCTGACTTGGAAATATATCACCGTTCCTTCACTGTCACTGGGTCAGAAATCCTGGAACTCCCTCCCTAATAGCACTGTGGGTGTACCTACACCACAGGGACTACAGCAGTTCAAGAAGGCAGCTCACCACCACCACCTTCTCAAGGGCAACTAGTGATGGACATAAATGCTGGTCTTGCCAACAACGCTCACATCCAATGAAAGATTAAAAGAAAATTCCCAGCAGGAGCCAGCGGTGACCACATTCAAGAATGGGGCAGGAAGATTTAGAAAAGCTTTTAAGAGCACCAGGCATCAAAGGTCACAATATTCAAACCAGAAACAACGGCTCTTCACAGCCCAAGAAGAGACACCTGGCAGTGGGGACCCTAAACTCAGCAACAAAAGCCACTCTTAGAACATTCATCACACTCTGCAAACAGTCAGATCCTGGCGTCCTTCAGGGGTTTACATTCTGCCCCGGAAATTCCTGACAAAAATACACCTTTAAATTCTACATGGCCCAACCATTCATTAAATGTACTTGGTAAAGCCAACAATGAGACAAGAGTGCTTTCAGGCACCACACAGAATCACCACCCAAACACAGTGCAATCACTGAGCTCCACAAACACCCCAATGTCACAAAGCACAAACATGCAAGGGGAAAGCAGTGCACAGCTTTTATCACAGAGGCACAGGGGAATCCAAAACAAAACGCATAACAAGACTGAAAAGAGAAACGTGTGTTTCTAAAGGGCTTTCCACAACTTCAGATCCCAAAGTGCTTCACAGCCATCAAGCTATATCAGGAATATGGTTACTGCTGTAGTGTAGGAAATGTGGCTGTTAATTTTAGGACAGCAAGCTGCCATTAACAGCAATGTGCTAAGGACCAGGTAACCTGCTTTTGTTGGGGGATAAATATTGACCAGAATATTGGGAAGAACGCACCTGCTCTTTGAATAATGCCATGCAATCGTTTACATCCAGTTGAGGCAGACACTCACACCACAAATTTCACAAATGGTTCAACAACTCATTCAATAGACAGTTCCCTCAGTGCCGGCCCCCTGACAGTGCAGCACTCCCATGGTGCCGACCCCCCCGACAGTGTGGCGCTCCCTCGACGCCAGCCCCCCGAAAGTGTGGCGCTCCGTCGGTGCCGGCCCCCAGCAGCACGAGCTCCCTCGGTGCCGACCACCCGACAGTGCGGCACTCCCACAGTGCCGACCCCCCCGACAGTGCGGCACTCCCACAGTGCCGACCCCCCGACAGTGCGGCACTGCCTTGGTGCCGACCCCTCACAGCACGGCGCACCCTCGGTGCCAACCACCCGACAGTGCAGCGCTCCCTCGGTGCCGATCCCCCGACAGTGCGGCGCCCCCTCGGTGCCGGCCCCCCGACAGTGCGGCGCTCCCTCGGTGCCGACCCCCCGACAGTGCGGCGCTCCCTCGGTGCCGACCCCCCGACAGTGCGGCGCTCCCTCGGTGCCGACCCCCGACAGTGCGGCACTCCCTCGGTGCAGACCCCCCGACAGTGCGGCACTCCCTCGGTGCAGACCCCCAACAGTGCGGCACTCCCTCGGTGCCGACCCCCCGACAGCGCGGCACTCCCTCGGTGCCGACCACCCGACAGCGCGGCACTCCCTCGGTGCCGACCACCCGACAGTGCGGCACTCCCTCAGTGCCGACCCTCCGACATCGCAGCACACCCACAGTGCCGACCCTCCGACAGCGCGGCACTCCCACAGTGCCGACACCCCGACAGCGCGGCACTCCCACAGTGCTGACACCCCGACAGCGCAGCACTCCCTCGGTGCCGACCACCCGACAGCGCGGCACTCCCTTGGTGCCGACCACCCGACAGCGCGGCACTCCCTCGGTGCCGACCCTCTGACAGCGCGGCACTCCCACAGTGCCGGCACCCCGACAGCGCGGCACTCCCACAGTGCTGACACCCCGACAGCGCGGCACTCCCGCAGTGCTGACACCCCGACAGCACGGCACTCCCACAGTGCTGACACCCCCGACAGCGCGGCACTCCCACAGTGCTGACACCCCCAACAGTGCGGCACTCCCACAGTGCTGACACCCCGACAGCGCGGCACTCCCACAGTGCTGACACCCCCGACAGCGCGGCACTCCCACAGTGCTGACACCCCCGACAGCGCGGCACTCCCACAGTGCTGACACCCCCGACAGCGCGGAACTCCCACAGTGCTGACACCCCCGACAGCACGGCACTCCCATAGTGCTACACTGGGAGTTATAGCCTTGAGCCATTTGACCCATTTCAGGACACCCATAGCCTCGCAGCTCCTGATGGTACACTTGGAAAAATTAACAGCCCGAAAAGCAGCGGGGTTTTTATATTTATTGACGGGGTGTGGGTATAGTGAGCCAGCACTGCCACGCCTAAATTGTCCTTGAGAGGGTGGCAGGGTGCCGCACTCTTGAACTGTGGCAGTCCATGTGGAATAGGTACAACCAGAATGCCATTAGGGAGGGCGTTCCAAGATTTTGACCCAGTGACAATGAAGGAACAACGATATAATTCAAAGTCAGGATGCCGTGTGCCTTCGAAGGCAACTCTCAGATGGCAGTGTTCCCATGTGTCTACTGCCCTTGTTTTTTTTAGCAGATGTCGCGTGTTTGGAAGAAGCCTTGGTGAGCTGCAGCGACGCGTCTTGTAGATGGTTCGGGCAGCCCGAGGGGCTGGCACCGAGGGAACGCCAGGCGGCCCAAGGGGCTGGCACCGAGGGAATGACTGTCAGGTGGATGGGCGAGATCCCCCTTGTTGAAGAACAGGTGGGGTTCACCCCGAGTACTGGTCACTACTTATATCTCAACCAAGATCACAGAGATCTGGTGATTATCACGTTATTTACGGATGTTTGTTGCCATGTTTCAAAAGATAAGAAATAGGCGGGTAGGCAATTTGGTCCTTCAAACCTGCTCTACCATTCAACAAGATCTTGGCTGACGTTCTACCTCAACTCCACCGTTCCTGCTTTAACCCCCATATCCCATCATTCCTTTAGTGCCCAAAAATTAACATGGTCTCAACCTTGAATTTGCTCAGTAATGGAGCATCTGCAACTCTCTGGAGTAGAGAATTTCAAAGATTCACAACCCTCTTCATCTCAGTCCTAAATGTTGCACCCTTTATTCTGAGGCTGCGACTCCGGGTTACAGATTCTCCAACCAAGGGAAACATCTCCCAATATTTACCCAGTCGAGCCCCGTAGGAATTTCAGATGCTTCAAAGAGATCAACTTTCATTTTTCTAAACTCCCGGAAATATAGGCCTAGTCTATTCAATGTGTCCTCACAGGAACCTGTTATACTCCCTCAACAGAAAATATGTCCTTCTTTAATTAAGGAGACTAAAAGTGCATACTGTACTCCAGGTGTGGTCTCACCAATGCCCTGAATAAATGTAGTAACTCTCGTTTACTCAAATACTCCAAAATCATTTTAACAAAAGTTGCCACACCATTTGCTTGCCTAATTACTTGCTCATTCATGGAGGAATCTGGGTGGCCTTGTACAAGTACCAACTTTCCCAATCTCTCACCACTTAAAAAATATTCTTTTTTTTTTAATGTTTAACACCAAAGTGGATAACTTCACACATTGTATTTGGTCTGTCACGTTCTTCCTCACTCCACTGAGTATTTCCTCTGCGGTGAAGGTGCCTCTTCATCACTTACTTCCCAACCTAACTTTGTACCATCAGCAAACTTGGATACTTTACACTCAGTCCCCTCATGTCAATCAGGTTACAGCTCGCCAAACCAAAAATACCCTGTTTATTCCTACTCTCGCTTTCCTGTCCATTAACCAATCCTCAATCCACGCTAATTTATCGCCCCAATCCCACAAGCCCTAATTTTGTGTTGTTACCTCATGCGTGGCATTTTAATGAGTGTTTTCCGAAATTCCAAATATCCCACATCCACTGGTTCCCCCTTATCCAACTTACTAGTTACAGCCTCGAGAAGAAAAACTCTGGCAGGTTTGTCAAACAATTTTCCTTTCCTAAATCTGATTTTACTCAGCAAACCATAATACTACTCAGCAAAGTGCCCTGTTACCACATCCCTAATAATAGATTCTAACACTTTGTCCATCACTGACATTAGGTTCCCTCTTTTCTTGAAGATTAGGATTATGTTTGCTACCTTCTGTGATTCCAATGTTTGGGAAAGGAACTACTCTAGAATCTATGGAATTAATGTTTGGTACATTACAAGAGTGAGAATGCTTCAAAACCTACTTCATCGACAGTGAAGAGCTTTGAGACACTCGGAAGGTGTGAAAGACATTACTGAAATTCAAGTCTTTCTTTTTGCCCCCCCACCATCTCACGACACTCGGGGATAAGACAATGATCAGCAGCCTCAAAAATATTCTCACAAAAATAAAGATCCAGCTTCTTCAACTCTCATATCACACCCTGCCCCAGTGATAAATAGATTCAGAAACTTCTCTCTGATACAACACACACACGGGATTAATCCACTCACAGCTCCTTTTCCTAGGCAGAAGCATAGCATAGGAATATCCAACTCTGCTGAAGCACAGATTGTACAACTTCCAAACCACAGGGCAGAGGAGAATGCAGCGAGGAATCTCCCTTTTGATAGTTAATCCAATGAAAGTGCATTCTGACCAACAACAACACAACACAGGCCAGACACAGATTCACAATCTACCTTTCTGAAAACTCAGCAATGAGTGGAGGAGAAATCCAAATCACTGTTGATATATGCAACATGTTTAACAGCGACTCTGGCTGCCGCAGTGAATAAAACAGTCAGAAATAAAGGTCAGTTGAAAAATGGCATCACCTTATGTAAACCTCTTACCCCGACATCCAGCTTCCCCAGGGCAGGGCAGGGCAGAGCAGAACAAGCAGGAAACTGCAATCAGATTGTCTCCATACAGCCAACTCCCAGCTTCTGCCTGTCTAACACGAGGCAAGCAGCACAGGCTGTTACAGGATAATTATATATATTTCATACAGAGATATACATATTAAAAATGTAACATTCAACAACGCTAATTCCATCAATTGCACTAACATCTCAAACCTGTTACATGAAAGCACATGTCTTTAAATTAAAACTAATTAGCCTGCATAGCTTTTGCATCAATTATTTTCTCAGGGATGAGAATAATATAACCTGGATTACATTTCACAACAAATGACATAGAAAAAGGATCAGGAGACAAGCTGCTCACACTGCACTCAAATCAATACAGACAGACAGCCTAACTTAAACAGGCATTGCTTCTGCTGTTGCTGCTTCCTGCTATCAGGTCAGAGGAGAGTGGAGTCCCTGACACACTCCAGACACAACAAGATAGTCTATTTACATTTTTTTTCTTTGAAAAATAGAGCTCAGTTAGGAGCAGACACCAGGGGAATTGGGGAAAAGAGCAGACAAGGGGGCAAACAGTGAATCAGAGGGTGAAAACAGATAGTGGTGGAATGGTGGCTAAGGGGTGCAATGCTTTTTGAGACTAACTGGGTGCAGGGAGGATGTTTCCCCTGGTTGGGGAGTCTAGAACCAGGGGCCACAGTCTCAGGATATGGGGCAGGCCATTTAGAACTGAGATGAGGAAAAATTTCTTCACTCAGACGGTGGACAACCTGTGGAATTCTCTACCACAGAACCTGTGGAAGCTGGGTCACTGAGTATATTCAAGAAAGAAACAGATAAATTTTCAGATATTAGGCGCATCAAGGAGTATGGAGAGAAAGTGGGAATATGGTGTTGCGATAGAGGATCAGCCATGATCATAGTGAATGGTGGAACAGGCTCTAAGGACCAAACGGCCTACTCCTGCTCCTAGTTCCTATGCTTCTATGATCATTGTCTTATCCACATGTGCTTTGAGAGGGTGGGGGACAAGAAGAAGGAATTGAATTTCAAAAACATCTTTCACACCTTCCGGGCTTCTGAAAGCTCTTCACTGTCAATGAAGTAAGTTTTAAACTGTTGTCACTCTTGTAATGTACCAAACATTAATTCATTAGATTCTAAACTAGTTCCCTTTCCAAGGATTGGAATCACAGAAGGCAGCAAACATACTCCAGCTCTTCAAGAAAGGAGGGAACCAAACATCAGTGATGGACAAAATGCTAGATTTCAGGAGTGGAAGGTAAGGCACATTGTGGCTATGAGTCCCAGAAAATGGAGCACATTACATCAACCTGCGCATTGAATAGGAGGTGTGGGAACCCCATTACCCCAGGTGATGACTCAGGAGGTCATCAAAAGGAGCCAAACTACATATCACACAACAAACATTTCCCTTCAAAACAGCAGTCAGGGTGAAGAGCGGGCATGTCGATGGGTGGGGGGAGGGACTTGGCTGGGCATTGGGGGGGAGGGGGTAGAGTGTGAGGCTGGTGGAGGGAGCAAGGAAGGGGGGGTGGTGGCCTGGGGTGGGATGGAAAGGTGGGTGGGTGGGGGGGGCCACACAGGGGAGAAGGGGGGGTCGGGGAAGGAGAGATCGGGGGGGTCGGGGAGGGAGAGATCGGGGGGGTCGGGGAGGGAGAGATCGGGGGGGGTCGGGGAGGGAGAGATCGGGGGGGGGTCGGGGAGGGAGAGATCGGGGGGGTCGGGGAGGGAGAGATCATGGGGGTCGGGGAGGGAGAGATCGGGGGGGTCGGGGAGGGAGAGATCGGGGGGTCGGGGAGGGAGAGATCGGGGGGGTCGGGGAGGGAGAGATCGGGGCGGTCGGGGAGGGAGAGATCGGGGGGGTCGGGGAGGGAGAGATCGGGGGGGTCGGGGAGGGAGAGATCGGGGGGGGTCGGGGAGGGAGAGATCGGGGGGTCGGGGAGGGAGAGATCGGGGGGGTCGGGGAGGGAGAGATCGGGGGGGGAGAGATCGGGGGGGTCGGGGAGGGAGAGATCGGGGGGTCGGGGAGGGAGAGATCGGGGGGGGAGAGATCGGGGGGGTCGGGGAGGGAGAGATCGGGTGGGTCGGGGAGGGAGAGATCAGGGGGGTTGAGGTGGGGAGAGTGTGTGGGGGTTTCGGGGGCAATAGGGATGGGCCGGCGGGAGGGTAACGGGGATGGGCTGGAGGGGTGTGGGGGGGGGGGGGTAATGGGGCCGGGGGGGGGGGGGGGGGCTGGTAATGGGGCCGGGGGGGGAGGTTAGTGGGAATGGGCCGGGGGGGGGTTTGGTGGTAATGGGGATGGGCCGGGGATAGGTAATGGGGATGGGCCGGGGGGGGGGGGGTGGTAATGGGGATGGGGCGGGGGGGTGGTCAATTGGGCCGGGGGGGAGGGTGTTACCGGCCGGGGCCGGGGCCGCTCCCACCGCCTCCTCCTCCCGACAAGTTGAGAATAAAGGAAGCGGCCTGAAGAGTTTCCTGAGGTTTGTGAGTGAGCGGCCGCTCGGGGGGTTTGAATCCTCCGGTTCCGGCCTGAGGGGCAGCCGGAGCCCGGAGCCCGGGCCCGACCCAAATCTGCTGCGGCCAATCCGACGCTGCGAGTCCGCCAGGAGCACCACCCCCCTCCCCCGGGGCTAGCGCACTTTACCTGTCCCGCTCTCTCGGCTTCTTCCCCCCTTGGACAATAAATATGGCGGCGGCTAACAGGCGGCTCTGAGTCGGCGCTCCTTCCGCAGCGAGGCCCCGCAGGGGTTAATCCCCGTCCGAAACGGCGATCCGCTTTGTGGCTGGGTCGCAGCCGACACTCGGCGGACACCGTAGGGACCATGCCCCAGGCGGCTCTGGGAGTTGTAGTCTGTTTCCGATTAACGGCCGTGAGGTGGAATGCTGGGACGAACTACAACTCCCGTCAGGCCTCGCTCCAGTGGCTGCCAGCCGCTGTTCTGCGGGGCATGATGGGGGTTGTAGTTTATTTCTTGGGATTTGCCGTGTTGGGGATCCCAGTGAGAACTACAACTCCCAGCCTCGGGGGCATTGCGGGAGTTGTAGTTTGTCAGCCTTTGTGAGCAGCAATACTCGCACTGAATGAACGTAAGGGTTTTTAAGTGCTCTGTGGATGTCTCAGTATCCTCAGCATCTCCTCGCAAAACAGGGTCATCAACTCAGAAGTAATTCCATCAACATTTTTTCCCCCAAAATACACTCTATTCATAAAATGTGTAAAAGTGCAAAACATTTCAAATTGCTTATTATAGAAAGTGCAATAAATTTCAACTTTTTTCTGTACAACATGCACCTCTCTGAGGTGCCTCGATAGAATTGCAATACTCTTGATATTTACAATATACATTTCATGTCAGACATACAGCCTGAGAGCAAAACGTTTCAAATTGATTGTGGCAGAATGGGCATTCAACTCACTGCTCAGCCAACAATGTCTGCACTGGTTCGGCTACATTCATTGGTTGGATAATGGCCGGACACCCAAAGTATGGTGAACTGGCCACTGGGTCACAACATCCTGGATGTCCACTACAAGGACAATTGGGAAACAGTCACTGATGGCCATGACCTCTGGAGACTGCCTGGTTGGAAAGGCATTGGAAGAAGTGAGCAGAAACGAAAAGGTCAGCTGGCCGAGAAGAGGGCCCAGAGAAAACAGAGCCCACTGTCTTCCACTGCAACATGTGTAGCAGAGATTGCCATGAGTGGAGCTCAGAATTGACCACCATGGGGCAAATCATCAGCTTTACAAGACAGAAGGCTGCCACTCATCAGTGTTCAGTAACCATCAAATTTAAGTTCAAAACTACAAAGTCCTGTTGCCATAGGATCATGGAATGATAAAAGCGTGGGAGGGTATTCAGCCCATCAAACATCTGCTAGCTCTCTGAAAAGAGCAACTCGACTATTGCCACTCTGCTGCCCTTTTTCAGTTGGCCTTAAAATTATTTCTCTTCAGGTAATAATTTATTCCCCTTTAAAAGCCGCAATTGAACCTTCCTCCAAAACTCTCAGGCTCTGCATTTCAGATCTCAACCACTCGCTGTGTAAAAATGAATCTCCTCATGTCATCATCACTTCTTTTGCAAGTCACCTTAATCAGTGTCCTCTCTGGCTTTCGATCCTTTCACCAATGGGAATGGTTTCTCACTATCTGTTCTGTCCACGCCCATCATGATTTTGAATATATCTATCCAATCTCCTCTTAATCTTCTCCAAGAAGAACAATATCAGCCTCTCCAATCTATCCTTGTAACAAAAGCTCTCAATGTGTTTCACAGCCAATAAAATATTTTTGAAGTGTTTTAACGTAGGAAAAAACTCATAAGATGCTACATTCTATCCACTTTCCCTTCTGCCTCAGAAACCTGGACAATAAGTAAAGATCTGTGGAAGAAAATAGAGGCCTATGAGATGAGGATACTAAGATATACACTAAAAATTCCATATACAGACTGTAGGACAAGTGAAGAGATGTTTGAAATTTCAAGAGCAAAAGGAACTCTTACAAAGTGACATCCAGAATAGAAAATGTCAGTATTTTGGCCATTTTATCAGAGCTAAAAAGCTACAGAGATGTCTTCTATAGGGTAAAGTGGGGGGGGAGGGCAGCAGAAAGAGGGGTTGTTGGTGTAGTTGGATGACAGACATCACAGAGCACTTACAGACATGTTCCAGTGGATGTGTGAGAATGGCACATGTTATACCATAACAGCAGATCTTTTAGTAGGAGTAGTTTACAAGCAGCATCAGCAATGCAGGAAAGACTGCAGTCAATTTGCGTACAGCAAGCTACCACAAACAGCCACGTGATAATGACAAGATAATTCGCTTTAGTGATATATGATTTGAGGGATGAATATTATCCATGACACTGGAGCCAGGGGATGGGGGGAGGGAACTCCATTGATACTCATTTCACAGAATTATCACAGTGCAGAAGGCGGCCATCGTGTCTGCACTGACTCTCCTAATTATGACCTGGTGCCACTGCCCTGCCTTTTCCCCTTCTCCCTGCACATTGTTTTTATTCAAATAATCATCCAATGCCCTCTTGAATGCCTCAAATAAACCCACCACCACCACACTTCCAGGCAGTGCATTCTGGACCTGAACCACTCGCTGAATGAGGAAGTTTTTTCTCACACCTTTGCTTCTTTTGCAAATCACTTTAAATCTGTGCCCTTGATCTTGATCCTTTTACAAGCAAAACAGTTTCTCCCTATCTACTCTATCCAGCCTCTTCATGATCTTGGACACCTCTATCAAATATCCTCTCCAAGGAGAACAGTCCCAACCTCTCCAATTTATCTTCATAACTGAAGTTTCTCACCCCTGGAACCATTCTTATAAACCTCTTCTGCTCTCTCTCCAATGCATTCACATCTTTCCTATAATGTGGTAGTCAGAACTGTACATATTACTCCAGCTGAGGTCTAACTAGTGTCTTCTTTAATCTCAGCTTTTGTACTCTATGCCCCAATAATACCGTGAGACTTTGACATCCACCTGATAGGATATTCACAGGGTCATTAGGTATTAGGTATTAGATATTCACAGGGTCAGTATTAGGAACACTACTCTTTTTTATATATATTAATGATCTAACTTCGGTATACACCTGTGAAGAAGAATCATACGGACTCAGAATGTTAACTCTGTTTCTCTGTCCACAGATGCTGTCAGACTTGCTTAATGTTTCCAGCGTTTTTTGTTTTTATTTCAGATTTCCAGCATCCACAGTATTTTGCTCTCATTATTTGGGTATACAGCATATCATTTCCATGTTTACAGATGGTACACAACTTGAAAATGTAGTAAACAATGAGGAGGATAGTCACAGACTTTGGGAGGATAAAGACAGATTGGTGAAATGGACAGACACATGGCAAATTAAATTCAACACAGGGAATCATAGAGTCATTTACAGAATTTACATTTTGTGGGATTGGAGATTACAGGGATAGAGAGGGGTAAGGCCATGGAGGGACAGGGAACAAATGTTGGTCAGTGAGCACAGGGATGATAGGTGAACAGGACTTGGTGTGAGTTAGGGATGGGCAACAGAGTTTTAAATGACCTCAAGTTCATGAGCAATAAATAAAGGCAAAAATGATCATTAATTGGATGTTATCCCTTTAAGAAGCCGGAATCCAACATGTTCTAACTTATCTCATGTTGACGTTGTTCTTGGTAGTGGATTGGATGCTGGTATGGCCTCTGCCCCCGATCCAACAATGTAAGTTCAGTTCTATAATCTTCATCAACAATCAAAGAATAGTTTATGTTTCCAACCTGACCAACTCTTCACTGAAAGTGCTGGGTCATTCTGACTTGATATTAATCAAGGTGTTCTGGATTCCATTTCACCTATCGGGATTATTTTTTTCTTTTTGGGGATTAAGCCACTTGATTAAAGTTACAGCAAATCTGGTGAAATACAATATAAAACACCATGACTTGTAAAGTGTCAGCTCTCCATCACTCACCATCCAAGACAGGCTCTGATTAAAAAGCCCAATCCCAGGCATCTGCAGACTCTGCTCCAATTTTCCCCTTCCATTCCATATGTTGATGACTCTCGTCTGGTCTGTCCTATATGTGATTCGCCGCTCAGTCAAAAGGTCAGGGTTCATGTCTCACTCCAAAGATTTGAGCACAAAATCCAGGCAGATGTTTACAGAATGTACAGCACCATTTGCAACTCCTCAGATACTGAAGCAGTCCATGTCCAAATGCAGCAAGACCTGGACAATATCCAGGCTTGAGCTGACAAGTGGCAAGTAACATTCGTAACAAGGATGATCTAGTAATCAGGAGGGACTTTAATCTTCATATGGGATGTGGGCTTCACTGGCTGGGCCAGCATTTATTGCTCATCACTAGTTGCCTTTGAGAAGGTGGTGGTGAGCTGCCTCCTTGAACCGGGGAGTCAGGAGGTGAGTTACTTGTCACGCAATTCCTATCCTCTGACCTGCTGTTGTAGCCACAGCATTTATATGGCTAGTTTCTTGTCAATGGTAACCCCCAGGATGTTGATAATGGAAGATTCAGGCAATGACCATCTCCAACAAGAGAGAATCCAACCATCACTCCTTGATGTTCAATGGTATTACCATCACTGAGTCTCCCACTATTAACATCCTGGAGGTTACCATTGACCAGAAACTGAACTGAACCAGCCATATAAATACTGTGGCAACAAAAGCAGCTCAGAGGCTGGGAATTCTGCAGCGAGTAACTCACCTCCTGACTCTCCAAAGCCTGTCCACCATCTACAAGGCACAAGTCAGGAGTGTGGTGGAATACTCTCCACTTGCCTGGATAATTGCAGCTCCAATAGCACTCAGTAAGTTCAACACCATTCAAGGCAAAGCAGCCCGCTTGATTGGCACCCCATCCACCACCTTAAATACTCACTCCTTCTGCCACCAGTGCACAGTGGGTTGTGAGTATTGAATCTTTCCCCCAAATATGAATTTACTGCCACTGTGTCCATATGATGCAATGTGCAGGACATGTTAATGAGGGCTGAGGCAGTCACTGAAATCAGTGTTATCGTCTGTACAGTGTTATAAATAACCAATGGGATATTTTCCTGGCAAATTAACAATAATTCACGATGCTATTAAAGTAAAATTTGTGCCCCCTGGTTTGTTTAATAGTCAGGTTGGGATCACCTATTGGATGCACACAAACTAACACTGAATTATATTGTTGCTGCTCTTAACATTAATGATCCACGGTACATATTTGTCAGACAATATTTGTAACCAGATGCCAACAATGTGATTATCATTTTACTAGGACCTTTCTGTGATGGGTGAATTGATTAGTGAATATTGGAAGGGCGAAAATATCATGCAAGATTGAAGTAGAGAGTTAAGTGGGGGGATGTGGGGAATAAGGAGTCTGGAAAGAGGAGAAGCACCAGGGCCCATGATTTTTCTCTCTGGTCATGCTCCATCGACAGCACCTTCCAAACCCATGACTGCTGCCACCTAGGAAAAGGGCAGCAGACGCATGGGAACACCATCACCTGGAAGTTCCCCTCCAAGCCACTCACCATCCTGACTTCGAACTATATCGCCGTTCCTTCACTGTCACTGGGTCAAAATCCTGGAATTCCCTTCCTAACAGCACGGTGGGTGCCCCTACACCACGTGGACTGTAGCGTTCCAAGAAGGCTACTCACCCCCCCCCCCCATTGAACAAAGGTACAAGAAAGAAAGGATATTAGCTTGGAAAATCCAGATTTTGAATCAGTTTGGATGGAGCTCAGAAACAACGAAGGCCAGAAAGCTGCAGCTGTAATGTTGGGCTGAGTATGTTCAACAAATTAGAAGTACATGTAACAACGATGATCTAGTAATCAAGATGGACTTTAATCTTCATATGGGATGTGGGCTTCGCTGGCTGGGCTCTAGTTGCTTTTGAGAAGGTGGTGGTGAGCTGCCTCCTTGAACCAAGGAGTCAGGAGGTGAGTTACTCGTCACACAATTCCTAGCCTCTGACCTGCTTTTGTAGCCACAGCATTTATATGGCTAGTTTCTGGTCAATGGTAACCCCCAGGATGTTGATAATGGAGGGTTCAGTGATGGTAATGCCATTGAGCATCAAGGGGCGATGGTTAGATTCTCTCTTGTTGGAGATGGTCATTGCCTGACACTTGTGTGGCGTGAATGTTACTTGCCACTTATCAGCCCAAGCCTGGATATTGTCCAGGTCTTGCTGCATTTGGACATGGACAGGCCGAACCAAACTTACAGTGAAGGACCAATTAATTCAAGGTCATTTCTCCTTTTCTTCTTCATTTACAGGATGTGGGCATCGCTGGCTGGGTCAGCATTTATTGCCCATCCCTAATTTCCCTTGAGAAGATAGTGGTGTTGAGCTGCCTTCTTGAACCGCTGCAGTCCATGTGGTGTAGGTACTTTGAGATTTTTAAGCTCCTTGAGACATCCTGCGGTCATGAAAGGTGCTATATAAGTAGAAGTCTTCCTTACTGTAATTGTTAAAGAAGGAAGTTACATTGCTCTAGCACTTCGCAGCACCTCGGGATGTCCCGAAGTGATTTGCAGCCAATGAGACATGTAGTAACTGTTGTTAAATTGGTAAATGCAGCAGCCAATGAGCAGATCACATAAACAACACAGTGACTTGCCTGACGAGTGCTGGGTATTTGGTCCTCAGCTGGTTTAGGTCAATATCTGTACCCACCTGCTTTTGCTGAAATTCTTGTCTGTAACCTGATACCAGCCGTATAATTTCAGCAATGCACATAATCTCCTGCCACAGAAATCTCTAATC
The DNA here is from genome assembly GCF_017639515.1 of Carcharodon carcharias. Taxonomy (NCBI): domain Eukaryota; kingdom Metazoa; phylum Chordata; class Chondrichthyes; order Lamniformes; family Lamnidae; genus Carcharodon; species Carcharodon carcharias. Next base: position 7,369,333 of record NC_054469.1, read on the forward strand.
AAACTGCAGCTCATTTTCCACCATATCATGGAAAAAACCTCCTTTCAGATACTTTGTTTTGATGGATTGTGAGTGTGTTGCAATGTAATCCATCCCTCTGTCCATCAGCACTCTGATATTAACTGGCATCAGGCTACCCCATGTGAGTTGGCACACAAGTTACTGGTGTTATTCAGATTATAAAGGCTGTCCGGGACACTACGTTTTCCAGTCCTGAAGGAAGTCTCCAGTTCAGATATTGCCTCTTGCTTGCAGGCTTACTCTGAGTCTCATCATGCTGTCTAGGTAAGTATTAGCAGCCTGGATCTGGCCCAGGTAAATTGGAATCAAAAATCAGCAGACAAAGCTGTAATTGAACAATGGGCTGCCTTTCAGTTCGGGTGCAATCAAGGTACATTCCCAAGAGAGGGAAAGGTCAGGCAAACAAATCCAGAGCTTTCTGGGTCATAGGAGAGATTGCGAGTTAGATGAAGCAATAAAAGGGATGTGTACAATAGATGTCAAGTTGATAATGCATTTGAGAACCAGGCTGAATATAGAAGGTTCAGAGGGGAAGTGTTAAAAAAAAAGAGAAGTAAAGACAGAGTATGAGAAGAGGCTGGCAGTTAACATAAAAGAGAATCCAAAAGTCTTCTTTGCTTTTTATTTGGCGATAGGAGTGGTAAAAGGAGGAGTGGGGCTGATTAAGAACCTAAAAGGGGATTTGCATAGGGAGGCAGAGGGAGTGGCTGAGGTATTTTGCATCTCTCTTCACCAAGGAAGAAGATGCTGCTTGAGTCATAGTGAAAGAGGAGGGAGTTGAGATACTGGATAGACTAAAAATTGATAAAGAGGAGGTTAGGCCAGCTGTTGATAAGGCAGATGAGATGTATCCAAGGATACTGAGGGAAGTAGGGGTGGAAATTGTGGGGACATAGGCCCATAATTTCAGACTCAAAGGTGGTGCCAAGGACAAAAGAATTACAAACTTTACACTCCTGTTCAAGAAATGGGTTATTGGGACAAGCCCAGTAACTACGAGCCACTCAGTTTAACCTCGGTGGTGGAAAGCTTTCTGAAATGATAATCCACAACAAAATCATCAGTCACTTGGACAATTGTGGATTAATTAATGATCAGTTTGTTAAGGGCAAATCATGTTTAACTAACTTGTGTTGTTTGATGAGATAACAGTGAGGGTTGATGAGGGTAATGCAGTTGATATCATGTACATGGACTTCCATAAAGTGTTTGATAGAATGCCTCAAAGCAGTTTTGTCAGCAATGTTGAAGCCCATAGAATAAAAGGGACGGCAGCAACAGGGATACAAAATTGGCTGAGTGACAGAAAACAGAGAGTTGTGGTGATTGGTTGATTTTCTGCCTGGAGGAATGTTTGTGGTGGAGGTCTCCAAGGGTTGGGATTAAGAGTCTTTCTTAGCCTGATCCATATTAATGACCTAGCTCTGGGAGGGCAGGGCACAATTTCAAAATTTCCAGATAATGCAAAACTTAGACACATTGTGATCCACGAGGAGGATCATGTAGAACTTCAAAAGGACATGGGCAGGTTGGTGGCATGGGCCGACAATTTACAGATGAAATTTAAAGCAGCAAAGTGTGAAGTGAATCATTTTGGTAGGAAAAATGCAGGGAGACAATATAAAATAAAGAATATAATTCTAAAGCGGGTTGCAATAGCAGAGGGACCGAGGGGTATACATACGTAAATCGTTGAAGCAGAGAGCGCAAGTTGACAGCACAGTTAATAAGGTATCCTGGGCTTTAATAATGAGTGTAAGAACAAGGAGGGTATGGTGAACCTTTATAAACATTGCCTCAGCCTCAACTGGAGTATTTTGTCCAATTCTGAGCACCGCACTTTGGGAAGGATGTCCAGGTCTTGGAGAGAGTGCACAGGAGACTAGGGTGGTTCCAAGGATGGGAGAGTTCAGTTAATGTGGAGAGACTGGAGAAGCTGGGATTGTTCTCCTTTGAGAAGATTCAATAGAGATGTTCAAAATCATGAAGGGTTTTGATTGAGCAAATTTATAGGGTATAAAGGAGAAATTGGAAAATTGTATTGTTCTTATTGTTCTTTAAAAGAATCAGCACAGGCTAGCCTCCTCCTGTAAGGTTCTGCTGTGGTTTGCTAATGAGGGTGTTGTTTTATAGGTCAGTCCTCTGCTGTGTTCTGCTGGTTCTACTGGGATCCTGGCTGACTGCTGCAGGAAGAGGTAACAGAATGACTCCATTTTTAAAAATTCTTTCATGGGATGTGGGCATCACTGGCGAGGTCACCCATCCCTAATTTCCCTTGAACTGAGTGGATTGCCATACCTTTTCAGAGGGCAGTTAAGAGGCAGCTACATTGCTGTGGTTCTGGAGTCAGATGAAGGCCAGACTAGGTAAGCACAGCAGATTTCCTTCCCTGAAGGACATTAGTGAACCAGATGGGTTTTTCGCAACAATCCTTGATAGCTTCATGGTCACCATTACTGAGACTAGTTTTCAATTGCAGATTTTAGTTACTAATTGAATTTAAATCCCACCAGCTACCACGGCGGGATTTGAACCCATGTCCCCTGAGCATTAGCCTGGGCCTCTGGTTTCCTCGTCTGGTGACATTACTGCTCCACCACTGTCTCCCCAGTTAGTGAATGAGGCCAGTCCACACTGGTGCTCTGTGGATCAGTTTGGTAGCACCCTCACCTCTGATTCACAAGGTTCCAGCTTCAAGTTCTACTCCAAGGTTTCAGCAGCTGAACACTCCAGTGCAGTACTGAGGGATTGCTGTACTGTCAGAGGTGCCGTCTTTTGGAGGAGTTGTTAAAACCAAGGCTTCATCTGCCCGCTCTGGTGGACACAAACAATCCTGTGGCATTATTTTGAAGAACCACAGGGGCATTATCCCTGATGTCCTGGCCTATATTTATCCCTCAATCAACATCACAAAAAAACAGATTGTGTGGTCATTATCACACTGCTGTTTGTGGGAGCTTGCTGTGCACAAATTGTTGCCACATTTCCTACATTACAACATTTCCAAAAGCATTTCATTGGCTGTAAAATATTTTGGGATACCCTGAGGTCTTGAAAGGCGCTCTCTTTCTCTCGCTCTCTTCTTTTGTCTCTCTCTCTGTCGCTCTCTCTCAATCTCTTTTATGCTCTTTGTCTGTAAGTCTGTCTCTCTCTCTCTATCTGTCTCTCTCTCTCCATCTCTCTCTTTCTTATATTCCCCTCTTGCTGTTCTCTATTAACACCTCCCCCCAGATGATATTACTTTAAACCCCTGCCCTTGTTTACCTACTGTGATTCAATGCCCCCCCCATTCTCTCTTTCTCACTCTCTCTGTCTGTCCCTCTCTCTCACTCTCTCTGTGTCTCTCTCCATCCCTCGATCTCTTTCTCATTCTTTCTCTCTCTCACTCTGTCTCTCTCTGCCGGTCCCTCTTTCTCACTATCTTTCTCTCACTCTCTTCTTCTGTCTCTCTCTCTGTGTCCCTCTCTCTCACTCTCTTTCTTATATTCCCCTCTTGCTGTTCTCTACTGACACCTCCCCCCAGTTGATATTAGTTTAAACCCCTGCCCTTGTTTACCTACTGTGATTCAATGCCCCCTCTCTCTCTCTTTCTCGCTCTCTCTGTCTGTCCCTCTCTCTCACTCTCTCTCTCTCTCTATGTCTCTCTCCATCCCTCGATCTCTCTCCCACTCTTTCTGTCTCTCACTCTGTCTCTCTCTGCCTGTCCCTCTTTCTCACTCTCTTTCTCTCACTCTCTTCTTCTGTCTCTCTCTGTGTCCCTCTCTCTCGCTCTCTCAATCTCTCTCTCTTTCTCACTCCGTCTGTCTATTCCTCTCTCTCTTTCTCTCTCATTCTTATTTTCTCTCTCTCTGTTTCTCTCTCTCTCGATCTCTTTCTCACTCTTTGTCTATCTGCCTGTCTCTCTTTCTCTCTCTCTGCCTGTCCTTCTTTCTCACTCTCATTCTCTCACTCTCTTCTTTTGTCTCTCTCTCTCTCTGTCTCTCTCTCTCTCTCACTCTTGCAAATAGCCTAATTTTTTCATTTTCTTGAACTGCGGCTTTAAAATTGAACTGTGGCTTTAAAAAACTACAATAGCTGCAGTTGAAAGGCATGTCCACTGGAACAGGATGAGGAATATCTATAACGTTGCTATCCTGGAACAAAGGGTGCCATAAGAGAACAGGATGTTACCGGAAAGGAGTTCTGGACTAGGGGTAACTGCCTAACAACAGTATTTTAATTGGCTCCTGACCAGGTGACCAGAGTTTTGTGTGGTAACAGTGCAGGCAGAACAGCTCCTGGCCTACAAAGAGGGGAGACCTGAAACCTCCCTCTCCTGTGTTTTTAAGATTCCAGCAATTCTGCCTTGGTAGCTAGCTGGCTATCCTTCACATCTCTGTAAGCTGCTTTCTCTGAAAACTCAAGAGGAAAGGGGGAAAAATCACCAGTAAAGACATTGAAAAGCAAGTTTTTTCAACCAGTGAACCACAGACTCAAAGTACTGGGAGACCACCTTGTATAATCAACAACAAATTGCAAGGAATTTGGAAGACATCAGTCAAAATCAACCCATCTTAATCCCATACTCCGGATTGGTGTTACTGAACTAACACCCTTAAAGTCCATGTTTTGTGTGTCTTGTGTGTGTGTGTGTGTGTGTATGCGTCTGTGTGTGTGTGTGTGTGTGTGTGTGTCTGTGTCTGTCTGTGTGTGTCTGTGGGGGTGTGTGTGTGTGTGTGTTTGTGTGTCTGGGTCTGTGTGTGTCTGTATATGCGTGGGTGTGTGTGTGTCTGTGTCTGTGTGTGTGTGTGTGTGTGTCTGTGTGTGTGTGTGTGTGCGTGTCTGTGTGTGTGTGTGTGTGTGTGTCTGTGTGTGTCTGTGTGTGTTTATGTCTGTGTATTTGTGTCTGTGTGTCTCTGTGTATAGGGATTTAAGAAGGGGTAGAGTTTAAGTTATAGTGTTAGAAATTAGCAGTTCATATTTCTTTCTTTTGCGACTAGTTAAAGACAATTTGTTCAATAAACAGTTATTTACTTATTAAGTTTACAAACCTGGTGCTCGTATTCTGTTACCCTAACTTAAACAGTTCGGTAGAATTGGGGCAATCTGGTAGTTTGGTCAAACTTTTCACATTTGTCGTGGCTCGAGGAACAGTGGGGCTGATATTACAGCGCACTGTCCCCAGTGAGTCGTGACACTCTCACCCTCTTTCTCTCTCTCTCTCTCTCTCTCTGTCTCTCTCTCTTGATCTTTCTCACTCTTTCTCTGTCTCTCTCTCTCTCTCCCTGTCTGTTCCTCTCTCACTCTTGCTGTCTCTGACTCTCTTGATCTTTTTCATTCTTTCTCTCTCTCTCTCTCTCTCTCCCCCTCTCTGTCTGTTCCTCTCTCACTCTTTCTTTCTCTCTCTCTCTCTCTTTCTCTTGATCTCTTTCTCAGTCCTTCTCTGTCTGTCTCTCTCCCTCCCTCTCTTTCTCTCTCTCACACTCTCTCTATCTGTCTCTCTCCTTCAATCTCTCTTTGTCTCCCTCTGCCTCTTTCTGTCTCTCTCCTCTCTCTCTCTCCCTCCTTTCTCCCCCCCCCCCCAACCTCTCTCTCTCTCTCTCCTCCTTCCTCTCTCTCTGTCTCTCTCTCTCCCTCTCCAGGTCTCAGCTCTTACTGACATTTCACATTTCCTCATCCCTGACTGGGTTGCTTTCAGGTTTTTTGCGAGATTAGGAGGCTGAATTTCCCCCCCTTTGTCCCACCCCCAAATCAGACAAGACTGTGGCAGGGAAGGAGCAACATTAGTCCATAATCATGCTTAGTTGCCCTCCCTACTTCCCCCACCCTATAACTACTGGTTACCCCACCTCACCTGCCCTCCTCACCTGAGCATCTCCACCCCCATGGTGGGGAAATGGAGGGGGTGGGGAGTTGACACCAGATTCTGGCCATATTCAGGTTATTGGGAAACTCTCATCTCTTCTTTCTGCCCCCACAGGGAAAATGCACTCCAGAAAATCATCGGATTCCTTGGGAAGTGAGTGTTTCTCTTTCATTTGTTCCTATTGCTCTCCCACCAAGTTTCATGGTGAGCAAGCATCTTTGTGGAGAACTCATTTCTCTAGGGGAAGACTGAGGGGTGACATGATAGGGGTCTTCAAACCTATGAAAGATGAGACCAGGTCGACGCAGAGAAAATGTTTCCGGTTGGGGGTGGGGCAGCTTATAGCAGCCCAAAAAAAATCACCGCAAGATAAAACTGGGAGAAAGGAATGTCATATTATCATGAAATCTCCATTTGATTTCAGGTCACTCCAGACACGATCGATCTGTCGGCGGCTGTAAGTATTTTTCTGCAATCCAGGGAGTGTATTTAAAGGTTTCCCCCGGCCCGGTATCTCATTGGGTAGGTGCGTCACCCTCTGCAATCCCCCAGCACCAAGAGGTAGAAAGGCTGAAACCCAGTCCCTGCACAGTGTCACCTTGGGTGCATCTGGCCTCGATGCCTTGGGCCAAAGACAAGAGCCATCCAACCTGGGCTCTAACCCTCTGCTCTGAAATAAGACTTTACTCAGGGACACAAATCCTCAAGATTAGATAATTGAGGTGTATAAATCCTTGAAAGTGGCAGAACATACTGAGAGCACAGTCAGCAAGGCATACGGGATCTTAGGACCCATGAATAGAGGCATTGAGTACAAAAGCAGGAAAGTTATGCTGAACGGTTCTAAAATTCTGGTTAGGCCCCAACTGGAGTATTGTTCTGGTCACCACACTTTAGGAAGGATGTGGGGGTCACTGAGAGGGTGAGGAGGAGATTTACAAGAATGGTTCCAGGAAAGGGCAACTTTAGCTATAAGGTTAGGCTGGAGAAGCTGGGCTTGTTCTCCTCGGAGTGAAGGTGAAGGAGATTAAGGGAAGATTTGATAGCGCTGTACAAGATTATGACAGATTTGGATAAGAAAGGATGTGAGGGCATTAGAGAGAACGCAGAAAAGATTGACAAGTATAGTTCCAGGGATGAGGGACTTCAGTTACATAGATAGATTGGACAAACTGGGACTGTTCTCCTTGCAGAAGAGAAGGTTGAGAGGAGGTTTTGATAGAGGTGTTCAAAATCATGAGGGACAGAGTAGATAGGGAGAAACTGTTCCCATTGGTAAAAGGATTGAGAGCCAGAGTTAATTGGTTGGTAATTGGCAAAAGAAGCAAAGACGACATGAGGAAAAACTTTTCCACCCAGCAAGTGGTTAGGATCTGGAATGCGCTGCCTGAGAGTTTGGTACGAACAGATTCAACCAAGGCATTCAAGTGAGAATTCGATTATTACCTGAAAAGGAAGAATGTGCAGGGTTATGGGGAGAAGGTGGGGGAATGGCACTAGATGAATCACTCCTGCCGAGAGTTGGCACAGACACGATGGACTGAATGGCCTCCTTCTGTGCTGTAATCATTCTGTGATTCTACAGGTAGACAAAAATAACCTCCTCCCACTAGCTGATGGTATAAGCACTGGAGGAAGTGGGTTTAAGGTTTTGGGCAAGGGATTCAGTGGGGATGTGAGGAAGAACGTTTTTACACAGCGAGTGGTCATGACCTGGAACTCACAGCCCATAAGGCTGGTGGAAGCGGAGATGACCAATGATTTCAAAAGGAAATTGGATGGGCACTTATAAACTTGCGGGACTCTGGGGAAAGAGTGGGAGAGGGGAATTGATCGGACTGCTCAACCAAGGGCCAGCAAGGGCTTGAATAGTTTCCTTCTTCACCGTAATTGACTCTGAGATACTCAAGGTAACAGTTTTGAGGGGAAAACACTCAAGATTTTTTTTTCTTTTCCCTTAGTCTCCTCACCAGATTCCCATTCCCTTGATGAAGGTAAGACTTGTTTTATTATTTTAATTTGAAAATAATTTGACGTAAAATAAATGTACCAGCTTGATGAAGCAACTCACTGACGGATTCACTCAGTCCCCATTCTTGTGGTGTCGGAGAGGCTCCTGTGTGTGTGTCAGATGTTCTGTGGAGGAAGGAAAATGAGTTGGCCTCTGAACATCTGTCCAGTACTGAGCTGAGCGATAAGACACTTTGTTGGGGTGAGGTTGTTGTGAAGGTCGGGGAGTGTGGAATTCCCTGTGATGTCTCTTTTCCCTTTTGTCTCCTCTCTGTAACAGGTAGCTTCTCCAGCCTTTATGACTATGGCGATTTTCTATTAGGTAGGAAATGTCATCTTGTATTTTTTTTCTTCTTGCTTGTCCCTCTGGATTGTTGGCAACACTGGCAAAAAGGGCTTAAATTGCGTCAGGCTGCCTGAACCAGTTATTATCCTAGAAGGGTTACAGCACAGGAGGCGATGCAGCCCATTGTGTCTGTGCTGGCCCTCATCAAGAGGATCTCTCCTCGTCCAGATCAGCCATGATCTTGTTAAATGGTGGAGCAGGCTCGAGGGGCTGAATGGCCTACTCCTGCTCCTTGTTCGTATGTTCATATATGTCCCACTCCCCCACCTTCATCCCCCTAGCCCTGCACAATTTTCTCCGGATAATTTGTCCAATTCCCTTTTGAAAGCCAGCATTAAACTTGCCTTCCCCACACTCTCAGGCAGCACATTCAAGATCCTAACCATTCGCTGCGTAAAGAGGTTTTTCCTCATGTTGCCTTCGTTCTTTCGCCAATCATCTTAAATCAGCACCTTTTGGTTCTTGGTTCCATAATGGGAAGGATTTTGCTCTACTCTGTCCAGACCCCTCATGATTTTGAATACCTCTATCAAATCTCCTCAGCCTCTTCTCCAAGGAAAACAGTCCCAGGTTCTCCAATCTATCTTCGTAACTGAAGCTCCTCATCCATGGAACCATTCTCATGAATCTTTTCCCCAATTCCTTCACATTCTTCCTAAAGTATGCCACCCAGAACTGGACACAGTATGCTAGCTGAGGCTAAGCCAGTGCTCTCGTCGGGACTTGGAAAAATTTATTAATTTTGCTTCCAATCTCCACCCCTCCATCATTTTCATGTGGTCCATCTCTGACACTTCCCTTCCCTTCCTTGACCTCTCTGTCTCAATCTCTGGTGATAGACTGTCCACCAATATCCATTACAAACCCACCGACTCCCACAGCTATCTCGACTACAGCTCCTCACACCCTGCTTCCTGTAAGGACTCCATCCCATTCTCTCAGTTCCTTCGCCTGCGTCGCATCTGTTCCGATGATGCTACCTTCAAAACCAGTTCCTCTGACATGTCCTCCTTCTTCCTTAACCGAGGTTTTCCACCCACGGTCGTTGACAGGGCCCTCAACCGTGTCCGGCCCATCTCCCGCGTATCCGCCCTCACGCCTTCTCCTCCCTCCCAGAAACATGATAGGGTCCCCCTTGTCCTCACTTATCACCCCACCGGCCTCCGCATTCAAAGGATCATCCTCCGCCATTTCCGCCAACTCCAGCATGATGCCACCACCAAACACATCTTCCCTTCAACCCCCCTATCGGCATTCCGTAGGGATCGCTCCCTCCGGGACACCCTGGTCCACTCCTCCATCACCCCCTGCTCCTCAACCCCCTCCTATGGCACCACCCCATGCCCACACAAAAGATGCAACACCTGCCCCTTCACTTCCTCTCTCCTCACCGTCCAAGGACCCAAACACTCCTTTCAAGTGAAGCAGCATTTCACTTGCATTTCCCCCAACTTAGTCTACTGCATTCGTTGCTCCCAATGTGGTCTCCTCTACATTGGAGAGACCAAACGTAAACTGGGCGACCGCTTTGCAGAACACCTGCGGTCTGTCCACAAGAAAGACCCAAACCTCCCTGTCGCTTGCCATTTTAACACTCCACCTTGCTCTCTTGCCCACATGTCTGTCCTTGGCTTGCTGCATTGTTCCAGTGAAGCCCAACGCAAACTGGAGGAACAACACCTCATCTTCCGACTAGGCACTTTACAGCCATCCAGACTGAATATTGAATTCAACAACTTTAGGTCGTGAGCTCCCTCCCCCATCCCCACCCCCTTTCTGTTTCCCCTTCCTTTTCTCTTTTTTTTCCAATAAATTATATAGATTTTCCTTTTCCCACCTATTTCCATTATAAAAAGAGAAAAAGAAAAAAAAATATATTTATTTATTTATTTATTTTTTACATCTTTTATGCTCTCCCCACCCCCACTAGAGCTATACCTTGAGTGCCCTACCATCCATTCTTAATTAGCACATTCGTTTAGATAATATCACCAACTTTAACTTTAACCTATGTGTTCTTTTGTATTATTGTTGTTGACATCTTTTGATGATCTGCTTCTATCACTGCTTGTTTGTCCCTACAACCACACCCCCACTCCACCTCTCTCTCTCTCTCTCCGCCCCCCACACACACACCTTAAACCAGCTTATATTTCAACTCTTTCTTGGACTCGAACTCAAGTTCTGTCGAAGGGTCATGAGGACTCGAAACGTCAACTCTTTTCTTCTCCGCCGATGCTGCCAGACCTGCTGAGTTTTTCCAGGTAATTCTGTTTTTGTTTTTGTTTTATACAAGTTTATTCATCCTGGTTCTTGTACTCTTTGCCCCTGTTAATAAAACCCAAGATACTGTACGCTTTCTTAACCACTTTCTCAACCTGTCCTGCCACCTTCAATGATGTATGCACATATACACCCAGGTCCCTCTGCTCCCCCTTTAAAATTGCGTCCTTTGTTATATTGTCTCTCCATGTTCTTCCTAACAAAATGAACCACTTCACACTTCTCCGAAATGGGGGGCCTGAGGTGTCTAGTGACACCAGGGCAGTCAATGAAAGATTTAACTCTGTTCCCTCTTACAGAGGCCATTCATCCCATCTTGCCCGTACTACCTCTTTAAATAGCTACCCAATTTAACCCCACACCTTGTTCTTTCCCTGTATCAAATATCTACCCCGGTTGGTTTTGCAGCTTATTATTTAATCTGCTTAAACCACTCATTCAGGCTACACATTCCAGGTCACAACAATACGCTGCGTAAAAATATTTCTCAGCTGCCCCTGGCTTTTGGTCAATTATCTTCAATCTGTGTCCCTCTGGTTACTGATCATCCTGCCACCGGAAACAGTTTCTCCTTATTTACCCTATCAAAACGCTTTATGATTTTGAACACCTCCATCAAATCTTCCCCTTAACTTTCTCTGCTCCTTGAAGAACAATTCCAGTTCACCAGTCTCTCCATGTAGCTCAAGTTTCTCGTTGCTAGATGAGTGGAGTTGGGGGTCAGAACAGGTCAGGATGGTTGTCCGGAGGTGGGGTGGTAACAGGAACCTGTCGCACCTTGGATGGTGTCTAGCACATTCTGGTGATGGACTCCAGGGTAGGGGTTGCCAACTTGGACCTATTCTGGGAGGTTTCACCACATGACCATCTCCTTCCAGCTGCCCCGCCTCCAAACTCCTCCCATTGGCTGAGCTGACGCATTCCTCTTCCGAGGGAACCACCTTCCAGAGCCAACAAGGGAGCAAACAGCTTCGTCATCACCAGATTGGATGATTCAGTTTTGGTCACCACAATTTAGGAAGGATGGGAGGGTCCTGGAGAGGGTGTAGAGGAGATTTGCCAGAATGGTTCCAGGGATGGGGGAATTGAGCTGTAAGGTTAAGCTGGAGAAGCTGGGGTTGCTCTCCTTGAAGGGAAGGAGATTGAGGGGGGATTTGACAGAGTTGGACGAGATTTTGACAGGTTTAGATAAGGTAGATGAGGTAAACTGTTCCCCTCAGCTGATGGTACAAAGACTATGGGGCACCAATTTAAGGTCTTGGGCGTGAGATGTAGGGAGGAATATGGGGAAGAACTAGTTTACACAGCGAGTGGTGATGACCTGGAACTCGCTGCCTCCCAGGATGGTGGAAGTGGAAAACAATCCAGGATTTCAAAAGGAAATGGGATGGGCTCTTGAAGGAAATAAACCTTCTGGGCTTCGGGGAACAAGCAGGGGGTTGGGGGGGTGGGGGGATTGACTGGATTGCTCCACAGACAACCAGCATAGATTCAATGGACTGAATGGCCTCCTTCTGTTCTGTAACAAATCTATGATTCAGCTTGTTCTACTTCCCATCACCAGAACTTTTGTAACCAATAGACAAAGATCTTCAAAGGTTTCTTTTCTCAATTGTCCCGATGGTTTTTCTCCTGGGTTGACCCCAGTCATGTCCTGGAGAATCCTGGAGGGGTTGGCAACCTGGAGGGATGGGCACAGATGATCCTGAGGGGGGGTGGGCACCTGAGTAGATGCCAGGCCGAGAAGCAAAAATGGAATTTGAGAAAAGCGGGAAAGGTACTCAGAAAACAGAGAGTGGGATTGTACACGTTAAAACTTACTCCATTCTTGTATTGGCTTTCAGTGCCTGGGAGACGTATAAGATCTGCAACTTCTGGCAAACGCTGTGAGTATCAGGAGGTGTCTGGGCTGCAATCTACAGCATGATGAACAATTATTTGAAATGATCGTGAAGTTCCCCCACCCCTGGTATATCAGACTGTCTGACTGCAGACACCAGGAATGTTCAGAGTCACTCCCTGCTCTGGGGGAACTTGCCCTGTTTCTGACTTTGTTCTAATTGGCTCACAGTGAAGTTCAGCACTTGGGGTCTTCCAAATCACTATCCATGGCCTCTTGCTAAAAGGGCTTGTCAGTGGATGAGCTTGGCTCTGATGTCTCCTGTGGCCCACCTGCCTTACAGCACTTGATGTTAGAGCTCACACATAAGTGATGGGGATTTGGGAGAGCAACTGTGAGTGAAAGGGATGGAACTGTGAGGGCAAGGATGTTGAGAGGCAGGGGAATGGGAATGGAGGATAGGGCAATGGAGCACAAGATGATGGGGGGCTCCTAGACACCCAGGGACACATGCTTGGATAGATCTCAGGCACAAAGGACAGGGACAGACATTGAGGGATTGACTCCAGGAGATTGACTCTGAAGGATTAAGTATACATTTCAATTAGGAATTAAAAATGTATAACTTATTTGCAGGTGGTACTAGCAAAGTAGCTGCAAAGCCCTCCCTACTAACATCAGGGGGCTAGTGCCAAAATTGGGAGAGCTGTCTCACAGACTAGTCAAGCAACAGCCTGACATACTCATCCTCACAGAATCATACCTTACAGATAATGTCCCAGACACCATCATCACCATCCCTGGGAATGTCCTGTCCCACCGGCAGGACAGACCCAGCAGAGGTGGGGGCACAGTGGTATACAGTCGGGAGGGAGTTGCCCTGGGAGTCCACAACATCAACTCTGGCCCCCATGAAGTCTCATGGCATCAGGTCAAACATGGACAAGGAAACCTCCTGCTGGTTACCACATACCGCCCTCCCTCAGCTGATGAATCAGTGCCCCTCCATGTTAAACGTTAGTTGGAGCAAGCACTGAGGGTGGAAAAGACGCAGAATATGCTCTGGGTGGGGGACTTCAATGTCCATCACCAAGAGTAGCTCAGTAGCACCACTACTGACCGAGCTGGTCGAGTCCTAAAGGACATAGCTGCTAGACTGGGTCTGCGGCAGGTGGTGAGGGAACCAACAAGAGGGAAAAACATACTTGACCTCATCTCCCCAACCTGCCTGCTGCAGATGCTACAGAAGCCCCGCCTTCACATTGAGGATACCCTCCATCGTGTTGTGTGGCACTACCACAGTGATAAATGGGATAGATTTTGAACAGATCCAGCAACTCAAGACTGGGCACCCATGAGGCCCTGTGGGCCACCAGAAGCAGCAGAATTGTACTCGAACATAATCTGTAACCTCATAACTCAGCATATCCCCCACGCTACCATTACCATCAAGCCAGGGGATCAACCCTGGGTTCAATGAAGAGTAGCACCAGGCATACCTAAAAATGTGGGTGAACCTGCTGAAGCTACAACATAGGATTGCTTGTGTGCCAAACAGCATAAGCAGCAAGTGATAGACAGATTCGAGCGATTCTGATTAAGCAATTCCACAACATAAAGAGTCTACAGAGGGATATAGACAGGTTAAGTGAGTGGGCAAAAACTTGGCAGATGGAATATAATGTAGGACAATTTGTGGTTATGCACTTTGGCAGGAAGAATAGAGGAGCTGAATATTATTTAAATGGAGAAAGACTGTGGAAAGCTGCAGCACAGAGGGATTTGGGTTCCTTGCGCATGAATCGCAAAAGGGCTAGCACACAAGTTCAACAGGTAATAGGGAAGGCAAATGGAATGTTGAACTTTATTTCAAATGGAATGGAGTATAAAAATAGGGAAGTCTTGTAACACTATACATAGCATTAGTTAGACCACACCTAGAATACTGTGAACAGTTTTAGTCCCCTTATCTAAGGAAAGATATACTGGCATTGGAGGCAGTCCAGAGAATGTTCACTAGGTTGATTCTGGGTATGGAGGGATTTCCTTATGAGGAGAGGTTGAGTAGGTTGGGCCTGTACTCATTGGAGTTTAGAAGAATGAGAGGTGACCTTATTGAAACATATAAGATTCTTAGGGGGCTTGACAGGGTAGATGCTGAGAGGTTGTTTCCCCTTGTGGGAGAGTCTAGGACCTGAGGGCATAATCTCAGAGTAAGGGGTTGTCCATTTAAGACAGAGATGAGGAGCAATTTCTCCTCTCAGAGGGTAGTGCATCTGTGGAATTCTTTACCGCAGAGAGCTGTAGAGGCTGAGTCGATAAATATATTCAAGGCTGAGATAGACAGATTTTTAATCAGTAAGGGAATCAAAGGTTATGGGGAAAAGGCAGGAAAGTGGGGTTGAGGATTATCAGATCAGCCATGATCTCATTGAATGGCAGAGCAGACTTGATTGGCCAAAGGCCTATTTCTGCTCCTACATCTTATGGTCTTATGGTCTTATGGTCAACTGATCAGATCTAAGTCCTGCCACATCCAGTCATGATTGGTGGTGGACAGTTAAACAACTCACTGGAGGAGGAAGCTCCACAAATATCCCCATCCTCAATGATGGAGGAGCCTAGCACATCAGTGCAAAAGTTAGGGCCGAAGCATTTGCTACAATCTTCAGCCAGAAGTGCCGAGTGGATGATCCATCTCGATCTCTTCTGGAGGTCCCCAGCATTACAGATACCAATCTTCAACCAATTCAATTCACTTCACGTGATATCAAGAAATGGTTGAAGGCACTGGATACTGCAAAGGCTGTGGGACCTGATAATATTCTGGCAATAGTACTGAAGACTTATGCTCCAAAACATACCACACCCCCAGCCAAGCTGTTCCAGTACAGCTACAACTCTGGCATCTACCTGGCAATATGGAAAATTGTCCAGATATGTCCCATACAAAAATCAGGATAAGTCCAACCTGGCCAATTACCGCCCCATCAGTCTACTCTCCATCACCAGTAAAGTGATGGAAGGGGTCAACAGTGCCATCAAGTGACACTTGCTTAGCAATAACCTGCTCACTGGGGCCCAGTTTGGGTTCTGCCAAGGCCACTTAGCTCCTGACCTCATTACAGCCTTGGTTCAAACATGGACAAAAGAGCTGAACTCCCGATGTGAGGGAGAGTGACTGCCCTTGACGTCAAGGCTGCATTTGACCGAGTGTGTTATCAAGGAGCCCTAGCAAAACTGGAGTCAATGGGAATCAGGGGGAAAAGCTCTCCATTGGTTGGAGTCATACCTAGTACAAAGGAAGATGGTTGTGGTTGTTGGAGATCAGTCACCTCAGCTCCAGGACATCACTGCAGAATTCTGGCCTAGCTAGCAACACCCGCATCCATGAATGAATTAGAAAAAAGTTAATAAGCACAGTAAATTGTAGTATACAAAGGAACTATTCTAAGTTAATTAAGAAAGTAATTAAATTAAATTCCTAAAAAACATAATTAACAATGGCAGGACAGTTGTTATGTTGCAGCTGTGGAATGTGGGTAATCCTGGACAATAACGTGATCCAGGACAAACGGTCTGCAAAAAGTGTAAGCAGCTAGAGGAATTCCAGATCAGGATTATAGGCCTCACCAGTGCCCTGTACAACTGAAGAAAACCTCCCTACTTCTGGAGTACTGTATGGGTACATTACTGGTCTCCTCATTTAAGAAAGGATGTTAATGCGTTGGAAGCAGTTCAGAGAAGCTTCACTGGACTAACACCAGGAATGGGTGGGTTGTCTTATGAGGGAAGGTTGGACAGGCTGGGCTTGTATCTGCTGGAGTTTATAAGAGTAAAAGGTGACTTGATTGGCCCTGAGCAGTCTTGGCAGGGTAGATGTGGAGAAGATGTCTCCTCTTGTGGGAGAATCTGGAACTTGGGGTCACTGTTTAAAAATAAGGAATCGCCCATTTAAGACAGAGATGAGGAGAATTTCCTCAAGAGGCAGTGGAAACAGTCTTTGAATATTTTTAAGGCAGAGGTAGGTAGCTTCTTGATAATCAAGCGGGTGAAAAGTTATCAGGGACAAGTGGAAATGTGGGGTTGAGGTTACAATCAGATCAGTCATGATCGTATCGAATGGCGGAGCAGGTTCAAGGGGGAGGTGGCCTGCTCCCACTCCTAATTCGTATGTTCGTATGACACTCGGGGACTGACTCTGAGGGGCTGACTCTGAGGGACTGACACTGAGGGACTGACACTGAGGGACTGACTCTGAGTGACTGACACTGAGGGACTGACACTGAGGGACTGACACTGAGGGACTGACTCTGAGTGACTGACACTGAGGGACTGACTCTGAGGGACTGACACTGAGGGACTGACTCTGAGGGACTGACACTGAGGGACTGACACTGAGGGACTGACTCTGAGGGACTGACACTGAGGGACTGACACTGAGGGACTGACTCTGAGGGACTGACTCTGAGGGACTGACACTGAGGGACTGACTCTGAGCGACTGACACTGAGGGACTGACACTGAGGGACTGACACTGAGGGACTGACTCTGAGGGACTGACACTGAGGGACTGACTCTGAGGGACTGACTCTGAGGGACTGACACTGAGGGACTGATTCTGAGGGACTGACTCTGAGGGACTGATTCTGAGGGACTGACTCTGAAGGAATGACTCTGAAGGACTGACTCTGAAGGAATGACTCTGAAAGACTGACTCTGAGGGACTGACACTGAGGGCCTGACACTGAGGGACTGATTCTGAGGGCCTGACACTGAGGGACTGATTCTGAGGGACTGACTCTGAGGGACTGATTCTGAGGGACTGACTCTGAAGGAATGACTCTGAAGGACTGACTCTGAGGGACTGACTCTGAGGGACTGACAAGCGGGGACAGACTCTGAGACAGATGGTCAGACAGATCCCCGACGACAGACACTCAGGAAGTTTTCTTTGTTTCCCAGCGGATGTACAGAAATCAGACCATCAGGACTCAGACCACGGTAAGATTGGTGTTCTTATCTTGCTGGGTAAATGTGGGATGGAGTTTCACCAAGAACAAGGGCCTGAGGGAGAACCCAGTCTGGGTAGTGACCATCTCCTTTTCGAGGAGCCCCATATCCCATTGCCAATCCCATCGCACTGGGTCTGAACCTTCTATAATCAGCCTAGTTCTGACTTGTATTATCCACCTGACATTTGTCATACGTCCCCTTTTCTCTGCCTCATTTTAATCTCTAATCTCTTTCATTATCCAGTAAGTTCTAGATTTGTTTAACCTACCTTTCCACCTAGTGGGAATGTACATCAAGTGTACCTCAACCATCTCTTTAAAGACAGCCTATTGAGCGGGGAGCTGGTGGTGTAGTGGTACTGTCACTGGGCTAATAACTCAGGGATCTGGGCTAATGCTCTGGAGACAAGGGTTCAAATCCCACCAGGGCAGTTTATGAAATTTAAATTCAATTAATAAATTTGGAATTAAAAGCTACTGTTAGTCATAATAACCATTGTCAATTGTTGTAAAAGCCTCTGGTTCATTAATGCCCTTGAGGGAAGGAAATCTACCATCTTTACCTGGTCTGGCCTACAGACCCAGAGCAATGTAGTTGACTCTGAAATGCCTCCATCAAGCCACTCAGTTGATGGGCAACAAATGTTGGCCCTCACAGTGACACCCACTTCCCATGAAAGTATAAAGAGAAATAAAATTGTTCTGTTACAGATTTGCCTGCCAATCTTTGATTCCAATTTACTCCTATTTTAAAATTGGCAAAGGTTGGGTGGGTTTTGAATGGGTGAAAATCGAGCCCCAAACCTTTGTCGAGGACATTCTGCCAATCGTTCTCCCCTCTGGGAGATGGTGGAGTCGTGGTTATGTCACTGGGCTAGTGATGCAAAGAGTTCTTGGGGGTGACCAGGGATGGACGATTGGAGGGCAGAGAAGTGGGATGAAAGAGGCTCGCTTTGCTAAATGGCCTCCTCTGTGCTGCATGACTAACGTGTGAAATTTCTCACAGATCATGTGGGGTCGAGGCACTGAGGGGGGGAGGATTGAGGGACTGAGGAGGGTCGAGGCACTGAGGAGGGATAAAGGATTGAGGGGCTGAGGAGGGTAGAGGCACTGAGGAGGGCAGAAGGATTGAGGGACTGAGGAGGGTAGAGGCACTGAGGAGGGGAGAAGGATTGAGGGACTGAGGAGGGTTGAGGCACTGAGGAGGGATGAAGGATTGAGGGACTGAGGAGGGTAGAGGCACTGAGGAGGGATGAAGGATTGAGGGACTGAGGAGGGTAGAGACACTGAGGAGGGATGAAGGATTGAGGGACTGAGGAGGGTAGAGGCACTGAGGAGGGGAGAAGGATTGAGGGACTGAGGAGGGTAGAGACACTGAGGAGGGATGAAGGATTGAGGGACTGAGGAGGGTAGAGGCACTGAGGAGGGGAGAAGGATTGAGGGACTGAGGAGGGTAGAGGCACTGAGGAGGGGAGGAGGATTGAAGGACTGAGGAGGGTCAAGGCACTGAGGCTAAGAGACTGAAGAGGAACAAAGGATTGAGGAGATTGAGCTAGTGGAGGTGTTTCAGATTACTAAAGGATTTGATTGGCTCAATAGAAACTGTTTCCTCTGGTTGGGGGGTATGAGGGATGGGGTGAACAAGGGGCTAGAACCTTAAAATTAGGGCCAGGCCGTTCAGAGGTGAAGTCAGGAAGTACTTTTTTTTTTTACATAAAATAGATGAATTTGAGAATAATCTGTGGAAAGAATATTTCAGTGAGTGAGTAGTCAATCTGTGAGCCAGGCTCCCTTGGAGACAATGAAAGCATATAGTGTTCATATATTCAAATGCAGATTCATTTTGTTCCAGGAAATAATACTTGGGCTCCACTATATGAATTA